>NC_041393.1:639427101-639474607 GCF_002162155.2 Triticum dicoccoides
CTGGCAGGGCGGCACGGGTGCTCCGGCGAGGGTGCTCGCCGGCGGGAGGCGGCAGCGGTTGCCGGCGTCGGGCAGATTGGGCGCGGCCGAGCCCTCCTGCTCGGGGACGAGGGGAGCGGGCGCTGGGCGCGGGCGAGTGCCTGCGGGCCGGGGCGGCGGCGGCTCGGGCCCGGGCGAGCTGCGCCTGGGCCTGCAGGGCCGCAGGAGGTGGGAGGAAGGCTGCGGGGCGCGTGGCGCTCTCCCGTTGGCTGGGAGGCGACTGGAGCGGCGGCACTGGCGAGTGGGACAGTGCCAAGTGGCGGACGGGAGGTGGCCGGGCACGGAAAACGAGGCGCCAGCGGCTGGGAGGTTAGGGGAGGAGGCTAGGGGTAGGTTTAGCCCGAAAATGGATGTGGGGGTGTCCATTTATAGGTAGGAGGGGCTAGGTTAGGGGAAATTGGGGGCTTTCGGAGCCCTCCGATCGTAATCCGACGGATCTGATCGCGAGGGGGGGTTGGTAGGCCTAGGTGGGTTGTGAAGAGAGGTTGGGCTGAGTGGAGAGAAGAGAGAGAGAGGCCCGGCAACAGTTTCGGAGACCGAAACGTCCGACGAATATACCGACTATATCGCGGTTATTTATTTAACGGTTGGGCTATCAAACGGACTCCGAATGCGACGAAACTTGACAGGCGGCCTGTCTACACTATAATAAGACCGCATGACAAGTTGCAACCCATTCCGAGAACATTTTTATGCCACTTATAAAATAATATTTCGGATGTGCCGCGGGCGCGTGCGAGTGTGTCTGGCTCAGAACGGACAACAGAGAGAACTGGCGGAACACGAACGGATGCAAGTTTTAAGAAAACGATGCCGATGCAATGCGCATGATGACATGAGATGAGATGCATAACAAGAACAAAATGCAAAACAACAGATAAAACCCAACCGCAAAGGAAATATCATATAGCATCTCCGGAAAAGGCAAGAGTTGGAGTTACGAATATGGAAAGTTGTATCCGGGGCGTTACAACACTCCACCACCATGAGAGGATCTCGTCCCGAGATCTAGGATGGCACCGGAGGGAAAAGGAAGAGGAAGATAAGCGGTAAAACTAAGTTGCTTCTTCGACAAGCGAGTGAAAACACGAACCTTGAGAGGTTGAGCAATTAGAGATGAACGAGATTGCAAACAATCCGTTAGATAAGAGGAACGAGGAACATTACGGGGACTTGAAGGTTGCAAAGACATGAATCAAGAGTTTAATGGACAAGATAGAATTCGAAACCACTCCGGTTAAAACAAGATGAGAGAGGAAGAATTTGGGCAGCACTCCGGTTGAACATGGAAGGAATATAACATGAACTAGACAAGATGAGAGGATACTTGATGAAATCAACAACACACTGCCTCCGGAACTATTGAAAGAATAGCATAATGGGTAAGAAGGATTTCAGACATCACTCAGGTTGAAAAGAGAGGCAAAACTTGATAAGATGAAAGAACTTGAAGAGATGACACCACACTCCGGTTAAATGGAGAAGCAAGGAGAAGAACATGATCTTGACCAAACGCGGGAATGGGTGAGGAGAGCAACATCACAATGATTCTGTAACGAAAGAATAGAAGTTAGACCATTGGGATAAAGGGACGGAGAAGAAAATGACAATTTCTGCCGCAAATGAACTTGGAAAGCACCCTTCGAAGAAGGATTGAATGGAGTTGTTGGAAAATCAACAACGAAAAACACAAGTTTGTAGTGGGCTTATGGAAACATCGCAAGACTATGAGATGACATTCTGCCACTAACGAAAAACAATTGCTTGTTTGAGATCAACGAAGAGATGAACAACCTCTTTCACCGAGAAGGATATGGAGAAAGCTTGGATCAATGATAAGCACCACAAATAGCAACATTCCCAATGGAAGGCTTTAGGTGAAATATAACCCAAGATAACTCCAACAAAGAGATTGATGGATTTAAAATACCTCATTCTTGACAACATATGAATCATGAAACATGAAGGAAATTGTCAAGAGTGACATAACACCACCACAAAAGATAAGGTAGAAAGAATTGCACTTCGGAATGCAAGATGAAGAATGCTTGATCTCCCCAAAACAAAACATGTGTTGATTACCATGTTTATTTTTTTGAGTAAAGCTTGGCGGATCTTAACTTCAAGTGAAATCTTGAAGAACAATTGAAGAATGAAAAGAATCCTTGACGAACCATCATGTAGAGCCTCCATGAAGAACTCCGGTAATGAAAGGATGATAGAAAGAAAGAGAAGTTGAAAATACAAGGTGAAACCTTGCAATGATTTAGATTGAGCTTTGTGATGATAATGCGGAAAACTTGGAACTCCGAAAAAGAAAAGATGAAGCATCTCGAACCGGGAAATATGACATGATGAACAACTCTGAAAAGAAGAAACTAGATCACTCGGATGAAACAATAATAAGAATTACGGTATGCGTATCCTTCACCAATTTAAATTGATGACAAACAACGGATTTGGCATACTACTTATTCTCGTAGAAAGAATTAAGAGAGATATAGTATAAACTTGAGAAGGTATTGATGGAACCACCGGTGGAATTGAAGGAACGAATGGATTAAAATGATAACGAAGGAAGAGAAATCTTGAAGGAACCACCGTAAGAATTGAAAATGAAAGTAGAAAAGGCACAATTCACCGGGAAGAATTGGAAAACAAATGAAGATACTAGAGGGGATTTAGATACATGAGAACAAAGAGATCATGAACTGATTAGAGGATACTTGAATGATGCACCGGTAAGATTTGGAGAAGAAAGCTAGAATGAATAATTATGAGGTGATGGGCTACGGAGAATCAATCTCAAAAGACTCTTGAATTGCTCCGGATGGATGAAAAAAATTCTCACAATCGAAAACAATTATGAGAGGATGGCATCAAGCTAGAACCATGAATCTTCAAGAGAACGGACCAAGATTTAAGAGAAATCCTTCCTTGGTCTTCAAGATCCGAGAATGACGACGAAGAACACCACCAAGAATTGTTGAGATACTCCGGCATGAAAATTAGAAAGGTTGAACCAACGATGAAAGAATTTGAAAGATCTTGGAGAAAGACATATGACTGATGATAATTCATTCTTACGTCAAACTTTGAAAAGAATTTGGAATAGCTCCGGAATAATTAGAAGAGTCAGGTAAGATCCTGGAAAAGGACCTGTGGGTTAGGGCCCACTCGAAAGAAACATCATTGAACAATTGATTGAAAAGGGGGGATTGCACCAGTTGAATTAAATGAATTGAATGAGATAACAATCTCCAAATATCTTGAACGGATTGAGAATGGAAACACAAGTCTTCCGAGATATCTTCAGCACTCCAGAACAAATGAATAGCGAGAAGTGAAAGATTAAGAGGTGCACCGGCATGGGATCGCATTTGAAACGAGGAAAAGAATATGATCAACACCGAAAGCTTGAATTTAAATCCACCGGAGAGGAATACGAGAATGAAGAATGATGAACTTGAAGCTTCCTTTAGTGTCTTCCTGAGAATCACCGGATAAGAGCATTGACGGAAAAGAATGAATAGATTTCACATGAATAAATGGATACTTGATTAACATATATGAGTCCTTGCAGAAAAAGGGTGGGAGGGCGGGAAACAAAGACAACTTGGGGTAAATGGAACAAACACTGGTGAGAAAACTTAGAGTTGGTCTTGCGGATGTTGAAATGATCGGATCCACTTGAAGAGAAGCACACCGGTTGGAAAAGAATTAACATGACGACCTCGATGATCAAGAAGGATTAGTATTCACATAGAAATATGAGAACACCGTTTAGGAAAGGTATGGATTCAACACTTGACTTTGAAGCAACTCGAATACCACAAATAAAACAAAACAAAGGATTTGGCTTGCAGAATAAGCCGGAACAAACATATGATAGATCCCATATCATATCATGTGTCTGTTGGAAAGATAAAACTAGAGCTACTTGAATTCCCACCTATAAAACTCCCGAAACTTTCTGGTTATGCAATCTGGTGTTGGGGATACAGGGGAAGCAATATATATCTCACCCAAACTAACAATACCTACATCCAAGCTGTATCCATCCGTCAACACATAACCAAGAAACCTTCGGAAATCGTGTACCTCAACCTTCGAAAAGCATCCGTTATACGAGTTATGGCAATACTCCCGATCTCGCCCCAGTACTGGGTTATCGGGGTTATCTCACCAACAACTGCATAAAAGAGATTTTCGATGTCGGCAAATCTCAGGTATTCCAGAACTGCAACGATAAAATTGTGACGACAACACCTCGGAGCTCAACTCCCCGGGACACTGCCACAACCCCTAAATGTCAGGAGGCACCAAGAACAATGTTCTCGTCACAAAACCATCGAAGCGATTCCAAGATACCCGCGTGATCCTAAATTTTTTTAGTGAAATTTGAGGAGAGGAAAGACAAAACATCTGCATCAGGAGACCTCACCAGAGCGACGAAGGGCCTGAGGAGTAAAAAGAATCCTACTCTCCAATATATATAATCCTAAGACTCAAAATAGTTTTTTTTCTAGACTCAACAACGGCCAACAATCAAGGGGGCTCCTATGGTCGGTCGAGGCTCTGATTACCAACTTGTCATGCCCAATATGCGACCCTATCCAAAAGGAACTCGAAGGTCCCACCAAGGATAGACCCGCATATTGAAACGCTTTTGCAAGGTGGATATCATTACATCAACATTACATAATAGATGGGGATACATACATAAGGCATACAATGCCACACGGATACAACATTACAATACATCAGAGCATCATCCGACTACGGATGAAACACAAACAGAAACTCAAACGACATCCACCCTGCTAGCCCAGGCTGCCGACCTGGAACCTATCCCTGATCGAACAAGCAGACGAACTCAACGCAAGCAAGCATCGCTCTCGCGTCATGATCATCGCATAAACCTGTACCTGCAACTGTTGTTCTAGTAATCTGTGAGCCACGAGGACTCAGCAATCCCATTACCATGGGTATCAAGACTAGCAAAGCGTAAAGGGAAAGGAAGGGGTAAAGTGGTGAGGCTGCAGCAGCGACTAAGCATATATGGTGGCTAACATACGCAAATAAGAGCGAGAAGAGAGCAAGCAGAACGGTCGTGAAGCTAGCAATGATCAAGAAGTGATCCTGAACTCCTACTTACGTCAAACATAACCCAGAAACCGTGTTCACTTCTCGGACTCCGCCGAAAAGAGACAATCACGGCTACACACGTGGTTGATGCGTTTTAATTCGGATCTGGTGTCAAGTTATCTACAACCGGACATTAACAAATTCCCATCTGCCTATAACCGCAGGCACGACTTTCGAAAGATTATACCCTGCAGGGGTGTCCCAACTTAGCCCATGACAAGCTCTCGCGATCAACGAAGGAATAGACCTTCTCCCAGGAAGACCCGATCAGACTCGGAATCCCGGTTTATAAGACATTTCGACAGTGGTAAAACAAGACCAGCAAGACCGCTCGATGCGCCGACAATCCCGATAGGAGCTGCACATATCTCGTTCTCAGGGCAACACCGGATGAACACTACGTACAACTAAAACCAGCCCTCGAGTTTCCCCGAGGTGGTGCTGCAAGTGGCTCTAGTTCGAGCCATCCGGGAACATAACACCGGTATGACGGAAACTAGGGCGGCAAGAGTGGAACAAAACACCAGGCATAAGGCCGAGCCTTCCACCCTTTACCAAATATATTGATGCATTAATAATATAAGAGATATTGTGATATCCCAACCAAAATCCTGTCCACCATGGAGAAATCTTCAACTTCACCTGCAACTAGCAACGCTATAAGAGGGGCTGAGCAAAGCGGTAACATAGCCAAACAACGGTTTGCATAGGAAAGGTGTCAAAGGTTAGAGGTTCATGGCAACATGGGATGGCTCGACAAACAGATGATAGGTAGCGCAGCAAAGCGATAGAACGAAGCAACTAGCATAGTAATGATAGTAGTGAGATCCAGGGTAGCGGTCATCTTGCCTAAAATCCCGCTAGGAAGAAGAACAAGTCCATGAAGAAGACGAACGGGAGTAGTCGAACTAATCCTCACAATCGAAACATTACCGGAACTAAGAAGCAACACCGAAAAGAAACAAACAACATGGTAAATGCACAAGCATAAACATGGCATGATGCACAAACAAGTATGATGCATGTCCGGTTTAATGAGGCATGGCATGGCAAAATGAACAAATAATACTAAAAGTTAAGTGGAGCTCAATATGCAACGAGTTGCATATTGACAAAACACCACATTGACATATTTAGTTTAATCTCGTTTAGGTACACAACAATGTTAAATGTTGTTAAACATGGCAAGAGGTGAAGCAAGAGAAAACTACCTACCTAGGCAAGTTTAAATGAGGCCGGAAGTTACAAACAACAATTCCGGAAGATCCCCATATGCAATTTATGAATTTGCTACCGTTCTGCCCTAAAACATATTTTAAAGGTGTTAAACAGGAAAATAAAGTGAATCATGTTAATCTAGGCATTTTTCCACCCCATTTACATATAAAGTTTAATTAATTTGGAGCTACGGTTATTTAGTTATGAATTAAAGCATTTTAACATGGCATAGTGCAAAATAAACATTTTTAACATAGATGAAAGTGGCATATTATTAATCTACACAATTTTATGAGCATTTTACATATAAAGTTTGTTTTAATCCGATGCACGGTTAATTAGCTATTACATGCATGAGGTCTAGGGGGTTTTTCTGTAAAACTGATAAAACACTGGATAAATAGTAAAATCGCAGCACGGAAAAAAACCACATCGGGCCGGATCTAGCTGGCCCAAGAGTGCACAGGGGAAGGGCTGGGGGACTGCTCACCATGGGCCAAGCCCTGTTCGGTGGAGATGGCCAAAGCAGGCCGGAGGAGATGGGCCAGCGGGGGGGCGCGGCCCACATGCAGCCCACACGCGGTGGCAGTGCATGTGCTCGCACGCACACGAGAGCATGCATGCCGGTGCGGCCATGGCGCAGGGCGGCGACTGCGCTGGCCGGCGCGGAGGCTAGGAGGAGGCCAGGGTTGCAGGAACAGGCGCATCCGGTCAGCCGGCGCCGCATCCAGGCAACTACGACGGTGGGCGGAGCTCCGGGAGGCGCAGCACTCCGGCGGCGGCTCTGTGGGTGGCGGCGCTTCCTGGAAAGAGGGAGAGAGAGCGAGCCGGTGAGGGAGAGGGAAGGAGAGGGAAGGAGGAGAAGGGGCGTGCGGCACTGGCCTGGCAGGGCGGCACGGGTGGTCCGGCGAGGGTGCTCGCCGGCGGGAGGCGGCAGCGGTTGCCGGCGTCGGGCAGATCGGGCGCGGCAGAGCCCTCCTGCTCGGGGACGAGGGGAGCGGGCGTTGGGCGCGGGCGAGTGCCTGCGGGCCGGGGCGGCGGCGGCTCGGGCTCGGGTGAGCTGCGCCTGGGCCTGCAGGGCCGTGGGAGGTGGGAGGAAGGCTGCGGGGCGCGTGGCGCTCTCCCGTTGGCTGGGAGGCGACTGGAGCGGCGGCGCTGGCGAGTGGGACGGCGCCAAGTGGCGGACGGGAGGTGGCTGGGCACGGAAAACGAGGCGCCAGTGGCTGGGAGGTTAGGGGAGGAGGCTAGGGGTAGGTTTAGCCCGAAAATGGACGTGGGGGTGTCCATTTATAGGTAGGAGGGGCTAGGTTAGGGGAAATTGGGGGCTTTCGGAGCCCTCCGATCGTAATCCGACGGATCTGATCGCGAGGGGGGGTTGGCAGGCCTAGGTGGGCTGTGAAGAGAGGTTGGGCTGAGTGGAGAGAAGAGAGAGAGAGGCCCGGCAACAGTTTCGGAGACCGAAACGTCCGACGAATATACCGACTATATCGCGGTTATTTATTTAACGGTTGGACTATCAAACGGACTCCGAATGCAACGAAACTTGACAGGCGGCCTGTCTACACTATAATAAGACCGCATGACAAGTTGCAACCCATTCCGAGAACATTTTTATGCCACTTATAAAATAATATTTCGGAGGTGCCGCGGGCGCGTGCGAGTGTGTCTGGCTCAGAATGGACAACGTAGAGAACCGGCGGAACACGAACGGATGCAAGTTTTAAGAAAACGATGCCGATGCAATGCGCATGATGACATGAGATGAGATGCATAACAAGAACAAAATGCAAAACAACAGATAAAACCCAACCGCGAAGGAAATATCATATAGCATCTCCGGAAAAGGCAAGAGTTGGAGTTACGAATATGGAAAGTTGTATCCGGGGCATTACATATGTTTAGGCTATGTTCGGCCAACCTGCATGGGATTCCTGGCATATCAGAAGGGTGCTAGGAAAATATGTCCCAGTTTTCGCGTAGGAACATCCGCAGTGCGGCATCGACCGTGGGGTCCAGCTGTGCCCCGATGGATGCTGTCTTCGTGGGGTGGACCTGGAATTTGACTATTTCGTCTGCTGATTTAAAGGAGGTGGATTTGGATCGCTTATCGAGTATCACGTCGTCCCTATCCACCATGGAGTGCAATGCGGTTAATTCTTCGGCCGTGAGGGCTTCAGACAATGCCTCGAGGGCCAAGGCGGCGGTTTTGTTTTCTCCGCGGAGTGCTATGTGCAGATTACTTGCAAGAGTGATGATTCCATTGAGCCTGGGCATCTTGAGCTTCATGTACCCGTAATGGGGTATAACTTGGAAGCTTGCAAATGCATCTCGCCCTAATAAGGCGTGATATCCATTGTTAAAAGGGGCCACTTGAAAGGTTGTCTCTTCGGACCGATAATTCTCCAGCGTGTCGAATAGCACATCGAGTATGATTTTTCCCGCACATCACGCCTCCCGACTGGGAATAATTCCTCGGAAGGTCGTGTTGCTTTGCTCAATGCGGCTCCTATCTGTTTCCATTTTGTTGAGAGTTTCCTCATAAATGAGGTTTAGTTCGCTGCCGCCGTCCATGAGTACTTTGGTAAGCCGAAAGCCATCCACAATTGGACTGAGGACCAATGCGGCTGGTGCCCGGACTATTACGAATTTTGGTTCGTCACTGGCATTGAAAGTTATGGCCGTGTCATTCAGGGGTTTATTGCAGCAACTTGGCAGACTTCAGCGAGGCCGCGGAGTGCCCTTTTGCGCCTATTGTTTGAGGCGAAAGTCTCGAAGACTGTCAATATCGTATAATTGTTGTCTTCCGTGGGATGTTGCTCTGCGTATTTTTTGTGAGGAGATCCTCGCCGCTCTTGGCCACCTGCCGGAGTATCCAACATGCTCGAAGGCTATGGGTTGGTACGATATCCGGTGTTGTGTGTATTTTGCATGGCCTATCGAGCCATCCCTCTAGAAATGTTCCGCGCCCCGTAACAGGCTTTGATTTTTTGTTATTGGATCAGGCGACCGACGAGGGTGCATCCTTTTTGTCCGGACGAGGGGTTTAGTTGAAACCGATGGCTCCCAAGAGGCTGCCTGAGTTTTCCAGGCGCTTTCCATTGCGCAGTACTTCTGTACTATTGTTGCCAAGTCAACGAAGTGTGATACATGATGGCGGTTGATTGCATTGAGGATTCCCTCATCCGCGCAATTTTTGCAGAATAATGATATTGCATCCTCATCACGGTAGTCTTTGATCTTGTCCTTGACAAGGAGGAATCTGGCCCAAAAGTGATGGACCGTTTCCTGGGACTGTTGTCTGATGTGGGTAAGATTGCTTGTATCTCGGTGGGCGGGTGGATTTAAGTCCGAACCCTGACCCAATCTGAGATCCGGAGTTTGAGACATTTCCGAGCTTAGCAGCTCGGGCTCTGGAATATCAACCAATTTTTCAGGCCCACAGTTCGACTCTAGGTTCGGGATATGGGGTGTGTCCGCTCGTGGGCGGGTATCCGGCTCTGTGAGCTCAAAAATCCGAACATAGTTCGTCCTCAATATGGATGAAGAGTTGTCGCATTGCTCCTCCACTACCGCTATCCGATGGGTGATCGGCGGAGATTCAATTTCCCTCCAGAAGTTTGTTTAAAGACGACAACTCTGTCAGATCCATCTGCTCGGAGTATTCTGAGCTGACGCGGAGGCAATTTTCAATGACCCGAGAAGTCATAGTCGGCCCGACGGCCGAACGGGCGTCCATGCTAAAGCCGCCCAGCCGGAGGGTTTGGCCTGAGGCTGGAGGTGATATTGTCCTTGATAACAAGGCGAGCCATCAAGCCTATCTTCGACGTCACAGCGGAACTCTCAATGAAAGCACCAATGTCGGTGTCAAAACCGGCGGAGCTCGGGTATGGGGTCCCGAACTGTGCGTCTAAGGCTAATGGCAGGAGACAGGGGACACAATGTTTACCCAGGTTCGGGCCCTCTCTATGGAGGTAATACCCTACTTGCTGCTTGATGAATATGAGTATTACAAGAGTTGATCTACCACGAGACCGTAATGGCTAAACCGTAGAAGCCTAGCCAATGAGATTATGATCCTTGTCCTATGGACTAAACCCTCCAGTTTATATAGACACCGGAGGGGGCTAGGGTTACACAAAGTTGGTTACAGAGAAAGGAATCTACATATCCGAATCGCCAAGCTTGCCTTCCACGCAAAGGAGAGTCCCATCCGGACACGGGAAGAAGTCTTCTATCTTGTATCTTCATAGTCCAACAGTCCAGCCAAAGTATATAGTCCGACTGTCCGAGGACCCCTTAGTCCAGGACTCCCTTAGTAGCCCCCGAACCAAGCTTCAATGACGATGAGTCTGGTGTGCAGATTGTCTTCGGCATTGCAAGGTGGGTTCCTTCTCCGAGTACTTCAAAGTACCCGACTTAAAGAGATGTATTTGGCTTTCCATTCAAAGTCGCGCTCCTCGGCTTCTGCACCTTCATGATTTCAGCTTCCACGTGTTGAGAGAATGCGAGAGGTCATGGCATTTTTGTATTTACCACCCCAAACCTGTGAGAGAATTGACTATTTAAGGAGACGGGGATCCTTAGATCTAATCCCACACCATCTCCCCCAAATAAGGAATCCTTAGAGCTTACCCGTAGAAACCACCCCAAGATGGATAGTGCTCCCAGCTCTTCCTCCCATTGTCACGGCCCCAAACAGGGTGATTGGGAAAAGTGTTCCGTATTCCACAGCCAACTTGTGAAGCTACAGACCCAGGGATTCCCCCCCGCAGATATAGTCCCCGTTCAAGCCGGATTGGCTTCCTTCGACGATGGGGAGTTGGAGGAGGAGTTCCCCAACCCATCTAGGGGGAACGCGTAT
Organism: Triticum dicoccoides; assembly: GCF_002162155.2. Lineage (NCBI taxonomy): Eukaryota > Viridiplantae > Streptophyta > Magnoliopsida > Poales > Poaceae > Triticum > Triticum dicoccoides. Next base: position 639,438,368 of record NC_041393.1, read on the forward strand.
GTTTTGTTCCCTATTTGGTGACAGGCGTTGGATTTCCAATCCATCCATTCCTCTGAGGGCTTCTAGAGCACTATGGCCTCCAATTGCAGAACTTTACACATGCCTCCATCCTGCATATTGCGGGTTATGTTGCTCTTGGTGAGCTATTTCTAGGTTGCGAGGCCCATTTTGAGTTACGGAAGAAGCTGTTTTGCCTCGTCCCTCGTAATCAGGAGGGATCCATATTCCAAGTGGGCGGAGCCAAGATATGGCTTATCGCCGGGACCGGATACCTACCCGGTACGCTGAAGAAGGCATCCGAAGAATGGCCTTTCGAATGGTTTTATGTTGAAGACATCTCCCTTCTTGATCCAATTCGGAGGGGTCTTCCTGAATATTCAAGTACTCCATTGAAGAAGCGCCTCAGCTGGCGTCCTCGGAGCCCTAAGGAGGAAGATATCATGGAAGTCCACCAACTGATGAGCAAGATAAAGATGCTCGCTCAATCCGGATTGTCAATAGTCGAGGTTATGGTGATATCCATAATGCGAGGGGTTCAGTCACTCCAATACCGAGGGCACCCTATGTGGCACTTCAATGGAGAAGATGATGCCATCCGCTATGGTCGAAAGGGTTCGGACACTTCCGCTGCTTTGGCGAAAATACTGTCCGGATTATACAAAGGGGAGGAGGAGGAGTTCATCCACATTTAGCCCAGGGATGGATTTTCCATGTACAACCCTCTGAGTTTCCGTCCCTTAAAGGGGAGGAGGAGGAGTTCATCCGTCATTTATGACAGGAATGGCGGAAAGTCACCAGGGAGATCCACATCCCCGCACCACAGCCAGAGGACCACAACCAGGCCCTTGATCCTGGATTCGAAGAGGATCTGGATATATTCGTGGAGCTCGGGGAAGGGGTGTTTTACCAGGCAAGCTGTGACGACACCGAAGTGGCCATCATTGCTAACTATCCCGGTTTCCTCCCTGTGTCGCATGTAAGTAATTAGGAGACTTGTCCTTTGGGAGAATTTCCCCCTTCCGCTTTACCCACCGCACTATATTATGCTCTAAAGGGAGGCGATTGGTGTGCCATGCTTCACCTGAGGCGACGCACAAGAAGGCGGCACCCACGACGGGTAGGCCTTCGAAGCAGAAGGCAAAGAGAGATATGGCTAAGCCTTCATTGAAGAGATATGGTTTTAAATATGCCCCATGGTCGTCATCTTAAAGTGTGAAACTATCTGTTGTGTCTTATCAGGAAAAACATTCGCTGAACTGTGTCCGGGGATCCTGCCGGTCATGCCTCTAATAGACGGAATCCGGACCCTGTCATGAGGACTGAGACTAACGCAGAAGTGACACCGAATTGTCCTTCTGCGGAGGATTCAGATGAAGTATACACCACAAACTCGGAAGTGGAAAGCGCCATGAATCATCAGCACCACCAAGCCACTCTTCGTGACCCTGGTTTTGTAGAAGAGGCTTTCAATGCCTTCAACTTGGGTGATGCATACATCTGAGCTGCTCGAGATGGGCTTTCCAGAGCCGCAGATCAGTATTTGAAGGATATGCAGGTAAGTTCATACTTGCACAATTCTGATAATTATATACCAGTAGCCCCTGAGACTTAAAGCAGTTTAAGCAACTGATTTAAGGATCATTGTATACCCAGGTGCTCAAAGAGAAGAACGACCTGTTGTCTCAAGAGCTGGATAAGTGTCAAGCCCTGCTAACTACTGCTACCACCTAATTGGAGAAATCCAAGAAGGCAGCGTCTGGTAATGTTCCCCTCTATCGAGAAAACATGATCATATACCAGGAGTATTAATACATGTGCAAATCTTATGACAGAGGCACCAGAGGTCGCACAAGTGGGAGGTCCAGGAGCTCAAAGGCAAGTAGCCATGGGAGGACGTATCCTGACATAGGTCAGAGTAGAGAAGAACAAACTCCAAGATGCAAACACCAAGCTGGGCATGGAACTAAAAGACGTGCGTGCCCAGCTGGCTAACTTCGTGAAGGAGAATAAAAGTCTACGAGGCCGGTTTGGACTTACCTTTATATAGTTCGGGAAGGAAAGACACTGACAATAATTATGTCTATAGGTATATTGACGGGCCGTCCCGAAGAGGAGGTGTCCGGATCGTCGAGCGATCTGCTACAAGAGCTGTCGCAAATGCACGAGCGAGCTCGGCACGTGATGCAAAGTATTGCCAAGGCTTTATGGTCATCCGACTCCCCTCCAGGAAGTATGGAGGGGCTTGTACAACTACTCAAAGTAGCGCGGCGGTGCTTCCGATTATGGAAGATACCGGCCTGCCGGGAAGGTGTGCGAGAGGCCTGGGCAATGGTGAAAACTCGATATACCAAGCTCGACCCGAATCACATGGCCCGGGTCGGACCTGTAGGGTCAAATGCGGCAGAAATTCCCATTAGTTTGGTATATGACCAGGTACAAGTAGCCGCCAAGTATTCCCAACAGGATTGTGGGCTAGATAGCCTGTTGGATGACATAGAGGAAGAAGTGTTTGAGTCTAAGTGACTATGTACTTTATTTGACAAATTATGTCTCTAGCTGAATTGTAAAACGCTTGTCATGGCAGACCTTTTCGCTTCAACCTCTGGATCCGAAGGTGCGGAGTGCTTCGGAATACTCGCTCGGTAATGTAAACAAGGGTATGCAGGGAAACCAGGCGTAGGGGTCATAGTTGCTTGAACAGACAAGTATCCGACTAGTTATGTTATCTTACATTTTGATCATAAGAAACATCTTCCAGAGAGAATAGTTCCGTTAAGGGTTCCTTTCCATGGGTAAGCATGCATTAATGTGCATGTCTGAACATTGTTTGAAAAACCCACAGTGTACATAACATCTGGGGGTTCGTAATGTGATAGGTAAAAAACATCTTTAGTCCGCCGACCGAATATTCCCTTAAGAACGCTAGCTTTCGGCTTCACCCAGTTTGAGGTACACATCCGGATGACCCGGCAATAACAATCGCAGTGGTGCTCCCTTTATGCCCTAGCCGAATTAACGGGAACGTAGGGCATAAGCATAGGAGCCAGGCAACCCAGCTTGGCCAAAACATAAGTCATATCGATGCATATAATGGCGAAGAAAAGGTACATACGTGGAAAAGACACATATGTGGTGAGCTTGATGCTCGGAAAATAATAATAAGCTTCTGTACAAGAAGCCCCCAAGTATAATTGACATACATATTAAGAATTGTGCGTCGTTGGTGTACGGTTTAGCCGTACAAGAGCTTTATAGCTTTAAAAAAGAAAGGTGAAAAGAGAGAAAAATAAAAATGGAAACAAAAAGGGGAAAAAGGAGACGAACGAAGAGTCCGGCGCTTGGCATAGAATCTTCGTAGTGTGGCCGCGTTCCATGGGTTCGGCTCTAGGTGATTGTCTGATGCAGCACGTAGGCGGTACGCTCCTCCAGTGAGTACTTCGTCAATGATGAAGGGACCCTCCCACTTGGGCTTGAGTTTGTCCTTTTTCTTCTCCGGCAAGCGTAGAACTAGTTTGCCAACATTATAAGTCTTGGCTCGTACTTCTCTGCTTTGATATCTGCGGGCCTGTTGTTGATAGAATGCAGAACGGGCTTTTGCGACATCAAGCTCCTCCTCCAGAGCATCTAAGTTGTCCTGCCAATCAATCTCGGCCTCTCTCTCTCTTCATACATGCGCACTCGAGGTGAGTCATGAATAATGTCGCAGGGCAACACGGCCTCTGCGCCGTACACCATGAAGAAAGGTGTATATCTGGTTGAACGATTGGGCGTGGTCCGCAGCCCCCAAAGTACGGAGTCGAGCTCCTCGACCCAGTGCTTGTCTAATTCTTTCAAAGATCGCACTAACCTGGGTTTAATGCCGCTCATAATAAGACCTTTGGCGCGTTCGACCTGACCGTTGGTTTGTGGGTGATAGGCAGAGGCGTAGTAGAGCTTGATGTCCAGATTGGCACACCAGGCCTTCACCTCATCGGTTGTGAAATTGGAGCCATTGTCGGTGATGATGCTGTGTGGAACACCATAAGGGTGCACAACACCGGATATAAAGTCTATCTCTGACCCGGCTTCGGCCGTTTTAACTGGTTTGGCCTCTATCCACTTAGTGAATTTATCCACTGATAACCCACAAGTGTAGGGGATCGCAACAGCTTTCGAGGGTAGAATATTCTTAAGTATTAGCAGTTGAGTTGTCAATTCAACCACACCTGGATAACTTAGTATCTGCAGCAAAGTATTTAGTAGCAAAGTAGTATGCTAGTAATGGTAACAGTGGCAAAAGTAAAGATAATAGTTTTGTAGTAGTTGTAATAGTAGCAACAGAAAAGTAAATAAACGAAACACAAGATGTGAAAAGCTCATAGGCATTGGATCAGTGATGGATAATTATGTCGGATGCGATTCCTCAGGTAATAGCTATAACATAGGGTGACACAGAACTAGCACTAATTCATCAATGTAATGTAGGCATGTATTCCGAATATAGTCATACGTTCTTATGGAAAAGAAATTGCATGACATCTTTTATCCTACCCTCCCGTGGCAGCGGGGTCCTAGTGGAAACTAAGGGATATTAAGGCCTCCTTTTAACAGAGATTCAGAACAAAGCATTAGCACATAGTGAATACATGAACTCCTCAAACTACGGTCATCATCGAGAAGGATCCCGATTATTGTCACTTCGGGGTTGTCGGATCATAACACATAATAGGTGACTATAGACTTGCACACATATATTCATGAAAACATAATAGGTTCAGATCTGAAATCATGGCACTTGGGCCCTAGTGACAAGCATTAAGCATAGCAAAGTCATAACAACATCAATCTCAGAACATAGTGGATACTAGGGTTCAAAGCCTAACAAAACTAACTTGATTACATGGTAAATCTCATCCAACCCATCACCGTCCAGCAAGCCTACGATGGAATTACTCACGCACGGAGGTGAGCATCATGAAATTTGTGATGGAGGATTGTTGATGATGACGACGGCAATGAATCCCCCTCTTCGGAGCGCTGAACAGACTCCAGATCAGCCCTCCCGAGAGAGATTAGGGCTTGGCAGCGGCTCCGTATCGTAAAACGCGATGGAACTTTCTCTCTGATTTTTTTCTTCGCGAAACGGAATATATGGAGTTGGAGTTGAGGTCGGTGGAGCCTCAGGGGGCCCACGAGACAGGGGGGCACACCCAGGGGGGAGGGCGCGCCCCCCACCCTCGTGGACAGGGTGTGGGCCTCGGGTCTTGATTCTTTCGCTAGTCTTTTTTATATTTTCCAAAAATTATCTTCGTGGATTTTTAGGTCATTCCGAGAACTTTTGTTTTCTATGCAATAAACAACATCATGGTAGTTCTGCTGAAAACAACGTCAGTCCGGGTTAGTTTCATTCAAATCATGCAAGTTAGAGTCCAAAACAAGGGCAAAGGTGTTTGGAAAAGTAGATACGTTGGAAACGTATCAACTCCCCCAAGCTTAAACCTTTGCTTGTCCTCAAGCAATTCAGTTGATAAACTAAAAGTGATAGAGAAAACTTTTGGAAACTCTGTTTGCTCTTGTTGTTGTAAACATGTAAAGCCAGCATTCAGGTTTTCAGCAATTATTATGAACTAACCAAACTCACAATAACACCTAGGTCTCACAATTACTCATATCAATGGCATAATCAGCCAGCGAGCGATAATAATAAAACTTGGATGACAACACTTTCTCAAAACAATCATAATATGATATAACAAAATGGTATCTCGCTAGCCCTTTCTGAGACCGCAAAACATAAATGCAGAGCACCTTTAAAGATCAAGGGCTGACTACACATTGTAATTCATGGTAAAAGAGATCCAATCAAGTCATACCCAATATAAACCAATAGTAATGAATGCAAATGACAGTGTGCTCTCCAGCGGGTGCTTTTAATAGGAAGGTGATGACTCAACATAAAACTAAATAGATAGGCCCTTCGCAGAGGGAAGCATGGATTTGTAGAGGTGCCAGAGCTTGATTTTAAAATAGAGATTGAATAACATTTTGAGCAGCATACTTTCACTGTCAACGCAACAACTATGAGATGGCTGTATCTTCCATACTACATGCATTTTAGGCAGTTCCCAAATAGAATGGTAAAAGTTTATACTCCCCCACCACCAACAAGCATCAATCCATGGCTTGCTCGAAACAACGAGTGCCTCCAACTAACAACAGCCGTGGGGGAGTTTTGTTTAATTATACTGATTTGCTTTGATCTTTTTGGATCATGGGACTGAGCATCCCTGTTACCGGCCATTTCTCCTGAATGAGGAGCGGAGTCCACTACTCTTGAGAATAACCCACCTAGCATGGAAGATATAGGCAGCCCTAGTTGAAACACGAGCTGCTCGAGCATACAAAACATAATTTCATTTGAAGGTTTGGAGTTTGGCACATACAAATTTATTTGGAACGGTAGGAAGATACCGCATATAGGAAGGTATGGTGGACTCATATGGAACAACTTTGGGGTTTAAGGAGTTTGGATGCACAAGCAGTATTCCCGCTTAGTACAGGTGAAGGCGAGCAAAATACTGGGAAGCGACCAACTGAGAGAGCGACAACAGTCATGAACATGCATTAAAATTAATTCACACCGAGTACAAGCATGATTAGGATATAATCCACCATGAACATAAATATCATGAAGGCTATGTTGATTTCTTTCAACTACATGCGTGAACATGTGCCAAGTCGAGTCACTCAATTCATTCAAAGGAGGATACCATCCCATCACACCACATCACAATCATTTTTAATAGCATGTTGGCACGCAAGGTAAACCATTATAACTCATAGCTAATCAAGCATGGCACAAGCAACTATAATCTCTGAATGTCATTGCAAATATGTTTACTTCATAATAAGCTGAATCAGGAACGATGAACTCATCATATTTACAAAAACAAGAGAGGTCGAGTTCATACCAGCTTTTCTCATCTCAATTAGTCCATCATATATCATCATTATTGCCTTTCACTTGCACGACCGAACGATGTGTATAATAATAATAGTGCACGTGCATTGGACTAAGCTGGAATCTGCAAGCATTCAACTCAAGAGAGAAGACAAGCTATACGGGCTCTAAGTTAAATAAACAATCATGCATATGAGATCCACTAAACAATTTCAATATGGTCTTTTACTCTCGACCCCCAAAGGAAAGAAAAGAAAATAAAACTATTTACACGGGAAAGCTCCCAACAAGTATGAAGAAGAACGAAAAATCTTTTGGGGTTTTCATTTTAATTCTACTACAAGCATGGAAATTAAACTAACTATTTTTTTTGGTTTTTCTTAAGGTTTATTAAGCACACAAGAAGAAAGCGAGAAAAAGAAAATTAAACTAGGATGGATAATACAATGAAAGAGTATGAGCACCTACAACTAGAATAGTGTGTGAACATGAATGTAAAGTCGGTGAGAAATACGTACTCCCCCAAGCTTAGGCTTTTGGCCTAAGTTGGTCTATTGCCACGGACCGCGGCTACTCTCCCCGGTGTACTGAGGGGTGTAATCAGGATACCATTGGCTGGCCATCTCCTCCGGATCCCACTGGTAAGATGATGCACGATAAGGATCCAGTGAAGGTTCCGGCTCAGGCTCAGGTTCTGGAGTGGATGCTTGGCCTCGATGAGCGTACACCGCTCCCGGTGTGACAAGGAAATTATCTGTAGTCAAATCAAACAATAGAGGCGCAGGCAGAATAATAGTCTCATTGTGTTTCTTATTAAATCTCAGGTTATACAGAAGCATCTTATCTTCGTTGTCAACAATAAACTCATGTGCTACCATGCTCCTGTAATCTAAAATGTAAGGAGGCAAAATTGTCTCCTCTTTTTCATGGTGCCTAATAGGTATCTCAAAATATTTAGCTAGGCGTGCAACATAGATACCTCCAAAGATGGGGCCTTTTGTACGGTTCAGGCTTAGCCGTTTAGCAATGATGGCACCCATACTAAAACTATTGTCGCCAAACAAGGCATGGTGAAGAATAATAATATCAGGAACACTGAAGTTTCCACAATTTCCACTACCAATTAAGCATCGACTAGCAAATATGGCAAAGTAGCGTAAAACAAGAAAGTGTATGCGAGAGATTCTCGCATCGGAACCCTTCTTTGGATCCCCTATGGTGATAGTGTTGACAAAGCAATCGACATCTTTACAATGTGGTTCATCTAATTTTCCCTCAAAGGGTATCCTACATACCGCGCAAAAATTACATAAAGACATTTCCCTGAATTCATCATATAAATGAAATGATACTGAAGGCGGTGACTTCTTAGGATAATAATACAAGTTTTGTACGAAAGTATTGGTGAGTAAGAGATACTGATCGATCGGGTCGTGGAGGAAATCGGTGAGGCCTGCATTCTTGATCAAAGAATAAAAGTCTTCATAAATCCTAGCTTCTCTCAAGATTTTCATCACAGGGCCATTCACACGGCCGTACTTCCGCTATGCGAGGAAGATTATACTTGGCCATTTCCTTCTCTTTAGCTTGTTTTTCCTGGGAGCCTTGGCTAGAAGAGCCCTTCAAAAATCTCCTTAACATTTTTTGAAAATTTCTGTAATTTTAGTAACTTCAAAATAAAAGTGGATAGAACTAAACAAGATTGGTAGCAACTACTTCTACAAGTGCCTAGAGCCTATATCGTGCATTAGAATTACTTGGAACCTCATAAAGTTGACATGCAAGCTCAAGAACAGGGTCACCTATGCAGCAAAAATTTGCAATGAATAGAGCACTAGAACAAAAACTAATTGGACTAATGGAGGAGTCACATACCAAGCAACAATCTCCCAAAGCAGTTTTGTGAATGGAGCTTTGAGCAAGGAGATCGGAAATCGTAGCAAAATGAGCTAGAACTCGTGCTTGAGCTGGATGAGGATTTTTTTGGGAAGAAGATGGAGTGTGTGGGTGCAGGAATAAGTGGAGGGGGGCCACCGTGGGCCCACGAGACAGGGGGGCGCGCCCTCCACCCTCGTGGCCTGGTGCTTGCCCCTCCTGCAGTGTTTTCAGTGCCTAAAATCCTCAAATATTCCATAAAAAATCATACTAAATTTGTAGGGCATTTGGAGCACTTTTATTTTCGGGATATTTTTTTATTGCACGGATAATTTAGAAAACATACAGATAATACTATTATTGCTTTATTTATTCTAAATAACAGAAAGTAAAAAGAGAGTATAGAAGGTTGTGCCTTCTAGTTTCATCCATCTCATGCTCATCAAAATGAATCCAGTAACAAGGTTGATCAAGTCTTGTTAACAAACTCATTCCAAATAACACGAAACCGGAGAAATTTCGAATAACACTAAGTTACCTCAACGGGGATATGAACATCCCCAACAATAAGATTATCATACTTTTTCTTGACAGTAGGAAGAGGAAATTCAAAACCTCCAATAATGATAGTTGGAACTTTTCCAATAGAATTGATGCTATGGACTTGAGATTGTTTCCTCGGAAAGTGTACCGTATGCTCATTACCATTAACATGAAAAGTGACGTTGCCTTTGTTGCAATCAATAACAGCCCCTGTAGTATTCAAAAAGGGTCTACCAAGGATAATCAACATACTATCGTCCTCAGGAATATCAAGAATTACAAAGTCCGTTAAGATAGTGACATTTGCAACCACAACAGGCACATCCTCACAAATACCGACAGGTATAGCAGTTGATTTATCAACCATTTGCAAAGATATTTCAGTAGGTGTCAACTTATTCAATTCAAGTCTACGATATAAAGAGATAGGCATAACACTAACACCGGCACCAAGATCACATCAAGCAGTTCTTACATAATTTCTTTTAATGGAGCATGGTATAGGGGTATCCCGGGGTCTCCAAGTTTCTTTGGTATTCCACCCTTAAAGGTATAAGTAGCAAGCATGGTGGAAATTTTAGCTTTTGGTATCTTTCTTTTATTTTTAATGATATCCTTCATATATTTAGCATAAAGATTTACTTTAAGCATATCAGTTAAGCGCATACGTAAGAAAATAGGTCTAATCATTTCAGCAAAGCGCTCAAAATCCTCATCATCCTTCGTCTTGGATGGTTTAGGAGGAAAGGGCATGGGTTTTTGAACCCATGGTTCTCTTTCTCTACCATGCTTCCTAGCAACAAAGTCTCTTTTATCATAATGTTGATTATTTGATTATGGGTTATCAAGATCAACAGTAGGTTCAATCTCTAATTCATTATTATTTTTTCTTGGTTGAGCATCAACATGAACATTATCATTAACATTATCACTAGGTTCATGTTCATCACCTGATTGTGTTTCAGCATTAGAAATAGAAATATCATTGGGGTTCTCAGGTGTGTCTACAACAGTTTCACTAGAAGCATGCAAAGTCCTATCATTTTTCTTTTTCTTCTTTTTAGAAGAACTAGGTGCCTCTAAATTATTTCTCTGAGAATCTTGCTGGATTCTCTTAGGGTGGCCTTCAGGATACAAAGGTTCCTGAGTCATTCTACCAGTTCTAGTAGCCATTCTAACAGCGAAGTCATTTTTATTATTTAATTCATCAAGCAAATCATTTTGAGATTTAAGTACTTGCTCTGCTTGAGTGGCAACCATAGAAGCATATTTGCTAATGAGTTTAAGTTCACCTTTAACTCTAGCCATATAATCACTCAAGCGTCCTATCTCGAAAGCATTATTCTTTAATTCTCTATCAACATAAGCATTAAAACTTTCTTGTCTAGCCATAAAGTCATCAAATTCATATAAGCATGGGAGGTGAAATTTAGTAGACGGAATTTCAACTTTATCATATCTATAGAGAGAATTTACCTTTACTACACGTGTCGGGTTATCAATACAATGTGTTTCTTCAACAGGCGGTATATTAAGACCATGTATTTCTTCAATAGGAGGTAAATTCTTAACGTCTTCAGCTTTAATACCTTTTTCTTTCATTGATTTCTTTGCCTCTTGCATATCTTCAGGACTGAGAAATAAAACACCTCTCTTCTTCGGAGTGGGTTTAGGAATAGGCTTAGGAGTTGGCTCAATTGGCTCAGGAATTGCCACAGGAATTGGCTCAGGGAGAGTCCAATTATTTTCATTAGTCAACATATTATTCAATAATAATTCAGCTTGGTCGACTGCCCTTTCCCTGAAAACACAACCAGCACAACTATCCAAGTAGTCCTTGGAAGCATCGTTTAGTCCATTATAAATGATATCAAGTATTTCATTTTTCTTAAGAGGATGATCAGGCAAAGCATTAAGTAATCGGAGAAGCCTCCCCCAAGATTGTGGGAGACTCTCTTCTTTGATTTGCACAAAATTATAAATTTCTTGTAAGGTAGCTTGTTTCTTATGAGCAGGGAAATAGTTAGCAGAGAAGTAATAAATATATCCTAGGGACTACGCATACAACAAGGATCAAGAGAATTAAACCAAGTCTTAGCATCACCCTTTAATGAGAACGGAAATATCTTAAGGATATAATAATAGCGAGACTTCTCATCATTAGTAAACAGGGTGGCTATATCATTCAACTTGGTAAGATGTGACACAACAGTTTCAGATTCAAGGCCATAAAAAGGATCAGATTCAACCAAAGTAATTATTTCAGGATCAACAGAGAATTCATAATCCTTATCAGTAACACAGGTAGGTGAAGTAGAAAAAGCAGGGTCGAGTTTCATTCTAGCATTAAGAGATTGCTGCTTCCATTTAGCTAACAACTTTTTAAGATCATATCTATCTTTGCTTCCTCCATAACATAACAATTAGGAACAACAGGTAATTCATAATCAGGGGGAGAACTTTCATCATCACTATCATCAATAATAGCATCTTCAATAATTTCATTCTCTCTAACCCTAGCAAGTTGTTCATCAAGAAATTCACCTAATGGCAAAGTAGTATCACGCATAGAAGTAGTTTCATCATAAGTATCATGCATAGCAGAAGTGGCATCATCAATAACATGCGACATATCAGAATTCATAGCAGTAGCATGTTTAGGTGTCGCAAGCTTACTCAAAAAAGAAGGAGAATCTAGTGCAGAGCTAGATGGCAGTTCCTTACCTCCCCTCGTAGTTGAGGGAAAAATCTTGATTCTTTCAGCTTTCAAGTTCCTCATAGTGATCAACAGATATAAATCCCAAGTGACTCAAAGAATAGAGCTTTGCTCCCCGGCAACGGCGCCAGAAATTAGTCTTGATAACCCACAAGTGTAGGGGATTGCAACAACTTTCGAGGGTAGAGTATTCAACCAAAATTTATTGATTCGACACAAGGGGAGCCAAAGAATATTCTTCAGTATTAGCAGTTGAGTTGTCAATTCAACCACACCTGGATAACTTAGTATCTGCAGCAAAGTATTTAGTAGCAAAGTAGTATGATAGTAATGGTAACAGTGGCAAAAGTAAAGATAATAGTTTTATAGTAGTTGTAACAGTAGCAACGGAAAAGTAAATAAACGAAACACAAGATGTGAAAAGCTCATAGGCATTGGATCAGTGATGGATAATTATGTCGGATGCGATTCCTCATGTAATCGCTATAACATAGGGTGACACAGAACTAGCTCCAATTCATCAATGTAATGTAGGCATGTGTTCCGAATATAGCATACGTTCTTATGGAAAAGAAATTGCATGACATCTTTTGTCCTACCCTCTCGTGGCAGCGGGGTCCTAGTGGAAACTAAGGGATATTTAGGCCTCCTTTTAATAGAGAAGCGGAACAAAGCATTAGCACATAGTGAATACATGAAAACCTCAAACTACGGTCATCACCGAGAAGGATCCCGATTATTGTCACTTCGGGGTTGTCGGATCATAACACATAATAGGTGACTATACACTTGCAAGATAGGATCAAGAACACACATATATTTATGAAAACATAATAGGTTCACATCTGAAATCATGGCACTCGGGCCCTAGTGACAAGCATTAAGCATAGCAAAGTCATAGCAACATCAATCTTAGAACATAGTGGATACTAGGGATCAAAACCTAACAAAACTAACTTGATTACATGGTAAATCTCATCCAACCCATCACCATCCAGCAAGCCTACGATGGAATTACTCACGCACGGCGGTGAGCATCATGAAATTGGTGATGTAGGATGGTTGATGATGACGACGGCGATGAATCCCCCTCTCCGGAGCCCCGAACGCACTCCAGATCAGCCCTCCCGAGAGAGATTAGGGCTTGGTGGCGGCTCTGTATTGTAGAACACGATGAAACTTTCTCTCTGATTTTTTTCTCCGCGAAACGGAATATATGGAGTTGGAGTTGATGTCGGTGGAGCCTCAGGGGGCCCACGAGACAGGGGCGCGCGCCCGGGGGGGGGGGACGGGACGGCTGTGGGCCCCCTGGTCTTGATTCTTTCGCCAGTATTTTTTATATTTTCCAAAACTTATCTCTGTGGATTTTCAGGTCATTTGTTTTCTACACAATAAACAACATCATGGAAGTTCTGCTGAAAACCGCGTCAGTCCGGGTTAGTTTCAATCAAATCATGCAAGTTAGAGTCCAAAACAAGGGAAAAAGTGTTTGGAAAAGTAGATACATTGGAGACGTATCATCCACCATGACCAACAAATATTTTTTCTTATGGCTTCCTCCTTTAAGGAGTCCGACCATATCAAGCCCCCAGACCTCAAAAGGCCAAGTGATGGGGATTGTTTGTAGAGCGGTGGGTGGCATATGGCTTTGGTTGGCGAAAAGGTGGCATCTGACGCAATGTTGGACAAGGTCCTGTGCGTTTGCTCGGGCCATCGGCCAATAAAAACCTGTACAAAAAGCCTTGCTTACAAGGGCCCGAGCCGCGGCATGGTGGCCGTCGAGACCGGCATCAATTTCAGCCAAGAGCTGCCGCCCTTCTTCTTCGGAGATGCATCTTTGAAGTACTCCGGTAGCGCTGTTGTTATAGAGTTCTCCCTCATGAACCTTGTAGGCTTTAGATCGCCGCACAATGCAGCGTGCCTCATTCTCGTCCTCAGGAAGCTCTCGCCTATTTAGGTAGGCCAAGAAGGGTTCGGTCCATGGTGCGATAACTGCCATGATGAGATGGGCCGATGGTGTAATTTCGGTGGCTAAGCCCCTGATGATGTCGGTGTGTTCGGAATCTAGAGTTGTATTCGGATCCGGATTGGTGTTGCTGCTCTCCCCTTGCCACACCACGGATGGCTTGAATAAACTCTCCAAAAAGATGTTAGGTGCGACGGGGCTGCGCTTGGTGCCGATGCGAGCAAGGACATCTGTCGCTTGATTACTTTCTCGAGCCACATGGTGAAACTCGAGCCCCTCGAACCAAGCTAACATTTTGAGAACAGCATTAAGGTAAGCCACCATCTTTTGATTTTTGGCATCGAAATCTCCATTTATTTGAGATATTGCGAGGTTTGAATCCCCGTGCACTTCCATGCGTTTTATGCCCATGGAGACGGCCATCCGAACACCATGCAATAAGGCTTCGTATTCGGCTGCATTGTTGGAGTCCGTGAATAATATTTGTAGGACGTACTAAACAGTATCTCCAGTAGGGGATGTTAGGACAACGTCTGCCCCTAAACCTGCCAACATTTTGGAGCCATCGAAGTGCATGACCCAGTTGGAATATGTGCCATACTCTTTAGGGAGTTTGGCCTCTGTCCATTCAGCGATGAAGTCGGCCAATACCTGGGATTTAATGTCCCGACGCGGTTTGTATGATATGTCGAATGGGAGGAGCTCAATGGCCCACATGGCAATCCGGCCCGTAGCATCACGGTTGTTTATTATGTCATTGAGAGGTACTTCGGAGGCCACCGTCCGGATAGTTTCCCTGGATGCCATGAAGACCGCGTATGCTATTTTTTGGTAATGAGGGTACCGGGATTTGCATGGTGTGAGGACAGTGGATACGTAGTATACCAGCTTTTGAAGCGGGAATTTGTGTCCGTCCTCCTCTCGTTCGACAATGAGTACCACACTCACAACTTGGTGTGTGGCCGATATGTATAATAACATGGGTTCACCGACGTTTGGCGCGGCCAGGATTAGGTTGCTTGCTAGAAGAGCCTTTATTTATTCCAATCCGGCCATTGCCGCGTCCGTCCACTCAAAGTGATCGGTGTGTCGGAGAAGGCGATAGAGTGGCAATGCCTTTTCTCCTAGTCTAGAGATAAAGCGGCTCAAATCTGCCACACATCCGGATAGTTTTTGGACTTGTTTGAGGTCTGTTGGTGTAGCCAACTGTGACAAAGCTTGGATTTTAGCTAGGTTTGCCTCAATTCCTCTATTGGAAACGATGAAGCCCAGAAGCTTTCTGGCTGGAACGCCGAAAACACATTTTTCCTGATTGAGCTTAGTGTCATATGTTCAGAGGTTGTCGAATGTAAGACGTAGATCGTCTACTAAGACTCGATGTGTCTGGTTTTGATGACTACGTCATCCACGTATGCTTCAACTATCTTGCCGATTTGTTTCTCCAGGCATGTTTGAATCATGCGTTGATAGGTGGCACCAGCGTTTTTAAGCCTGAAAGGCATAGCGTTGAAGCAGAAAGGCCCGTATGGGGTGATAAATGCCGTTGCGGCTTGATTAGACTCCTTCATCTTGATTTCATGGTATTCGGGGTATGCGTCGAGGAAACACAGTGAGTCGTGTCCTGCGGTAGCATCAATGATCTGATCAATGGAGGGGAGGGGAAAAGGATCCTTAGGGCAAGCCTTGTTGAGGTCTTTGAAATCGACTCATAGGCGCCAGGATTTATCCTTGTTTGGTACCATCACCAGGTTTGCTAGCCAGTCCATGTGTTTTATCTCTCTGATGAATGCGAGCTCGACTAACTTGGCTAGCTCCTCTCCCATGGCTTGTCGTTTGGGCTCGGAAAAGCACTGTAATGTTTGCTTGACCGGCTTGTATCTCTTCAATATGTTTAGGCTATGTTCGGCCAACCTGCATGGGATTCCTGGCATATCAGAAGGGTGCCAGGAAAATATGTCCCAGTTTTCGCGTAGGAACATCCGCAGTGCGGCATCGACCGTGGGGTCCAGCTGTGCCCCGATGGATGCTGTCTTCGTGGGGTGGACCTGGAATTTGACTATTTCCTCTGCTGGTTTAAAGGAGGTGGATTTGGATCGCTTATCGAGTATCACGTCGTCCCTATCCACCATGGAGCGCAATGCGGTTAATTCCTCGGCCGTGAGGGCTTTAGACAATGCCTCGAGGGCCAAGGCGGCGGTTTTGTTTTCGCCGCGGAGTGCTATGTGCAGATCACTTGCAAGAGTGATGATTCCATTGGGCCTGGGCATCTTGAGCTTCATGTACCCGTAATGGGGTATAACTTGGAAGCTTGCAAATGCATCTCGCCCTAATAAGGCATGATATCCATTGTTAAAAGGGGCCACTTGAAAGGTTGTCTCTTCGGACCGATAATTCTCCGGCATGTCGAATAGCACATCGAGTATGATTTTTCTCGCACATCACGCCTCCCGACTGGGAATAATTCCTCGGAAGGTCGTGCTGCTTTGCTCAATGCGTCTCCTATCTGTTTCCATTTTGTTGAGAGTTTCCTCGTAAATGAGGTTTAGTCCGCTGCCGCCGTCCATGAGTACTTTGGTAAGCCAAAGCCGTCCACAATTGGACTGAGGACCAATGCGGCTGGTGACCGGACTGTTATGAATTTTGGTTCGTCACTGGCATTGAAAGTTATGGCCGTGTCATTCAGGGGTTTATTGCAGCAACTTGGCAGACTTCAGCGAGGCTGCGGAGAGCCCTTTTGCGCCTATTGTTTGAGGCGAAAGTCTCGAAGACTGTCAATATCGTATGGTTGTTGTCTTCCTTGGGATGTTGTTCTGCGGTATTTTTTGTGAGGAGATCCTCGCCGCTCTTGGCCACCTGCCGGAGTATCCAACATGCTCGAAGGCTATGGGTTGGTACGATATCCGGTGTTGTGTGTATTTTGCATGGCCTATCGAGCCATCCCTCTAGAAATGTTCCGTGCCCCATAACAGGCTTTGATTTTTTGTTATTGGATCAGGCGACCGACGAGGTTGTATCCTTTTTGTCCGGACGAGGGGTTTAGTGGAAATCGGTGGCTCCCAAGAGGCTGCCTGAGTTTTCCAGGCGCTTTCCATTGCGCAGTACTTCTGTACTATTGTTGCCAAGTCAACGAAGTGTGATACATGATGGCGGTTGATTGCATTGAGGATTCCCTCATCCGTGCAATTTTTGCAGGATAATGAGATTGCCTCCTCATCGCGGCAGTCTTTGATCTTGTCCTTGACAAGGAGGAATCTGGCCCAAAAGTGATGGACCGTTTCCTGGGACTGTTGTCTGATGTGGGTAAGATTGCTTGTATTTGGGTGGGCGGGTGGATTTAAGTCAGAACCCTGACCCAATCTGAGATCCGGAGTTTGAGACATTTCCAAGCTTAGAAGCTCGGGCTCCGGAATATCAACCAATTTTTTAGGCCCACAGTCCGACTCTAGGTTCGGGATATGGGGTGTGTCCGCTCGTGGGCGGGTATCCGACTCTGTGATCTCAAAAATCCGAACATAGTTCATCCTCAATATGGATGAAGAGTGGTCGCATTGCTCCTCCACTACCGCTATCCGATGGGTGATCGGCGGAGATTCAATTTCTCTCCAGAAGTTCGTTTAAAGACGACAACTCTGTCAGATCCATCTGCTTAGAGTATTCTGAGCTGACGCGGAGGCGATTTTCGATGACCCGAGAAGTCATAGTCGGCCCGACGACCGAACGGGCGTCCATGGTAAAGCCGCCCAGCCGGAGGGTTTGGCCTGAGGATGGAGGTGATATTGTCCTTGATAACAAGGCGAGCCATCAAGCCTATCTTCGACGTCACAACGGAAATCTCAATGAAAGCACCAATGTCGGTGTCAAAACCGGCGGAGCTCGGGTAGGGGGTCCCGAATTGTGCGTCTAAGGCTAATGGCAGGAGACGGGGGACACAATGTTTACCCAGGTTCGGGCCCTCTCTATGGAGGTAATACCCTACTTCATGCTTGATGAATATGAGAATTACAAGAGTTCATCTACCACGAGATCGTAATGGCTAAACCCTATAAGCCTAGCCTATGAGATTATGATCCTTGTCCTACAGACTAAACCCTCCGGTTTATATAGACACCGGAGGGGGCTAGGGTTACACAAAGTCGGTTACAGAGAAAGGAATCTACATATCCGAATCACCAAGCTTGCCTTCCACACAAAGGAGAGTCCTATCCGGACACGGGAAGAAGTCTTCTATCTTGTATCTTCATAGTCCAATAGTCCGGCTGTCCGAGGACCCCTTAGTCCAGGACTCCCTCACCGCACACGGCTAAGACAATGTTGTGCCTTTGGGGTGCCCCCCTTCCCTATATATAAAGGAGGAGGGGAGGAGGCGGCCGGCCTAGGGGCGCGCCAAGTGTGGGGAGTCCTACTAGGACTCCCTTGTCCTAGTAGGATTCCCCTTCCTTTTCCGGAAGGGGGAAAGAAGTGGAGAGGGAGAAGGAAAAGGGGGGTCGCGCCGCCACCCCTTGTCCAATTCGAATTGGGGCTTGGGGGGGCGCCACCTCCTGGCCGCTGCCTCCTCTCTCCACTAAGGCCCATGTAGGCCCATTCACTTTCCCGGGGGATCCCGGTAACCTCCCGGTACTCTGGAAAATGTCTGAACCTCTCTGATACTATTCCAGTATCCGAACATAACCTTCCAATATATCAATCTTTACCTCTCGACCATTTCGAGACTCCTCGTCTTGTCCGTGATCTCATCCGGGACTCCGAACAAACTTCGGTCATCAAAACACATAACTCATAATACAAATCGTCATCAAATGTTAAGCGTGCGGACCCTACGGGTTCGAGAACTATGTAGACATGATCGAGACACATCTCTGATCAATAACCAATAGCAAAACCTAGATGCTCATATTGGCTCCTACATATTCTACAAAGATCTTTATCGGTCAAACCGCACAACAACATACGTTGTTCCCTTTGTCATTGATATTTTACTTGGCCGAGATTCGATCATCGGTATCATCATCCCTAGTTCAATCTCATTACCGGCAAGTCTCTTTACTCGTTCAGTAATGCTTCATCCCGCAACTAAGTTATTAGTCACATTACTTGCAAGGCATATAGTGATGAGCATTACCGAGAGGGCCCAGAGATACCTCTCCGATACATGGAGTGACAAATCCTATTCTCGATCTGTGCCAACCCAACAAACACCTTCGGAGACACCTGTAGAGCATCATTATAATCACCCAGTTACATTGTGACATTTGATAGCACACAAGGTGTTCCTTCGGTATTCGGGAGTTGCATAATCTCATATTCAGAGGAACATGTATAAGTCATGAAGAGAGCAGTAGAAATAAAACTTAAATGATCATTATGCTAAGCTAAGGATGTGTCTTGTCCATCGCATCATTCTCTAATGATGTGATCCCATTTATCAAATGACAACACATGTCTATGGTCAGGAAACATAACCATCTTTGATTAACGAGCTAGTCAAGTAGAGGCATACCAGGGACACTTTATTTTGACTATGTATTCACACATGTACTAAGTTTCTGGTTAATACAATTCTAGCATGAATAACAAACATTTATGATGATATAAGGAAATATAAATAACAACTTTATTATTGCCTCTAGGGCTATTTCCTTCAGCTAGCAGATTATGCACATAGTTGCGAAGTCTAGAGTTCGAATCCTAGGGAGCATCATACAGGAGCTCCCATGTTCGGAGCCCTCAGCGCTGCATAGGCTACTTGGCGCTCGAAGGCAAGCCGTAGTGGGCCGGCCCAACATCACTCGCCTCCAGCCAGAAAAAAAGATACAATTTATTCTGCGAGAAGTGGAATTCAAATTGGCATGCTATCGTTGACACACTTAGCGCATTAACCATTGCACCTCAATCACTGTGTTGTGTGATATCCGAAAAAGGCTATTTGACCCTTGCTTCAGTCCTATTATAAATTATTTGTAAAAAGAAAAAGTATTTTTGGAAAAGATCTTAGAATTTTTTAATGTTCATCGGTTTTTAGAAAATGTTCACAAAAATAAAAAAACGTTCATCAATTTTTAAAAAAGTTCATGAATTTGAAAAAAGTCCACCAAATTTTGCAAAAAAGTTCACAAATTTGAAAAAGGTCAACCGGTTTTGGGAAAAAGTTAACCAGATTTTGAAAGAAGATCATGGATTTGTAAAAAAGTTCATCTATTTTCATAAAAATTTCATTAATTTATTTTTCAGAAATCCAAAAAACGTCCACAGGATTTGTAAAAAACATTTCATCGATTCTGATTAAAAGTTCATGCATTTGAATAGGAAGAAAGAAAAAAGAAAAGGTAAAAATAAAAGGAAACGAAAAGAAAAAGGAAGAAAAGAGGAAAGAGGCTTTAACAAATCACAACATGTTACTTTTCTGGCTGGCAACCCTAGCGAACTCTAAATGTGGAGGTCGTGTGTTCGAGTCACACACACACACACCCATTTTTTTGTAGATTTTAAAAGCAAGATTGGCCAAGCCCATTTAGAAGCGCCTTCATGCGCCTGTTCGCAACCGGGCACCGAAGCGCCAAATAGGATCTCCCAATTTTGACGCTAATGAGCGTCAAATAGGTTTTGACCTTCACACATACATGCCCATGCTAACTAGCATGAGTTAAGCTTCAAAAAACATGGCGGGTTAGCATGGTTGGTGATGTCTACTACACAACTTGTTCTTGTAGACCCGGGCCTCCAAGCATAGAGTTTTGTAGGACAGTGGAAAATTTCCCTCAAGTGGATGACCTACGGTTTATCAATTCGTGGGAGGTGTAGGATGAAGATGGTCTCTCTAAAACAACCCTGCAACCAAATAACAAAAAGTCTCTTGTGTCCCCAACACACCAAATACAATGGTAATTTGTATAGGTGCACTAGTTCGGCGAAGAGATGGTGATGAAAGCGTAGTAATGATAGTAGATATTGGTTTTTGTAGTAGTAACAACAAAAAACAGCAAGGTAGCAAGTAACAAAAGTGAGCACAAACAGTATTGCAATGCTCGAACTGAGGCCTAAGGTCCGTACTTTCGCTAGTGCAATCTCTCAACAATGCTAATCTAATTGGATCATATAACCATCCCTCAACGTGTGATGAAGCATCACTCCAAAGTTCTTATCTAACGGAGAACATAAGAAGAAATTGTATGTAGGGTACTAAACCACCTTAAAGTTATTCTTTCCGTTTGATCTATTCAAGAGTTCAGACTATAATAACACAAAGTTATTCTTTCCGTTCGATCTATCCAAGAGTTCGTACTAAAATAACACCATATGATACACATCAACCAACTCTAATGTCACCTAGATATTCCAATGTCACCACAAGTATCCATGAGTTAATTATACGATACACATTAAACAATTTCAGATTCATAATACTCGATCCAACATAAGAACCTCGAAAAGTGCCCCAAGATTTCTATCGGAGAAACAAGGACGAAAACATGCATCAACCCCTATGCATAGATTACCCCAATGTCATCTCGGGAATCTGTGAGTTGAATGTCCAAACATATATCAAGTGAATCAATATAATACCCCATTGTCACCACGGGTGTTCATATGCAAGACATATATCAAGTGAACTTAAATCCATAAGAATATTCAATCCGGTAAAACAAAATCTCAAAGGGAAAACTCAATTCATCACAACAAGATAGAGAGGGAGAAACACCATATGATCCAACTATATTAACAATGCCCGCGATACATAAAGATCGTGCCATCAAGAACATGAGAGAGAGAGAGAGATAACACATAGAGACTGGTACAAACCCATAGCCCGAGGGTGAACTATTCCCTCCTCATCATGGTGGCCGCCAGGATGATGAAGATGGCCACCGGTTATGATTTCCCCCGCTGGAATGGGCTCCCAACTGGTTTTTCATGGCTACAGAGGCTTGCGGTGGCGAAACTGTTGATCTCGGGTTATTTCTGGGGGTTTCTGTATTTATAGGATTTTTGGCATTGGTTTCACACGAAGATGGGCCTCGAGGTGAGCACAACCCACTTGGGCGCGCTTGTGCCTCCACGCGCGCCCGGGTGTCTTGTGCTCGCCTCCTTCACCTTTTGGTCCTCCCATGAAGCTTCAAGTGCCTCTTTTGTTCCAAAAAAATCGTTAAAAATTTTCGTTGCATTTGGAGAACTTTTATTTCTGCACAAAAAACAACACCACAGTAGTTCTGCTGAAAACAACGTCAGTATGGGTTAGTTCCATGCAAATCATACCAAAACAATATAAAATTATTGTAAAGATGGCATGAATACTTAATAAATTATAGATACGTTGGAGACGTATCAGTTGGTAGCTTCATAGTGTATACGACAGATTTAGAAATTGGGTACTGATATGTCCCAAATGTATCTACTTTTCCAAACACTTCTGTTCTTATTTAGGACTCTAATTTGCATAATTCGAATGAAACTAACCGGTACTGACACTCTTTTTAGCAGAACTATCATGGTGTTGTTTTTGTGCAGAAGCATAAATTCTTGGGCTGAGCTAAAAATTTACAAAGAACATTTCCAGAATATATGAAGAATATTGATGAAGAGAATGGAGGGGGCCACCCAGTAGCCACGAGCTTAGGGGTGCGCCCACCCCCCAGGGCGTGCCCTGCGAGCTCATGGGTCCCACAGGTCTCCGTTAGCCCTAACTCCAATTCTATAAGTACCATCTTGCGGAGAAAAAAAACCAGAGAGAAGGAAATCATCATGTTTTACGATACCGAGCCGCTGCCACCTCCTGTTCCTCATTGGGAGGGCTAATCTGGAGTCCGTTCGGGCCTTCAGAGGGTGGAATTCGTCACCATCACCATCATCAACCCTTCTCCATCAACAATTCCATGATGCTCACCACCGGGAGTGACGGAGTGATGACCCACAAGTATAGGGGACCTATCATAGTCCTTTCGATAAGTAAGAGTGTCTAACCCAACGAGGAGCAGAAGTCAATAACAAGCGGTTTTCAATAAGGTATTCTCTGCAAGCACTGAAATTATCACTAACAGATAGTTTTGTGATAAGATAATTCGTAACGGGTAACAAGTAACAAAGTAAAGAAGGTGCAGAAAGGTGGCCCAATCCTTTTTGTAGGAAAGGACAAGCCTAGACAAACTCTTATATAAAGCAAAGTGCTCCCGAGGACACATGGGAATTGTTGTCAAGTTAGTTTTCATCATGCTCATATGATTCACGTTCGTTACTTTGATAATTTGATATGTGGGTGGACCGGTGCTTGGGTGCTTCCCTTCCTTGGACAAGCATCCCACTTATGATTAACCCCTATTGCAAGCATCCTCAACTACGAAAGAAGAATTAAGGTAGACCTAACAATAGCATGAAACATATGGATCCAAATCAGCCCCTTACGAAGCAAACACATAAACTAGGGTTTAAGCTTCTATCACTCCAGCAACCCATCATCTACTTATTACTTCCCAATGCCTTCCACTAGGCCCAAATCATGGTGAAGTGTCATGTAGTCGACGTTCACATAACACCACTAGAGGAGAGACAACCTACATCTCATCAAAATATCGAACGAATACCAAATTCACATGATTCTTATAACAAGACTTCTCCCATGTCCTCAGGAACAAACGTAACTACTCACAAAGAATATTCATGTTCTTAATCAAAGGAGTATTAATTATCATTAAGGATCTAAAAATATATTTTCCACCGGATAAACCAATTAGCATCAACTACAAGGAGTAATCAACAGTACTAGCAACCCACAGGTACCAATTTGAGGTTTTGAGGTAATGATCGGATACAAGAGATGAACTAGGGTTTGAGAGGAGATGGTGCTGGTGAAGATGTTGATGGAGATTGACCCCCTCTCGATGAGAGGATCAATGGTGATGACGATGGAGATGATTTCCCCCTCCCGGCGGGATTTTTGCCCGACAGAACAGCTCCGCCGGAGCTCTAGATTGGTTCTGGCCAGGTTCCGCCTCGAGACGGCCACGCTTCGTCCCAAAAGCTTCTCCCTTATTTTTTCCATGGAAAAGCACACCATATAGCAGAAGATGGGCGTCGGGGGCCTGCCAGGGGGTCCACAAGGTAGGGGGTGCGCCCAGGGGGGTAGGGCACGCCCTCCACCCTTGTGGCTGGTTGGTGGCCCCCCTCTGATGCTTTCTTCTCCAAATATTTTTTATTTATTCCAAAAGTGATCTCCGTGAAGTTTTAGGAGTTTTGGAGTTGTGCAGAATAGGTCTCTAATATTTGCTCCTTTTCTAGTCCAGAATTCCAGCTGTCGGCATTCTCCCTCTTCATGCAAACCTTATAAAATAAGAGAGAAAAGGCATACATATTGTGATATAACGTGTAATAATAGCCCCTAATGCAATAAATATCGATATAAAAGCTTGATGCAAAATGGACGTATCAACCCCCCCAAGCATAGACCTCGCTTGTCCTCAAGCGAAAGCTGATAACGAAAAATATGTCCACATGTTTAGAGATAGAGGTGTCGATAAAATAAAATACAGACATGAGGGCATCATGATCATCTTCAGAACAAGAACATATATTGTCATATGATTTCTTATGCTAAAGTAACAATTCATTCACAAGGTAAAGTATGAATCAGAAACTTCATTGAAAACTAACAAACTATGATCTCAGTCATTGAAGCAATTGTAATTTATCATAACATCGGAAAGAGTCATTATAAGAGCTTTTTAGCAAGTTGTCGGTGTTCTGGAATGGATGTACCCAGACTTGCCTGCCTGCGGCCCACGGCGTGGCTCCATCAACGGCCTGGTACAACCCAGCTTGGACATCGACAACCCAAGACCCTCATGAGGGTCCAGGCCTCGCGAGGCGGATGACACCAAGACCTGCAAGGGAGCGGCCTCCTTTGGCTGGCTCCCGTGGAGCGGAGATTTCTATGCAGGGCTCACCTCGTGAGGTTCGTGTGACGTGAGATATGAAGATCGAGGCCAGGCGGGCGCCAGCGGGCGCAGTGTACCACTTTCCTCTTTGGTGCAAAGGAGGCAAGCAGAAGGTGCAGAGTCCCAAGGAAGCAGCCAAAGGTTTCCATTCCCGTGCAACAAGACCAAGACCGCCAGGACGGAGGTTATCGCCGAGCCCACCGTGGCGTCACGACTAGAGGCTTTTGCAGGCGAAGACCACTTTAGTCAGGATAAGATCTACTAGTTGTCTCCCTACAAATTTGGTCATTGTGGGATCCCTTCCCACCTTCATTTTGGGAAGAGGACCAAGGCCACTATAAATAGGACCTAGCCACCACCATGGGGGAGGGATCAAGTGGAACGCATTCGTTCCACCATCACCAGCTCGCTCGAGCTCAAGAACACACCTCATGAGGTTGTTCTCCACTCTATACTAGTTCATCCTCAGCCCCTCGAGGCAAATCCACCACAAAGAAGGAGTAGGGTTTTACACCGCAAGGTGGCCCGAACCTGGGTAAACTGCTGTGTCCTCTTTCCCTCGAGTTCGACGCGCTAGGCTGTGATATTGGCGAGTAGGCAGACTAGGGAGGTTGAGATCTCCGCACCCACCCCCAGAGTTTGAACCTCTCTAGAGTTTGCGGAGCCAGAAATCTGAAATTTGGCGCATAAGGTAGGGTGCGTCAGAACCTCTCTTCCGTCAATCGATTGACCGCTCCACTGCTTCCATGGCTTACGCACATCGAGCTCGTGCTGAGCGTTGGGCCGCTCTCGCCCCCCGCGTCGCTCAAACAGCACCGGCGGGCGACAGCTGCCCTCGCTGACCCCCGTCACCGGTGGCAAACGCCGCCACGGGCCCTGCATGCCACGAGCAACAAGCCTCTTCATAGCATCCTTCCGTGCGCCACGACGGGCACACCGCCACTCCGTCGCTGACTACGTCTGCTTCGTCCTCCCATGCTCTACATGGCCCGGCGAACACGCAAGCCGCTCTACTCATGGCACGCGAGCTCTTGTGCTACCGCCCGGTCGATGACCTCTATGAGGACTGGCTCGATCGCATCGCCGAGCTCGTCAGCACTACCGGAGTTTCTGCTGCACCGTCTCGCTCGCTACCTCAACCACCGCCTACTGTGCGAGACGTAGCTCACGGGGCGCCTCCTCCACCTTTGAGGCAGGACGCCATCATCGAGCCAAGGCGGGTGGTGCCTCGGCGTGATCCGCAATGTCAGGCGCCCGCGCATGATGAAGCAAGCTGCCAGGTGGTGCAGCGGCCACAAGAAGATGTGCGTGCGCTCCCGGCACCTCCCCGAGAAGACCGCGAGCCACCTATAATGGTGGCGCTCGAGCACCAAGACCAGGCTCCACCTCCACGGCAGGCTCCCGTGACTACTGTAGGGTGCCGTACATTCACTCTGAAGTTGCGCAGCGTTGTCTGGCTGGGGAAGTTCAAGCCCGACCTGCCTCCATGCTCCGACGGCACCGCCGACCCTACTGAGTTACTGCAGCTCTATGAGCTGAGCATCGAGGCGGCCAGCGGCGATGAGAAAGTTATGGCAAACTGGTTCCCCATGGCCCTCAAGGACGGCGCGTGCTCCTGGCTCCTCAACCTCCCCGCAGGATCGATCTCTCTTGGGACGAGATGTGGGAGCGCTTCATCGCCAACTTCAAGGGCACTCGCGACCGCCCACCGGCCGCGGGTGACCCGTGACGCATCAAGCAGCAACCAAGAGAGACCCTGTAGAAGTACATCCAGCATTTCAACAGCATCCACCTCAAGATCCCCAAGGTGTCAGACGAAGTCATCATCTCTGCGTTCACCGATGGCATCCACAACGTCAAGATGAAGGAAGAGCTCGCCATACACGAAGACCCGTGCATGCTCTGGAGATGTTCAACATTGCAACCAAGTGCGCGAGAGCTAAGGAGGGACGCCCCTCCCTCTTCAAGCTCCCTGACGCAGACCCAGAAGACAAGAAGGCCAAGGCCAAGGAAGTGAACCGCAAGGGATCGACCATACTCGCAGCCGAGCCAGAGATGAAGCGCGGCTTCGATCACCTAGAGTCATCCAAGGGCAGCCACCCGTTCTGCGTCTTCCACAACGTGCACAACCATAACACCAATGAATGCCAGGAGCTTAGGGCCATCTGTGATGGGCGCCTCAGTCGTCGCCTTGAGCGTAAGATCGAGGCTATGGACGTGTAGGAGGCCAAGGTGGAGGACGCTGGGACGGCCGTGACCATCGTCAGGAGTGGTGTGACCAGCCCTGGGAGGACCGCTGGCAGGGCCAGCCTTGTGAGGGTGCCTGGAGAGATCAGCCTCAGGAGGACCGTCATCAGGGCAACGCGGGCCTTGCTACATCTCGAGCTTGTGTTGGTTTTCCTCGAAGAGGAGAGGGTGATACAGCAAAGTGTAGCGTAAGTATTTCCCTCAGTTTTGAGAACCAAGGTATCAATCCAGTAGGAGGCTCCTCAAAAGTCCCACGCACCTACACAAACAAACTGAGAACTCGCAACCAATGCAATAAAGGGGTTGTCAATCCCTTCACGGCCACTTGTGAAAGTGAGATCTAATAAAGATAGTATAATAAGATAAATATATTTTTTGTAATTTACAAGATAGATGCAGAATGTAAAGATCCAAATAAAGATAGATTGAAAGAAAATATGATAAGAGATAGTCCCAGGGGCAATAGGTTTCACTAGAGGCTTCTCTCAAGATAGCATAAGTATTACGGTGGGTGAACAAATCACTGTCGAGCAATTGATAGAAAAGCGCATAGTTATGAGATTGTCTAGGCATGATCATGTATATAGGCATCACGTCCATAACAAGTAGACCGACTCCTGCCGACATCTACTACTATTACTCCACACATCGACCGTCTCCTCCCTACATCTAGAGTATTAAGTTCATAAGAATAGAGTAACACATTAAGCAAGATGACATGATGTAGAGGGATAAACACATGCAATATGATATAAACCCCATCTTGTTATCCTCGATGGCAACAATACAATACGTGTCTTGCAACCCTTTCTTTCACTGGGTAAGAACACCGCAAGATTGAACCCAAAGCTAAGCACTTCTCCCATGGCAAGAAAGACCAATCTAGTAGGCCAAACCAAACTGATAATTAGAAAAGACTTGGAAAGATAACTCAATCATACATAAAAGAATTCAGAGAAGATTCAAATATTATTCATAGATAAACTTGATCATAAACCCACAATTCATCGGATCTCAACAAACACACCGCAAAAAGAGTTTACATCGAATAGATCTCCACAAGAGAGGGGGAGAACATTGTATTGAGATCCAAAAAGAGAGAATAAGCCATCTAGCTAATAATTATGGACCCGTAGGTCTGTGTTAAACTACTCACAGCTCATCAGAGGGGCAAGGATGTTGATGTAGAAGCCCTTCGTGGTTGATTCCCCCTCCGAAAGAGTGCCGGTGAAGGCTCCAAGATGAGATCTCGCGGATACAGATGGTTATGGTGGTGGAAATTGTGTTTCGTGGTGCTCCTAGATGTTTTTGGGGTACATAGGTATATACAAGAAGAAGAAGTACGTCGGTGGCCGCCCGAGGGGCCCACGAGACAGGGGGCGCGCCCTACAAGGGGGGGGGGGGCGCCCCCTATCTCCTGGGGCCCTCGGCAGCTTCTTGACTTGCACTCCAAGCTCGCCGGATCAGATTTGTTCCAAAAATCACGCTCCCGAAGGTTTCATTCCGTTTGGACTCCGTTTGATATTCCTTTTCTTCGAAATACTGAAATAGGCAAAAAAAACAGCAATACGGGGTGGGCCTCCGGTTAGTAGGTTAGTCCCAAAAATGATATAAATGTGTAAAATAAAGCCCATAAACATCTAAAAGGGGTATATAATAGCATGGAACAATCAAAAATTATAGATACGTTGGAGACGTATCAAGCATCCCCAAGCTTAATTCCTGCTCGTCCTCGAGTAGGTAAATGATAAAAAGAGATTTTTTGATGTGGAATGATACCTAGCATAATTCATAATGTGATTTTCTTTATTGTGGCATGAATGTTCAGATCCAAATGAGTACAAAATAAAAGTTCATATTGACATAAGAAATAGTAACACCTCAAGCATACTAATCAAAGTAATCATGTCTTCTCAAAATAACATGGCAAAAGAAAGTTCATCCCTACATAATCATATAGTTAGGCTATGCTTCATTTTCGTCACACAAAGATGTTCCCAACTTCTATACCCCCGATGACAAGCCAAGCAATTGTTTCATACTTCAATAATCTCAAACTTTTTCAACCTTCTCGCTATACATGAGCGTGAGCCATGGATATAATACTATGGGTGGAATAGAATATGATGATGGTGATTGTGTGGAGAAGGCAAAAAAAGAGAAAGTCTCACATTGACGAGGATAATCAACGGGCTATGGAGATACCCATCAATTGATGTCAACATGAGGAGTAGGGATTGCCATGCAACAGATGCACTAGAGCTATAAATGAATGCTCAACAAAATAAAACAAGTGGGTGTGCATCCAACTTGCTTGCTCATGAAGACCTAGGGCATTTGAGGAAGCCCATCGTAGGAATATCCAAGCCAAGTTCTATTATGAAAAATTCCCACTAATATGAAAAATACAACTTATGAGACTCACTACATGAAGAACAAGGTCTACTTTGAAGCACAAAATATGAGACTCACTACATGAAGAACAAGGTGCTACTTTGAAGCACAAGTGTGGAAAAAGAGATAGTAACATTGACCTTTTTATTTGTTTTATTTGTTTTCTTTTTCTTTTTTTTCTTCTTTTTTTGGGCCTTTCTTTTTTTCTTTTGGCCTTTCTTCCTTTTTTTCTTTGGGCAATGCTCTAATAATGATGATGATCACACTTCTATTGATTACAACATAAGAGTTACAACTCGAAACTAGAACAAGATATGACTCTATATGAATGCCTCCGGCCATGTACCGGGATGGTGCAATGAATCAAGAGTGACATGTATGAAAAATAATGCATAGTGGCTTTGCTACAAATACGATGTCAACTACATGATCATGCAATGGCAATATGACAAAAGTAAAGTATGTCATGAAAATGATGAAGAACGGAACGGTGGAAAGTTGCATGGCAATATATCTTGTTATGGCTATGGAAATGCCATAATAGGTAGGTATGGTGGCTGTTTTGAGGAAGATATAAGGAGGTTTATGTGTGAGAGAGCGTATCGTATCACGGGGTTTGGATGCACCGGTGAAGTTTGCACAAATTCTCAAGGTGAGAAAGGGTAATGCACGGTACCGAAGAGGCTAGCAAAGGTGGAAAGATAAAAGTGCGTATAATCCATGGACTCAACATTAGTCAAAAGAACTCATATACTTATTGCAAAAATGTAGAAGTCATCAAAAACCAAGTACTACGCGCATGCTCCTAGGGGGATAGATTGGTAGGAAAAGACCACCGCTCGTCCCCGACCGCCACTCATAAGGATGCACAAGCCAGGTACACTTCATGTTTCAAATTTGTTACACAACTTTAACCATACATGCATGCTACGGGACTTGCTAACTTCAACACATGAATTCTTTGAATTCATAATCACCCAACTAGCATGACTTTAATATCACTACCTCCATATCTGAAAACAATTATCAAGTATCAAGTTGATCATAGCATCCAATTCACTTCCTATGATAGTTTTTATTATACAAAACTTGGATGCTCATCATTCTAGGACCAACTTTATGACCATAGAAAATACCATTCTGTTCTAAAAGACTCTCAAAATAATATAAGTGAAGCATGAGAGACTAGTAATTTCTTCAAAATTAAAACACCACCGTGCTCTAAAAGATATAAGTGAAGCACTAGAGCAAAAACTATCAAGCTCAAAAGATATAAGTGAAGCACATAGAGTATTCTAGCCAATTCTAATCAAATAGGCTTCTCCCAAAAGGTATGTACAGAAAGGATGATTGTGGTAAACTAACAAGCAAAGACTAATATAATACACGACGCTCCAAGAAAAACACATATCATGTAGCGAATAAAAATATAGCTCCAAGTAAAGTTACCAATGAACGAAGACGAAAGAGGGGATGCCTCCCCGGGGCATCCCCAAGCTTAGGCTTTTGGCTATTCTTGAATATCTTGGGGTTCCATGGGCATATCCAAGCTTAGGCTCTTGCCACCCTTTATTCCATAGTCCATAAAAGCTTTACCCAAAACTTGAAAACTTCACAACACAAAACTCAACAGGAAATCTTATAAGCTCCGTTAGTGAAAGAAAACAAAACCACCACATAAGGTACTGTAATGAACTCATTATTTATTTATTTTGGTGTTAAACCTACTGTATTCCAACTTCTTTATGGTTTATAAACTAATTTACTAGCCGTAGATGCATTGAAATAAGCAAACAACACACGAAAAACAGAATCTGTCAAAACCAGAACACTCTGTAGGAATCTGTAACTAACGCAAACTTCTGAAACACTAAAAATCCTACCAAAATAGGAAGTCCTGTACAATTTGTCTATTGAACATCAGAAAAAAGAATCAATGCAAAATCACGTTCCTGTGATTTAACAAAATTATATTCGTGCGCGCAAAGTTTCTGTTTTTCAGCAGAATCAAATCAACTATCATCGTAGGTTATCCTATAGGTTCTACTTGGCACAAACACTAATTAAAAGATAAAAACACATCTAAACAGAAGGTGGATGCAAGATTTATTACTAAAAAGGAGCAAAAACAAAAAAAATAAAGAAAATTGGGTTGCCTCCCAACTAGCACTATCGTTTAACGCCCCTAGCTAGGCATAAAAGCAAGGATAGATCTAACGAGTGCCATCCTTGGCACTAAATTCATAAGTAGAGAGATTGTGATCTCTAGGGATTTCTCCCTTTTTAGCAATGGCTAAACCTTTAGGCAAAAATTCAAGAATTTCATTGGTAGCAAAAGGTTCCTTAACGATAGAAAGACAATTGGGGAGGACACTTATGGATTTGAGATCTGCGTCTCCCTTAGAAGATTCACCCTTATTTTTAGGAACATAAATAAACTTGGAAGTTTTAGTAGGGGGTTTTGGAGTATTTTTCATGGGGGAAAACGCGGAACCTAAGTTTGTAATGATATCCTCAAGTTTACCGATTCTCGCAGAGTCTAGATCTATTTTTTCATTGACTATAGGTTCTTTTTCTTTAAGATTTTTCAAAGTAACTCCAACCCTAGATCCAAGTTGGGTAATGTGATTATGAATCCTTTTATCCAATTTTTCAATCACCTCAACAGTGGCAATTTTATTTTCAATAATATCAAGCCGTTGCATCACATGTTCTAGAGTTAAAACCGTTCCATTAACCAAAAGAGGTGGTGGATCGAACAAATCTAACATAGAATTATAAGCATCAGACGTATGGCTACTCATAAATTCACCTCCGGTAGCAATATCAAGAACACATCTATTCCAAGGAGTAATGCCTACATAAAAATTGTGGAGAAGTACGGAAGTAGCAAGCTTCCTCATAGCTTTATATTGGGCATTGCAAATTCTATGCCAAGCATCTTTTAAACTTTCCCTTTCCCTTTGCTTAAAATTGTGAATTTCTTGTTCGGGAGTGAGAATAAGGATAGGAGGACTAGCCATGCCAACGAGGTAAACGAACTAACACACTGGCAGACAGAAAAATGACAAGCGAAAAAGAGAGGAGGAGGTTGGGAAAGAGAGGGCGAATAAAACGGCAAGGGTGAAGTAGGGGAGAGGAAAACGAGAGGCAAATGGCAAATAATGTAAATGCAAGGGAGATGGGTTTGTGATGGGTACTTGGTATGTCTTGATTTGAGCGAAGACCTCCCCGGCAACGGCACCAGAAATCCTTCTTGCTACGTCTTGAGCTTGCGTTGGTTTTCCTCGAAGAGGAGAGGGTGATGCAGCAAAGTGTAGCGTAAGTATTTCCCTCAGTTTTGAGAACCAGGGTATCAATCCAGTAGGAGGCTCCTCAAAAGTCCCAGGCACCTACACAAACAAACTGAGAACTCGCAACCAACACAATAAAGGGGTTGTCAATCCCTTCACGACCACTTGCGAAAGTGAGATCTAATAAAGATAGTATGATAAGGTAAATATATTTTTGGTATTTTATAAGATAGATGCAGAAAGTAAAGATGCAAATAAAGATAGATTGAAAGCAAATATGATAAGAGATAGACCCGGGGGCCATAGGTTTCAGTAGAGGCTTCTCTCAAGATAGCATAAGTATTACGGTGGGTGAACAAATCACTATCGAGCAATTGATAGAAAAGCGCATAGTTATGAGATTATCTAGGCATGATCATGTATATAGGCATCACGTCCATAACAAGTAGACCGACTCCTGCCTACATCTACTACTATTACTCCACACATCGACCGACTCCTGCCTGCAGCTAGAGTATTAAGTTCATAAGAACAAAGTAACGCATTAAGCAAGATGACATGATGTAGAGGGATAAACACATGCAATATGATATAAAACCCATCTTGTTATCCTCGATGGCAACAATATAATACGTGTCTTGCAACCCTTCCTGTCACTGGGTAAGAACACCGCAAGATTGAACCCAAAGCTAAGCACTTCTCCCATGGAAAGAAAGACCAATCTAGTAGGCCAAACCAAACTGATAATTCGAAGAGACTTGCAGAGATAACTCAATCATACATAAAAGAATTCAGAGAAGATTCAAATATTATTCATAGATAAACTTGATCATAAACCCACAATTCATCGGATATCGACAAACACACCACAAAAAGAGTTTACATCGAATAGATCTCCACAAGAGAGGGGGAGAACATTGTATTGAGATCCAAAAGGAGAGAAGAAGCCATCTAGCTAATAACTATGGACCCGTAGGTCTGTGGTAAACTACTCACAACTCATCGGAGGGGCAAGGATGTTGATGTCGAAGCCCTCCATGGTTGTTCCACCCTCCGACAAAGGGCCGGCGAAGGCTCCAAGATGAGATCTCACAAATACAGAAGGTTATGGCGGTGGAAATTGTGTTTCATGGTGCTCCTGGATGTTTTCGGGGTACGTAGGTACATATAGGAAGAAGAAGTATGTCGGTGGCCACCCGAGGGGCCCACGAGACAGGGGGCACGCCCTACAGGGGGGCGGCCCCCTATCTCGTGGGGCCCTCGGGAGCTTCTTGACTTGCACTCCAAGCTCTCCGGATCAGATTTGTTCCAAAAATCACGCTCCCGAAGGTTTCATTCCGTTTGGACTTCGTTTGATATTCCTTTTCTTCGAAATACTGAAATAGGCAAAAAAAACAGCAATATGGGCTGGGCCTCGGTTAGTAGGTTAGTCCCAAAAATGATATAAATGTGTAAAATAAAGCCCATAAACATCTAAAAGGGGTAATATAATAGCATGGAACGATCAAAAATTATATATATGTTGGAGACGTATCAGGCCTTCCCCCGATGTCGCCACCACCAAGAAGGAACGAAGACCACCATCAGGACGTGGGGGTTGGGGGCTTCCAAGAGCCTCCTGCCATCGCCTGCATCCTAGGCGGCTCCCAGGCCCCAACCTCTCATCGCATCTTCAAGCAGTTCACACGTGAGGTGAATGCAGCCCTACCCAAGCTTGAGGCAATGCGCCCGTTCAGGTGGTCCAAGTACGCCATCACCTTCGACACCTCCGACTAGCTCAAGTGCGCGGCTGCAGCCGGCACGCTCCCAATGCTCTGCTCACCCATCATCAGCAACGTACTCGTCACCATGACGCTCATCGATGGCAGTGTAGGGCTCAATGTTCTCTATATCCAGATGTTCAACAGGCTCCAAGTGTCACATCCCTAGCTGCTGGTAGTGCTCTAGGCTAGCTCATGTGTGCATCATGTTTAAATTCTGAAAATTTGAACTAAGGGAATTTTGGAAGCCTCAAAAACTTAAATAAAAGAGGGGCAAAAACCCTAGAAATCTCATTCATTGCTCCAAAATGCTCTTCTTAAATGTTTGATAAATTTTGGTAAGGGTTCTGGTCCCAACCAAAATATTGAACATTTTTAAGGAATTATTTTTGGGACTTTGGATTTACTTCATTAGCTATTTGAATTTGAATTATATTCATATAATTAGAATATAATTTCAAATACCCCTGATATATTTTATAAGCTTTTGGAAAAGTCCATTTAGCAATATAAAATATTCAGAGGAGTTTTTGGCATTGTTTGAATTATTTTATATTCAAAATAGTGGCAAAATAAATTAAATAAAACAAAACAGAAGAAAAAAAATAAAAAGAACAGAAGCCTACCTGGGCCACTTACCTGTAGCCGGCCCAGCTGGCCAGCCCATCTGGCCGGCCCAGCCCACCTCCTTCCCCCCCTTGTCATCTTCCTCCTTTGCCAGGAGGAGGAACAGAGGCGAGGCGTGGCGCGCGCCCGAGAGGCCTCGGCCACCTCCTGCTTCCCCCTGGCCACCTCCTGCTTCCTCTCGTCGCCCTGGACCCCGTCCGCGACGCCACGCACCCCCCTAGGCCTCTCACTCTCTCCCCGAGCTCCTCTCTTCCTCTGGCTCTCTCGCGCGCAGCCACCGAACACACCCGTCGCCGCCGACGAGCATCACCGCGGCCACCGTCCACCCCGTGCCTCCCCGATGAGTTCAGAGGAACCGCCATCGCCTTCTGCGTCTTCTACACCAACCCATTCGACCGCGGGAGCCCTGTAGCGTCTTCCCGGAGCTCGTCCCCAACCTTCGGCCGCCGGCGAACTTCCGAGGATTCGCGAGCTCCAGCCCCTCCCCGGCCTCGCCGTTGCCTCTACCGGATCCGCTGTGAGCTCCTCTTCCATTTCCCCTCCTCCCCGCGCTCGTTCCCGCACGCTAGCCGCCCTTTTCACCGGGGCCGTGAGCTCCTCACCGCTGGCGATGACGCGGACAAGGCCAGAGCCACCGGAGCTAGCTACCGAGCACGGCAACGTGCTCCACACCTCACCAGGAACCTAACTCACACACCAGCTTCCCCTCCCGTGCCCCCTAACGCCAACCCCGACCTCGCCCGAACTCCGGCCACCGCCGCGAGCTTGCCTCCGGTGAGCTCGGCCCACCTCAGCCCCTGCCGTTTGCACAGATGGATGTGGGCGAGTCCCAGCTCCACGTAGACGCCCTCATCCGCCCGTTTGGCCGCCGGAGCAAGAAATCCGAAGGCCTCCGCCGTCTCGGCCTCGCCGGCGTCAAGCCGCCGGCAGGTTAGGCCCTGCTGACCAGGGGTTTGA
>NC_041393.1:639474873-639482077 GCF_002162155.2 Triticum dicoccoides
CTGTTAATTAGTTTAGTTTATTTTAATTTAATTACCCCCCTGCTGACACTGACATGTGGGCCCTAGTGCCCTAATCTTTAATTAAACTAAACTAAACCCCCCCTGTTTAACCTGTGACGCTGACATATGGGTCCCACAGGTCAGTTTGACCTGGACGGTGCCCGTTGACCTACTGACGTCACTATGAGGTCATGATGACGGTATAATTCCTTTCTGGAATTTAAATAAATCTTAAATGATTTAATAATTTCAGAAAATAGCTAAAACTTCTATAAATCATAGAAAATTAACCGTAACTCCAAATTAAATAAATTATATATGAAAAATTATCAGAAAAATTCAAGGAATCCATCTGTACCATTTTCATGCATGTTAGAACAACTTATAGGTGCTGTTTAGCACAAATCAATTAAATGGCATTTGAATAATCACATATGGAGTTTGAATTTGAATCTTGTATTCAAACCAACTTCATTTAATCTGTTGCTAGTTGCATTAGCCCAAAACACATTCATATTGCCATGTCATGAGCATGCATCATATTGTGCATTGCATTGATTGTGTTCCTTTCTGTGTTGCCGGTATTTGTCCCCTCGCGATAGACGCGTTACCGACGATGTGATCGTTGACACTGATGAAGACTCAATGTTATCTTCAGAAGTGCCAGGCAAGCAAAACCCCCTTGTTCATTCCGATACAATCCCACTCTCTCGCTCCTGCTCTCTTTTACTGCATTAGGACAACAATGATTCATCTGTTACCTGCTGCGGTAGCTGAACCCCTTTATCCTTTGCATGACCTGTCATTGCCACAGTAAATAGATGAAACCCACTAGCATGAGTAGGAGTTGTTTGAGCCCTGTTGTGCCTACTCATTCTTGCTTGTTTGTCATGCCTGCTACTGCTTAGAGTTGAGTCAGGTCTGATTCATCGGGGATGAATCAGAGGTGTGTGAATATGTCCTATTGTGTGTGAGCTAAGTGTGTGAACACGTTTTGGTAAAGGTAGCGGTGAGAGGCCATGTAGGAGTACATGGTGGGTTGTCTCATTGCAGCCGTCCTCAGGAACTGAGTTCTATGTTTGTGATCCATGATTCAGCTACTACCATACATTGGGCCCTGAAATATGACCCCGCTCGACTTCTTATTCA
Organism: Triticum dicoccoides; assembly: GCF_002162155.2. Lineage (NCBI taxonomy): Eukaryota > Viridiplantae > Streptophyta > Magnoliopsida > Poales > Poaceae > Triticum > Triticum dicoccoides. The sequence goes on from NC_041393.1 coordinate 639,476,023, forward strand.
CCCTTGTCCTCTGTCCAGGAGTTGCAAGTAGTTTCTGGTGTTTGTAGTATGCTGGAGGCCGTGGACAGCGCTGACCGTAGGGGTGGGCTGTGATGCGGTAGGCACGTGGCCGGGTATACCGGGCGCCCGTTTGGTGTCACGGAACCCTATTCACATCGTTTGGGGCTGTGAGCGAAACTCCGGCCGGATCTCCTCATGGATGGAACCCGAATAGGCGATAAACCTGGACTAGAGACTTGAGTGTTTAGGTAGGTCGTGGTCTACACCCACGTCGACTTTCGCTTGAAGTCTGCCGAGCACATGTCGTGTGCAGACGCTAAGTGGTGGAAACATGTATGAAGAAGTACACCCCTGCAGGGTTAACATCATCTATTCGAATAGCCGTGTCCGCGGTAAAGGACTTCTGGGTTGCTTATATCAGTTCATATACAAGTGAAAGTGGATACTCTAAAATACGCAAGATAAGCATGAGTGCTATGGATGGCGTTCTCGTAGGGAGACGGGAGCGGATCCATAGTGGTGTATTGATATGGTGAATATGTGGACTCGTGTGCGCCACCTCAAAAGAGTTACTCGCAGTCGTAGTTCAGGATAGCCACCGAGTCAAAGCTGGCTTGCTGCAGTTAAACCCCACCACCCCTTTGTTGATAATGATGCATATGTAGTTAGTTCTGATGTAAGTCTTGCTGGGTACATTTGTACTCACGTTTGCCTATTTTATGTTTTTGCAGAGAGACTTCAGTCTCACTAGTAGTTCCGCTTGGACTTCGATGTTTAGCTTGTTACCTCAGCTACGATCTTGTGCCCTCGGTAGTATCTGGTAGATAGTCAGGCTTCTCAGCCTTTTTCATTTATAGTTGTCTGTACTCAGACATGATAGCTTCCGCTTGTGCTTTGACTTGTATACTCTGAATGTTGGGTCATGAGACCTATGTTTGTAATATCTCGCTCCTCGGAGCCTAATGAATAAATACTTGAGTCATAGAGTCATGTTGTGATGCCATGTTGTGTTTGCACATATCGAGCATATTGTGTGTATGTTATTGAAATGCTTGGTATGTGTGGGATCTGACTATCTAGTTGTTTATCCTTAGTAGCCTCTCTTACCGGGAAATGTCTCCTAGTGTTTCCAATGGTAGCTTGCTACTGCTCCGGAACACTTAGGCTGGCCGGCATGTGTCCTTCTTCGTTCCTGTGTCTGTCCCTTCGGGGAAATGTCACGCGATGAATACCGGAGTCCTGTTAGCCCGCTACAGCCCGGTTCACCGGAGTCCTGCTAGCCCAGTGCTATAGCCTGGATTCACTCGCTGATGACCGACACGTTCGATGCTGGGTCATGGATGCCTGTCCCTGTAAGTTTGTGCCACTTTGGGTTTACGACTAGCCATGTCAGCCCGGGCTCCTTATCATATAGATGCTAGCGACACTGTCATATACGTGTGCCAAAAGGCGCAAACGGTCCCGGGTAAAGGTAGGGCGACACCCGTGGGAATACCGTGCGTGAGGCCGCAAAGTGATATGAGGTGTTACATGCTAGATCGATGTGGCATTGAGTCGGGGTCCTGACAGCGTTGGTATCAGAGCTTGACTGCCTGTAGGATTACCAAGCCAAACTGGTCGAAGTTGAGTCTAGAAATTCTTTAGTTATATAAGGGAATTGATTGTGGGATGGAACGTAAGGCTCTTTTTACTCCTTATACCTTATGCCTTCTGATCTGAGTCATCTTATCTTTCCTACGGGGATTAAGAACTAGGCTTTCTCTTCTTTCTATCAGGATCACGTGTTACTAATCCGTAGACTTATAACATTGTTGGATTTAAGCTTGAGTTCAGTTTCTACTACTTCCGTATGTTAATTGTTGATCTCGAAACCTTGATATCGTGCTTCTGAGTGGTTATGCCACCATTTTGTGAATGTCTCAAATCTTTTCTGAGCATTTACAGCCGTTATGCTGTCCGAGTCATCCCAGGTTTCTAAATAGTTTGAAGCAATTTGCAAATTCTTTCCTCCCGTTTCGATGTTCCTTTGGGCCAGATTAACCACACTAATCGGTGAGTTGAGGTACTTTATTGCCTTGACATATATGTTGGAGCTGGTATTATGACCCTAGGTGTCTTAGGGGATCATCTAGTAATTTAGCCATGATTTGTGTCCCAGTGTGATGATTCTGGCCTTTACCCTCGAAAGCATCCCGTGATGCTACTTAGTAGTAGGTATTCTATTTCTGGGTTTTGAACCCGAGATTCACTCTACCTACTTCATGTTGATAGTAATTGCTAGTGCCTTTAGGATATTAGTAACCTTTGCGATAGTCCTTGAAGTCCGTGGTATCTTCTTCTTCCAAATACCATGAACTACTTATGGCAGAAGTTCCTCGTTGAACTGAAATATCACAACAGGATTACTTTTGATGAGTTGTCCATTATATATTGTGGCTCTGCCAGTTCTACCTTTCTGCATGGGTTATCCGGAAGAAACATGTTGAACTTGGTTCAACATGCTAAACCATGCATCCACAACTCAGAAAATTATATGTTCCTTTGAGTTGTCCCTCTTTAGTTGTCTACTGACCTTCGTCTATCAATTGATAGTCAAGGGTATGCATACCTTCGTTTATCGATGCCTATTACCCTTGTGGTCCGCCAGGCCATTCTATTTCAGAATGAATAGGAGAAACAAACTCCAGTACCTCATCCATATCTAGGATTGGGTCAAAGTAGTTGTGTTCCGCAGATCAAGTTACAATCCAGCTTCTGGTCTGCTCTACACGGAAGTATTACCTTCTTTATGACAGGAATTTCATGAGAATTGCACCACCTTTTGTGAATTCTTGACATAGTGATACTTCTTGCCATCCTTTTTCATTCCTCGGTTCCGTGTTGTTGCAGCCGGAGTGCCGACAAGTGAATCATGATGTGTGAACTCAATACTCCTAGCAACCCCATTGCTTGGTAGTTAATGGACAATAATCTTATTCTTAGTATGTTGGTTATTGAATCACCATTCTAAGATTGATCATGCTACCTAGTCCTTATTTCCTGGTGCACTCTTTGATTGATGAGTTAGGATTTTGTCAAGTCCTCGCTCATTTGATCATATCATCTTGCCCTGAAAAGCAAGATTGTTCTCAAGCTTAGTAACATATCGGTGGATCGTGATTTCCGAAGATCTTCTCGGAAGTATTACCAGGTTGTCACCTGACCGCTATGTTGAGCTCGTGATCAAGTTGGTTTCTTGTGAACCACCTTCTCTCCAAGAATCGGTGTTAGATATCCCTGAGCTAGTTGGTTAAGCTAAACGACAACTTGGAGGGTTGGAAGATAAAAGCTTGCCTGACTTAGTTCGTTCCAAAGGGATATTCTTGTGTAGTGTGTGTTGAAGAAAGATGATATCTTCATCGATTGGTCCCTGTGATCAGTTGCTGGACCTATCATCTTATAAATCCTTTGATTTGAGTGTGGGCTATCGTCAAATCAAGTCAGAACCAACGATGCTCGTAATGTTGTCTTCCTCGTGGTTGATCCCTCGAGCATACACCATTATATCTTTTGGGTCTGACCAATGCTATCACCGTTTTCACACGATGGTGGAAGTCCAGTGATATGGAAATTCCGATGAGTTGTTGTTGAGTCCATTGACAACATCCTTATCTCCTCCATGATGTTGTTGAACATTAAGTTAGTGTTGGAAACTTTTGAAAGCATTTTCTTCATGCTAGCTCATGAAGTACTTGTTTGATGAAAGGAGTGACTTCCTTTGATTCACGTGCATTTTGATGTAAGCTGCCGTCGTGAATTCGAGAAAGTTTGTTTTTGCTCCTTTGGAATCATCCCAAGTCGGTCATGCACGTGCGAAGAATTCTACGGTCTGTTAGACTGATCATCTTCATTCCATATGTATATCCTAGCACACCAAGCCACTGACTGATTTGTTCAAGGAGAAGGAGTATCTTCATAAGAGCTAATCTGGACTTATGAAAGAACTTCGATATCCTCGCTGATGGTTCCCACCTGAACTCGGTAGTGTTTTATTGTAAGACTACCATGTGATAATGTTTGTCTAGGACAGCGTGTTCACATGTTGTAGCAGACCCAGCTCATGTTTTGGAGCTTGCTATCATAGTTCATTGCCCGAGAATCTCGCAACGTCATTTCGTCGATTTGTGTTGCAAACTTTTATTTTTCTTCCTAGACTCGATGAGTCTGGAATATCCTGACACCAACCAGATCTGAATCGCGGGCAGATATGATGGTTGGAACATTTCCCAAGAACTATAATATTGGTCCCTCGATAGCTGGTAAAGTGGATGTCGTGGCCAGCACCACCCAGCCGAAAGACCTATTATTATAATATCTTGATCAAAGAAGTTGGCCACCTCCCCATAAGGATTTCGTAGGATTTACCTCCGTAACTGTTCCTTATGGATTCTATTGCTCCCGAAGTCCGACCTTTACTTGATGTTCTAGTTATCAAACCATACCTATGAATGGGTTACACTAGCACGTCAAGGAGAACATTAGAAGCGGAGTGCTAAATGTCTCTCGGTCGATCATCCAGATTTTGTTTCCTTGGCCTCGCTAGGGTGGAATCTGAGTTGATGTTATCTTCCTATGCATCTGCCTCGTCCATCGTTGTTCATCATGGTGGTATGTTGTGTTGCCAGGATCCTTGACACGGATGTTGGTAAAACCTTGATGAATATGGAAATGCTCAAGTTCTTGAGAGCACGCACAAGCGCTAGGTGTTATCATCGGCACTAACTGGGTTTGCTCTCAGTTTCCTCGGCAATGCTATGATCTTTTCAAACAGTGAATTCACTCCCTATTGTTGGGTTCTTCCCCAGTTACCAGAATCATTCCCAGCATTTGCATTTTGTTCCCAGCTTGCACCGCCAATGTGTCATTCTACCATGGGTCTCCTCCATTTCCGGTGATAAGCAAATTCATCCATTACGTTGTCTTCAACAAGGTAATCCACATCATCCAAGTCCGAGTATGCCATTCTACCGACCCCCGCCAATCGATTGCTGTGATTTGCCTTAGGCTGATATAGAGAGTCTAAATGATCTCTATATCAAAGGTAATTCTTTTTGCTACTTAAGGGGATATTTCTACGAGTCACCGTCCCTAAGGTGCCTCGTTGTGGTATCATGGCAACTCAACTCCTCGCTACATTGATAATCGTTTACCACCTTTTTAGGTGTGGAATCGTTGTCTACCTAGTGAACCTTCGTCATCTGTTCCACTCCATTCCTCTAAAGGTGTGCTTCGTCTCTCAGCTTGAGAGATATTCCCATGTCTCAAACCATGAGTTGATCCTAAGTTATTCGATCTTCGAGGAGACCGATCCTTCTAGACTTTTCCTTTCCTCTTCTTGTCATGATTAGCTGAAGTTCTCAGAGCAAGACGACAAGACAAAGATGGTATTCAAATCAACGTTCATTTGAAGTGCAACCTGGATCGTGAAGATTGTACTAGTTTGCGTTTTCCCTTCATCCTACCCTACGCTTGAATCTCGAGACGAGATTCTTGTTTAGTGGGGGTGAGTTGTCACATCCCTAGCTGCTGGTAGTGCTCTAGGCTAGCTCATGTGTGCATCATGTTTAAATTCTGAAAATTTGAACTAAGGGAATTTTGGAAGCCTCCAAAACTTAAATAAAAGAGGGGCAAAAACCCTAGAAATCTCATTCATTGCTCCAAAATGCTCTTCTTAAATGTTTGATAATTTTTGGTAAGGGTTCTGGTCCCAACCAAAATATTGAACATTTTTAAGGAATTATTTTTGGGACTTTGGATTTAATTCATTAGCTATTTGAATTTGAATTATATTCATATAATTAGAATATAATTTCAAATACCCCTGATATATTTTATAAGCTTTTGGAAAAGTCCATTTAGCAATATAAAATATTCAGAGGAGTTTTTGGCATTGTTTGAATTATTTTAAATTCAAAACAGTGGCAAAATAAATTAAATAAAACAAAACAGAAGAAAAAAATAAAAAGAACAGAAGCCTACCTGGGCCACTTACCTGTAGCCGGCCCAGCTGGCCAGC
>NC_041393.1:639482438-639577033 GCF_002162155.2 Triticum dicoccoides
AGAGGCGAGGCGTGGCGCGCGCCCCAGAGGCCTCGGCCACCTCCTGCTTCCCCCTGGCCACCTCCTGCTTCCTCTCGTCGCCCTGGACCCCGTCCGCGACGCCACGCACCCCCCCAGGCCTCTCACTCTCTCCCCGAGCTCCTCTCTTCCTCTGGCTCTCTCGCGCGTAGCCACCGAACACACCCGTCGCCGCCGACGAGCATCACCGCGGCCACCGTCCACCCCGTGCCTCTCCGATGAGTTCAGAGGAACCGCCATCGCCTTCTGCGTCTTCTACACCAACCCGTTCGACCGCGGGAGCCCTGTAGCATCTTCCCGGAGCTCGTCCCCAACCTTCGGCCGCCGGCGAACTTCCGAGGATTCGCGAGCTCCAGCCCCTCCCCGGCCTCGCCGTTGCCTCTACCGGATCCGCTGTGAGCTCCTCTTCCATTTCCCCTCCTCCCCGCGCTCGTTCCCGCACACTAGCCGCCCTTTTCACCGGGGCCGTGAGCTCCTCACCGCCGGCGATGACGCGGACAAGGCCAGAGCCACCCGAGCTAGCTACCGAGCACGGCAACGTGCTCCACACCTCACCAGGAATCTAACTCACACACCAGCTTCCCCTCCCATGCCCCCTAACGCCAACCCCTCCCCTGCCGTTTGCACAGATGGATGCGGGCGAGTCCCAGCTCCACGTAGACGCCCTCATCCGCCCGTTTGGCCGCCGGAGCAAGAAATCCGAAGGCCTCCGCCGTCTCGGCCTCGCCGGCGTCAAGCCGCCGGCAGGTTAGGTCCTGCTGACCAGGGGTTTGACCCCCCCCTGGGTCAATGACAGGTGGGGCCAGCCCCCCTGTTAATTAGTTTAGTTTATTTTAATTTAATTACCCCCCCTGCTGACACTGACATGTGGGCCCTAGTGCCCTAATCTTTAATTAAACTAAACTAAACCCCCCCTGTTTAACCTGTGACGCTGACATATGGGTCCCACAGGTCAGTTTGACCTGGACGGCGCCCGTTGACCTGCTCACATCACTATGAGGTCATGATGACGCAATAATTCCTTTCTGGAATTTAAATAAATCTTAAATGATTTAATAATTTCAGAAAATAGCTAAAACTTCTATAAATCATAGAAAATTAACCGTAACTCCAAATTAAATAAATTATATATGAAAAATTATCAGAAAAATTCAAGGAATCCATCTGTACCATTTTCATGCATGTTAGAACAACTTATAGGTGCTGTTTAGCACAAATCAATTAAATGGCATTTGAATAATCACATATGGAGTTTGAATTTGAATCTTGTATTCAAACCAACTTCATTTAATCTGTTGCTAGTTGCATTAGCCAAAAATACATTCATATTGCCATGTCATGAGCATGCATCATATTGTGCATTGCATTGATTGTGTTCCTTTCTGTGTTGCCGGTATTTGTCCCCTCTCGATAGACGCGGTACCAACGATGTGATCGTTGACACTGATGAAGACTCAATGTTATCTTCAGAAGTGCCAGGCAAGCAAAACCCCCTTGTTCATTCTGATACAATCTCACTCTCTCGCTTCTGCTCTCTTTTACTGCATTAGGACAACAACGATTCATCTGTTACCTGCTGCGGTAGCTGAACCCCTTTATCCTTTGCATGACCTGTCATTGCCACAGTAAATAGATGAAACCCACTAGCATGAGTAGGAGTTGTTTGAGCCCTGTTGTGCCTACTCATTCTTGCTTGTTTGTCATGCCTGCTACTGCTTAGAGTTGAGTCAGGTCTGATTCATCGGGGATGAATCAGAGGTGTGTGAACATGTCCTATTGTGTGTGAGCTAAGTGTGTGAACACGTTTTGGTAAAGGTAGTGGTGAGAGGCCATGTAGGAGTACATAGTGGGTTGTCTCATTGCAGCCGTCCTCAGGAACTGAGTTCTGTGTTTGTGATCCATGATTCAGCTACTACCATACATTGGGCCCTGAAATATGACCCCGCTCGACTTCTTATTCACCCTTGTCCTCTGTCCAGGAGTTGCAAGTAGTTTCTGGTGTTTGTAGTATGCTGGAGGCCGTGGACAGCGCTGACCGTAGGGGTGGGCTGTGAATGGTAGGCACGTGGCCGGGTCTACCGGGCGCCCGTTTGGTGTCACGGAACCCTGTTCACATCGTTTGGGGCTGTGAGCGAAACTCCGGCCGGATCTCCTCATGGATGGAACCCGAATAGGCGATAAACCTGGACTAGAGACTTGAGTGTTTAGGTAGGTCGTGGTCTACACCCACGTCGGCTTTCGCTTGAAGTCTGCCGAGCACATGTCGTGTGCAGACGCTAAGTGGTGGAAACATGTATCAAGAAGTACACCCCTGCAGGGTTAACATCATCTATTCGAATAGCCGTGTCCGCGGTAAAGGACTTCTGGGTTGCTTATATCAGTTCATAGACAAGTGAAAGTGGATACTCTAAAATACGCAAGATATGCGTGAGTGCTATGGATGGCGTTCTCGTAGGGAGACGGGAGCAGATCCATAGTGGTGTATTGATATGGTGAATATGTGGACTCGTGTGCGCCACCTCAAAAGAGTTACTCGCAGTCGTAGTTCAGGATAGCCACCGAGTCAAAGTTGGCTTGCTGCAGTTAAACCCCACCACCCCTTTGTTGATAATGATGCATATGTAGTTAGTTCTGATGTAAGTCTTGCTGGGTACATTTGTACTCACGTTTGCCTATTTTATGTTTTTGCAGAGAGACTTCAGTCTCACTAGTAGTTCCGCTTGGACTTCGACGTTTAGCTTGTTACCTCAGCTACGATCTTGTGCCCTCGGCAGTATCTGGTAGATAGTCAGGCTTCTCAGCCTTTTTCATTTATAGTTGTCTGTACTCAGACATGATAGCTTCCGCTTGTGCTTTGACTTGTATACTCTGAATGTTGGGTCATGAGACCTATGTTTGTAATATCTCGCTCCTCGGAGCCTAATGAATAAATACTTGAGTCATAGAGTCATGTTGTGATGCCATGTTGTGTTTGCACATATCGAGCATATTGTGTGTATGTTATTGAAATGCTTGGTATGTGTGGGATCTGACTATCTAGTTGTTTATCCTTAGTAGCCTCTCTTACCGGGAAATGTCTCCTAGTGTTTCCAATGGTAGCTTGCTACTGCTCCGGAACACTTAGGCTGGCCGGCATGTGTCCTTCTTCGTTCCTGTGTCTGTCCCTTCGGGGAAATGTCATGCGATGAATACCGGAGTCCTGTTAGCCCGCTACAGCCCGGTTCACCGGAGTCCTGCTAGCCCAGTGCTACATCCTGGATTCACTTGCTGATGACCGACACGTTCGATGCTGGGTCATGGATGCCTGTCCCTGTAAGTTTGTGCCACTTTGGGTTTACGACTAGCCATGTCAGCCCGGGCTCCTTATCATATAGATGCTAGCGACACTGTCATATACGTGTGCCAAAAGGCGCAAACGGTCCCGGGTAAAGGTAGGGCGACACCCGTGGGAATACCGTGCATGAGGCCGCAAAGTGATATGAGGTGTTACATGCTAGATCGATGTGGCATTGAGTCGGGGTCCTGACACCAAGTGCCGTATCACCAGCTTCAGCCTACCAAGCCCTTCTCAGGAGTGACCGACGGCTGCATACATCCGATTGGGCAGGTCCGCCTCCCTGTCACCTTCGGCAAGCGCGACAACCACCGCACCGAGCTCATCGACTTCGACTTCACTATCATTCGCCTACCGTATTACGCCATCCTCGGGTACCCAGCTATTGCCAAGTTCATGGCGGCAACGCACCAAGGCTACAACGTCCTCAAGATGCTAGGAAATTGTGGCATCATCACGGTCGTCTATCAAGAAAAGGAAGCGGTGTGCTCTCTCGAGCGCGTATACCAGGATACAACGGTCAAGAACCTAGATGACGTGGGCGCTCCTTACCCCCCAGAGGCCGTTCCGAAGAAGAAGAAGCAGCTGCTCCATCAGGGATCTCAGGAGGGTGTGGCGTCCGGTGGTGCCGTCTCAAGCCTTGCGTCCGTGGATGGGGCGCCTTCCCCTCTCGCATAGGAAGGCGCGCCCGATGCCCCTCTCAGGTTGGTCTCGGGGGCTCTCCTCTAGAGGGCCTCTGACCTGGCCAACATCATGAGGGAGGCACTCGGGCACCATGTGGAGGCGTGCTTCAGTGCACGCTTCCGCAAAGAAAGCATAGGACGTGAGGCACCAGGTGCTCAGGAGTTCATCATCGAGGCAGCCAAGGAGATTCAGGAGGTGAGAGATATGCGGGGCGATCGCCACCCACCACCAGGTGCGGCTCCCTGCCCAGGAGAGGATGGGGAGCTGAGCGTCTGTGTTGACATCCCGAGGCTTAAAAGGGCCGCGTCTCAGGAGCTCTTCTGGGCGTCCTGTGTTGGCCAATGCGAGGGTCCCCCTCACATCTACTTTCGCATGCCCTTCGGTTAGCTAAACGCGGCTGCTGCATCGCAGTGGCACATGTGGGGCGTCCTGGCGGCTCAGGAGGCCAGGCGTCAGGCGATCCAGATGGAGATGGCGATGGATCCTCACAAGCCCCCCGGACCTCCAGAGCCTCCCGAGGTTCAGGGCCAGGGCAGCTCATGAGGAGCGACTTTTGCAGAGAATGTCTTCAACACCTCCAACACCTCTTCAGCAACAGTACCTGGTGACACCTTTTAGTTCGTTCAGTTGGGGGCGCCCTTCGGGCAGTATTATCCCCAAGCCATGTGGGTCCATCCCCGCGGCATGTATCCTTCTTGCATTCATCGGAACTAGCTTTACCTTCTTCTATGAGATGCTTTGTGGTTATCACCAGCTTGCTTCACATTGTATTACCCCTCGCGGCCTCCCCGCGTTGCTGAAACGCCTCTTGCTCATCCCGCAACAGGGGCCACAGATGCTGGCACGACGCTTGTGCTTGGTCCGTCCCTACAACACTAAGAAATCTAAGAGACTGAGCTCTGGATTGCGGACTACCCAGCGCACGTCAGCTCACCAGGTCCTCAGTGCCTTCATCTTCTTGCGGAAAGATCAATGGACAGGTAGCAAGCGCGGTTCGGGGTCATATTCTCCCCCACAGGCGAACTGGCAGGAATCTCCGGAGCTTAACTACGGGTAGGCCCAACGACAGCCCCCTTCTCACGCAAGTTTCTTGCACATTAAAGGGGGGCTTCTAAGCATCGCGCCTCAGGAGCCCCTAATGGCTCTCCAGCCCTCACCCCCTGGCCTTGACCGTGGCATCGCAACCAGGCATACCAGCGGCGGCTGACCCTCGCTCGAGGGCCGAGATCCGAGGACATAGAACATCTATACGAGCAAGAAAGGGGGATGGCTGTCGCGAGCCCTACCTAGAGGCACCACCACTAAGGCATGATCGGACACCACGCGAGGGAATCACCACGGGATCACTAAGATAAGTCACTCATGCATATCAGCGTGAACCTTACGACTCAATCCCACGACCTTTGCAGCCTTGCTCGGGTACTGTCGCTTTCCTTTCCGACCTTTAGGGAGCTGCTTGCATGCCAAAGGGGACCTCTTGAGCATCACGCCATAGGAGCTCTCACCGGACATTGGGTGGCTCACCTCTTGGGATTGACCACGGCATCGCGACCTGGCATACCAGCGACGGCTGAAGCCTGCCTGGGGACTGGGTCCTATCGGCGTAGAGCACTAAGCTACCTCAAGAACGGAAAGCAAGAACCGTGCTGGAGCGGGATACGCAATTTCAACACAGTACTAGGAAGGATAACGTTGAAACAAAAGCATTATAGTTTTTTACATACCCCCACGGGGCTTGTCACAATTCCGCACAGGGAAACAAAAGAAGGAAAAACTTGAAGGATCGGGCCGATGGGCATCACCGGCGACGCCGAGTGGACACCGCTACCGCGCTCTGGGCACGGCGAGATCTCGGCGGCACATAGCTATCGTCGCTGGACTCTTGAGAATCACTGGGCTCGGGAGAGTTGATACATCTCAAATATATCTATACTTTTTAATTGTTCCATGCTATTATATTATCATTCTTGGATGCTTTACAATAATTTTATAGTCATTTTATATCATTTTTGGTACTAACCTATTGACATAGTGCCCAGTACCAGTTGCTGTTTTCTGCATGTTTTTTACATCGCAGGAAATCAATACCACACGGAGTCCAAACGCAGTGAAGCTTTTTGAGGATATTTTTTGGCCCAGAAGACATCCAGTGGGCTAGGAAAGCACTTGGGGGGAGGGGGGTGCTCCGAGGGAAGCACAACCCACCCCAGGCGCGCCCCAGTGGGTTGTGCCCACCTCGGGTGCCCCTGAACCGCCTCTTTGCTCTATAAATACCCCAATATTCCAGAAACCCTAGGGGAGTCCACGAAAATCAATTCCAGTCGCTGCAGAGTCCAGAAGCATCAGATCCAATCTAGACACCATCTCGGAGGGGTTCATCATGTCCATTGGTGCCTCTTCGATGATGCGTGAGTAGTTCTTTGTAGACCTACGGGTCCGTAGTTAGTAGATAGATGGCTTCTTCTCTCTCTCTCTTGATTATCAATACAATGGTCTCTTGGAGATCCATATGATGTAAGTCTTTTTGCGGTGTGTTTTTAGGGATCCGATGAACTTTGAGTCTATGATCAGATCTATGTTTTTATCCATGAAAGTTATTTGAGTCTTCTTTCAACTCTTATATGGGTGATTGTCTATATCCTCATATTTCTTCTCCGATATTTGGGTTTTGTTTGGCCAACTTGATCTATTTATCTTGCAATGGGAAGAGGTGCTTTGTGATGGGTTCGATCTTACGGTGCTTGATCCCGGTGACAGAAAGGGAAACAACACGTATGTTTCCTTGCTATTAAGGATAACAAGACGGGGTCTATTTCAACATAAATAGATCTTGTCTACATCATTTCATCGTTCTTATTGCATTACTCCGTTTCTCCATGAACTTAATACACTAGATGCATGCTGGATAGCGGTCGATGTGTGGAGTAATAGTAGCAGATGCAGGCAGGAGTCGGTCTACTAATCTTGGACGTGATACCTATACAATGACCATTTCCTGGATATCGTCATGATTATTTGAAGTTCTATCAATTGCTAAATAGTAATTGTTTTCCCACCATTTGCTATTTTTCTCGAGAGAAGCCACTAGTGAAACCTACGGCTCCCGGGTCTCTTTTCATCATATTTGCCTATGTGATCTATTTTCCTTTGAATTTATTTCCAGATCTATTAAACCAAAAATACAAAAATACCTTGCTGCAATTTATTTGTTCCATGATCTATTTATCCTATCTACCACTTTTACCTCACGTTATTTGCCTATCTAGAGGCGTCGTACCCGAAAGGGATTGACAACACCTTTAACACGTCGTGTTGCAAGTATTTGTAATTTGTGTGAAGGTGATGTTTACGTGGTGTGAGGAGGTTCTCCTACTAGTTCGATAACCTTGCTCATCACTGAGGGAAATACCTACCGTCGCTATACTGCATCATCCCTTCTTCTCTAGGGAAGTACCGACGTAGTTCGAGCAGACAACAAAAGGAATTTTTGGCGCCGTTGCCGAGGAGGATGTTCAACACCAACCAGGTTCCTAATCACAAATCTCATCTCCTCGCAATTTACATTATTTGCCATTTTCCTGTCATTTTCCTCTCCCCCACTTCACAAAAAGTTGCCGTTTTATTCACCCTCTTTTTTGTTTGCCGTTTTCTCGTCACATCTCTTATTTGCTTGAAGTTGTCATCATGAGTGACTTTGGTATGGCAGAAACAGATGATGGCCTAACTCCTAAAATGGAGCTTACAGGTAATCTGGATGCCAAAGGTTTTGTCTTGGGGCAAGGGAATTTTATGGGAAAAGAACATATCCAAGAATTTTTCAATTGTGTCGGAAAACTAAGTCTTGATGATATTCTTTTACTTAAAAGAACTAAATCTTATGCGGAAGCTATTTCGGTACTTGTTTTGAAACTGGAAACTAGATTTATCCATACTCATCCTACCTTGCAAAGATTGTTCTATGAGTTACCCGTTATAAATAACCCTAAAGCTAAAAAGCTAGCCGCTCTTGTTCTAATGAGTGAATTTTACTACATAATACGGGACGCTAGGGAAATCTTTGATTTTTATGGCATGAATCTTGAAAAACCCGTGATTGATGAAATTCTTTATAATAGTGATTATGCTTTGAGAAATTTTCTTGGAGATAACCAAATTTTTGATGAGAATCTTAAAAAGCAAGTCCCCGTTTTAGAAATGATCCAACAAGTTTTTAATGATGTTAATCAACACTATTCTTGGATCACTGCCGGAAATCAAAGGGGTTATGATAAAAAGCAACTTGATAGTGCTAAGCTTTCCATGGACAATGTATTTTATGTTTTATTTACAAAACCTCCGGACACAAATACCTCCAAGGAAAACAAGGATAAGGATGACAAAACTTAGATCCTACGAGTTATGCCTAGCTAGGGGCGTAACCGTACTTGTTTTCCCACCATTTGCTATTTTTCTTGAGAGAAGCCACTAGTGAAACCTACGACCCCGGGTCTCTTTTCATCATATCTGCCTTTGCAATCTATTTTCCTTTAGATTTACTAGCAAAAGAGCTCGTGCGTTGCAACGGGTTTAAAATAAATTTTAAAGTTCATGTGATATTGGGAGTTTATCTGTCGTGGCCTAATACCGAGCTATATCTCTTTGTCCGTTAAATTCTTCCTCATCTTAATGTGAATTCATATTTTATACTTTCCCACTTAAAATATAAGATGGTCGGTTAGACAATAAAGGGTTTACAATGTTTGATCCTCTTTTGTTCACACTATGTCATCAACAGCAGGAGCACAGCGACTGCGCCAATGCAGCCACTTCCCTCGACACCATCATCATCGTCTCAAGGAGGATCAGTATTGGGGCATGCAGAGCTGGGGGAAAGATGGTACGATAAAGAGTAGCCACATGAAGGTGGGGTATGGAAGGACCGAGGACATGATCATGCTAGGCATGACCACATGTTTCCCTTTCTCTCTCGATAGCCGACGTGCGGGGCGAATAGAAAGTTGTCCCTCCTTCACCCAGTTCGAGCAAGATGCACCATCATTGTACTCTTTCAACTCTCCATCCCTCCCTCTCTCCTCTGTATCTCACACCAACGGCACTGCTAACCTATAGAGTGGAGGAATTTATTGATGGTAAGCTAGCCTACTTGAGAGCCCTAAATATGTTTCCTTCAAAAAATATATTTCTTTTTACTATTTCAATCACACGTATTTTAATTACTATCTACTATTAAATCACGGTCGTAAAAAAAATAGCGGCCAGGTGCTCGGTTCATCAAATTTTGTTTGGAATTGTACTCGGTGCTAGGCTGCTAACACATAGAGGGACATCTAGCGGCTTCTACTCGGTGCCGCCACAACATTTAGTTCGATGAAAAAAAGCAGTAGCCAGCCCACCGAGCAGTTTCCCTTATCTTATCCACAAGCTCGTCATCGCTCCGCCTCCATTGTTCCTCCTGCGACCTCATGCACCACAGCGCCGCAGCTCCCCGTCCTCTCTCCCCAGCCACCGACGGCCACAAATATTCCAGCCGCACCAACGAATCCGTTCCTCTCGAGCTCCTCCTCGTTCTCCTGCATCAACCCAAGCCGCCACGGCTGCTGTGTATGTGTTGACAGTGGGGCGCGAGGGCGTGCGTCCGATGCATCTGGCCCCGCTTCTGGCGATGACCGCCTCATTCGCGCCTCACTCCTGCTGCTCCTCCTGTCGCTCGGGCAGCATGCCACCCGCGCCCGTCATGTTTCTTGCCGCCTCGCCGGACGACCATGGCGTCGCACCTGCCCGAGCGCTGCCTGCATGCTCCTATAGCCGGCAGCTTCACACGTGACCACGCCGCCGCGCATGTCCTTCCCCGGCGAGCCTCTGGTCTTTCGCTCGCCTTCCTGCGGCCGTGGCTATGGTCCCTTCTTCCCCGAGCTCCCTTGCCGTCTAGATCTCTCTGCCCAGCCGCCGTGCCTCCAACTCCGACGCCTGCAACTTTGGCTCTCTCCTCACCTCTTCCCGACTGTGGCACGGGCCAAAGCTGCTGCCTCCCGCCGTCAGCGGCTCCTCATCCGCGCGGTGCCGGGAATCCCACAGCGATTCCCCGGAACCCCAAGAGAGCACGGCGGCCACCTCCACCGCGACGCCTCGGCCCGCCGAGGCTGACAAGGCGCACAGGAAGGCCAAGGGCCTCTCCAAGCAGCAGGAGGACTTGCGGGCTAGGCTCCCCTACCGCAAGCGCGCCCGCGAGTTCGCCCCTGTACCGGCCAAGGCCACGTTCGGCGACTTCCTGTCCGCCTTGCTCTCCAACGCCCGCCACGACGCCTCAACCCGTTCCTGGGCTCGGGCGGTGCGGACTCCCGCTGCGACGCATCACCACTTCCTTGCTGCTATGGCTTGGACGCCGATGGCAAGCGGCAGTGCGTGCCGGGAGTTGGAGGACGGCAATGGATAAGGATTAAGGATCATGGATAGAATTGTAACTAATGCAGGGTTTTGTTTGCAAAAACAAAACATTGTCACCAGAAAACACTTAAAATAGGACTGCGGGTTAATTTCATGTAAACCTAGGGACTTTTATGCAAAATCACGTTTGACGACGTACGACAGAAACCCAATTCTCTTTATTATTAGGTAAAGATTTTCAGATCTATTAAACAAAAAATATGTTGGGTTGACAACCATACCCGAAAGGGATCTAGAGGCACCATACCCTTTGCAATCTAGAGGCACCATACCTGAAAGGGATTTACAACCCCTTTAACATGTTGGACTGCGAGTATTTGTTATTTGTGTGAAGTTCTGTTTACATGGTGTGAGGAGGATCTCCTACTAGTTCGATAACCTTGGTCTCATCACTGAGGGAAATATCTACCATCGCTATACTTCATCATCCCTTCCTCTTTGGGGAAATAACGACGTAGTTCTAGCAGGCATCAAGAGTCGCTAGATTTCGAGGAGTCGTCGCTGCTGCTAGAGGGGATGCCAGCGAAGTCGGAGGCGGGCTCGGTGCTCGCAACCGCGCCCAGCGGGCTGCTTCCTCCGGAGCAGCACTCTAGCCTTCGGCCCTCCCCGTCGAAGACCTTGAAGAGCAATGTGGAGGCGCCATCGTACTCGAAGTGGATGGCGAGGGCCCCTTCTATGCGACAGGCATGGGCGATCTCACCCCATCCGCATGTCATGAAGATGCCGCCCGGAGGCGCTACTTCGACCTCTACCCCGGTGGCCAGGCTACAGCACCCGACGTGTTACAGCCACAGCTCGAGTGGCCCCCTCAGCAGCATCTCGTCGGTGAAGAACCTTGGGAAGTAGATCCACGAGAGAGGCGACATTGCCGCCCACACCACGAACTTGCGCGAGCTACCCTCGGCGGGAGTTCGCAGGCCAGCTGGCCGCTCGACGTCGGCCTACCTGCCACCATCCCGAACTACGCGGTGGTGGGCATTGTCATCCTGCCCGCGGGCATACGGGGGAGCGGTTAGCCTGGTGGAGGTCGCTCATGCCAAGGCCGAGTTACTCCCTGCCCTATGTCGGCGTCGCGAGGACGGCTAAACCACTTCTTCAGAGGAAGCGGTTCAGGCTCCTCTCGAGGGGGTTTTCCCTTCTCCGCCGCCGGAGAATCTCCTGATTGGCGCCATGGGCTCTGCAACTACAGCAAGGCAGAGAGGAAGAAGGAACAAGCAACGAGAACATGAAGATGGGGATGAGCGAGAGGGCTCTGCCCCTCCTCTCATTTATAGCCAGAGGGAGGCCAACTTCCGGCCTCCACGATCCCACGCAATGACGGGTTTTCTCTACATGCAGCAGCGACTCGTCAAGTTGAACGGTTGCCGAGGCAGCACGGGGAAGCGGAGACACCCACGTCCCAGCAATAGCCACGCATCGCCCTAGGACGCAGGTGGATAGGGCCTGCGGCGCTCCGCACTTGTCCTTTGGCTTCATCTAGAAGTGAAGTCCGAGCATGCCTTGGGCCCAGGGGCTACTATCATCGTTTTGGGAATGGGGGTACCCAGACTTGCTCCTTGTAGCCCGCGGCGTGGCTCCGCCAATGGCATGGTACGGCCCAACTTTGACATCGACAACCCAGGACCCTCGCGAGGGGCGAGGCCTCACGAGGCGGACGACACCAAGACCTCCAAGGGGAGCGGCCTCCTAAGGCTGGCTTCCTAGGAGCGGAGATTTCTATGCAGGGCTGACCTCATGAGGTTCCGGTGATGTGAGCCTTGACGATTAAGGCTAGGCGGGCACCAGCAGGCGCAGTGTACCAGTTTCCTCTTTGGTGCAAAGGATGCAAGCAGCAGGCGCGGGGTCCCGAGGAAGCAGCCAAAGGTTTCCATTCCCATTCAACAAGACCAAGACAGCCAGGACGGCAGGACGGAGGTCATCGCCGAGCCTACCGCTGTGTCACAACCAGAGGCTTTTGCAGGCGAAGACCACTTTAGTCAGGATAAGATGTACTAGTTGTCTCCCTTCAAATTTGGTCGTTGTGGGATCCCTTCCTGCCTTCATTTTGGGAAGAGGACCTAGCCACCACCATGGGGGAGAGATCAAGTGGACTGCATCCATTCCGCCCTCCCCAGCTCGCTCGAGCTCAAGAACACACCTCCTGAGGTTGTTCTCCACTGTACTAGTTCATCCTCAGCCCCTCGAGGAAAATCCACCACAAAGCAGGAGTAGGGTTTTACACCGCAAGGTGGCCCGAACCTGGGTAAACTGCTGTGTCCCCTTTTCCTCGAGTTCGACGTGCTAGGCCGTGAGATTTGTGAGTTGGCAGACTGGGGAGGTTGAGATCTCCGCACACACCCCAGAGTTCAAACCTCTCAAGGGTTTGCGGAACCCGAAATCCGACACAAGTCCACATACTCAACTATTATTTAGTCTTACAATTGCTAACACTCACACAATACTTATGGGTACAAAATTTCAATCGGACACAGAGAAAGATAGGGGCTTATAGTTTCGCCTCCCAACCTTTTACCTCAAGGGTAATGTCAACAATAATAGTTCATGAAAACCTACATCCGAGTGGATATATATATCCGGATCTCTCCAACACATAGTGCTTGCCAAAGGATAAAGTGTAAAAAGGAAAGGTGAAGATCACCATGACTCTTGTATGAGGGTAGAAGGTAAAATTGAAAGACATGCCCTTCGCATAGGGAAGCAGAGGTTGTCATGCGCTTTTATGGTTGGATGCACAAAATCCTATTGCAAAAGAACGTCACTTTATATTGC
This sequence comes from Triticum dicoccoides, assembly GCF_002162155.2. Classification (NCBI taxonomy): domain Eukaryota; kingdom Viridiplantae; phylum Streptophyta; class Magnoliopsida; order Poales; family Poaceae; genus Triticum; species Triticum dicoccoides. The sequence continues at coordinate 639,495,688 of NC_041393.1, forward strand.
CGCTTGTGATAAGGACCTTTATTATGCAGTCTGTTGCTTTTATTTCTTCCATATCACAAGTTCGTATAAAGCTTATTTTCTTCACACTAATAGATCATACATATTTATGGAGCAATTTTTATTGCTTGCACCGATGACAACTTACTTGAAGGATCTTACTCAATCCATAGGTAGGTTATGTGGACTCTCATGGCAAAACTGGGCTTAGGGATGTTTGGAAGCACAAGTAGTATCTCTACTTGGTGAAAAGAATTTGGCTAGCATGAGAGGGAAAGGCAAGTTCAACATGTTGGGTGATCCATGACAATATAACTTCTATTCGGATATAGGAAAACATAACCATTATGTTGTATTCCTAGTCCAACATCAACTTTTTAGCATATCATATTTTAATGAGTGCTCACAATCACAAAAGATGTCCAAGATAGTGTATTTATATGTAAAGCCTCTCTTTCTTTATTACTTTCTATTAATTGCAACAATGACCAAAACTATGTTTGTCAACTCTCAACGGCTTTTATTCATCATACTCTTTATATGTGAAGTCATTACTCTCCATAAGATCAACATATGATCTTTTTATTTCTTTAATCTTTCTTTAATTCCCTCAAGATCATAGTAAGATTGCAAAGCACTCAACTCAAAATTACTCTTTATTATATATAACTCACGGACTCAATTACATAGATAGAGATCAAAACAAAACTCAAGGCTAGATCATACTAAAACTTTATTCTACTAGATCAAGATATAACCAAAAGGATCGAACTAAGAAAAATGATAAATATAGAGGTGTGATGGTGATAGATACTGGGGCACCTCCCCCATGCTTCACAGTTGCCAAGGCGAGTGCCCATACACATGTATTTATGTATCTTTCTTCGAAGGTGGTGATGTGATATTCTTGGCGATGATGCCCCCTAGGATGTGATTCTCTTCCTCGAGCTTATTAACTTGCTGCTTAAGATCCATTACTTCCTAACGGAGTTTACTCGTGATGGCTAAAGCTCCATTCACCCATGGATGTTTCATAGCTGCGGGGGAAAAGGTAAAACTCTTTTTCATATTTTCATAAGAGAGAATTCTAGCATTGGGAGGAATGACCGAATTTGGGATTGTCGAGCTCTGAAGTTCCTCCAACATGAATCTAGCCTGAAGATGAGAGGTAACTTGATCCTCCTCCATGGCATCCTCCCTTTTCAAGTCAGCCTACATCTCTTCCTACGTTGGTGGCCCAAAGTGGCCAACCCCACTGTTTGCTCCTGGTCCCAGCGTTGGATGAGAGACACGACTCTCCCCGACTGACTCTTGCGAAGACATCTTGCTCTAAATCTGCTGCAGAAACAACTCAAAACAAAAATAGAGTATTTTGCCGTGGTACACTGGTCAAAACCTTCAGGAGATTATGTAATGAATTTTTACCAACCAAAAGAAGTATTGTGCAAGAAAACGGAGTCCGGAGGGCACACGAGGTGGCCACAAGGTAGGGGCGCGCGCCCAGGGGATAGGGCGTGCCCTCCACCCTTGTGGTCGCGTCGTGTCTCTTTCATACTACTTTTAATTTTCCTATTTTTTTTAAATATTCCAAAATGGAGAAAAAATGCTATTATAACAGTTTTGGAGTTGGTTTACTTACCATAGCACATACATATTCCTTTTTGGAGTCTGGAGCGTTCTAGAAAGTATCCCTTATGTACTCCTCCGGTGTTACAGTGTCAATTATATTGGTTTCAACATTTATGGGATTACCTGAGATATAATGTTTGATTCTTTGACCGTTTACTACCTTCGGATTTGTGCCTTCGGCGTTGTTTATTTTGATGGCACCGGAATAGAGGACCTCCTCGATAATGTAAGGACCTTCCCATTTAGAGAGAAGTTTTCCTGCAAAAAAATCTTAAACGAGAGTTGTATAGCAAAACGTGATCGCCTACATTAAACTCACGCTTTTGTATCCCTTGTCATGCCATCTTTTAACTTTTTCTTTAAACAACTTGGCATTCTCATAGGCTTGGGTTCTCCATTCATCAAGCGAGCTAATGTCAAATAACCTCTTCTCACTGGCAAGTTTGAAATCATAGTTGAGCTCTTTAATCGCCTAATATGCCTTATGTTCTAGTTCAAGAGGTAATTGACAAGCCTTTCCATAGACCATTTTATACAAAGACATACTCATAGGATTTTTATAAGCAGTTCCTTAAGCCCATAATGCATCATCAAGTTTCTTGGACCACTTCTTTCTAGATCTATTAACAGTCTTTTGCAAAATCAATTTAATTTCTTGATTACTCAATTCTGCTTGACCACTAGACTCAGGATGATATGGAGATGCAATTCTATGGTTAACATCATACTTAGAAGGCATTTTGTGAAAAAGCACCATGAATAAAATGTGAACCACCATCAGTCATTAAATATCTAGGGACTCCAAACCTCAGAAAAATAATTTATTTAAGCATCTTAATAGAAGTGTTATGATCAGCACTACTTGTTGGAATAGCTTCTACCCACTTAGTAACATAATCAACAAACAATAAGATATGTGTATACTCAATAGAGGAAGGAAAAGTCCCATATAATCAAAGCCCCAAACATCAAATGGTTCAATAACAAGTGATTAATTCATAGGCATTTCCCAGCGTATACTAATATTACCAATTGTTTGGCATTCATCACAAGACAAGACAAACTTACGAGCATCGTTGAAGAGAGTAGGCCAATAGAAAACGGATTGCAATACCTTATGTGAAGTTGTATCTCCAGCGTGGTGTCCTTCGTAAGCCTCAGAGTGACAGTTTCGTAAGATCTGTTCCTGTTCATGCTCAGGTACACAACATCTAATAACACCATCTACTCCTTCTTTATAAAGGTGAAGGTCATCCCAAAAGTAATGTCTTAAATCATAGAAAAACTTTTTCTTTTGCTGGTATGTGAAACTAGGTGGTATAAATTTAGCAACAATGTAATTAGCATAATCAGCATACCATGGAGTATTGCGAGAAGCACTTATGACAGCTAATTGTTCATCAGGAAATCTATCATCAATAGGCAGTGGGTCATCAAGAACATTTTCTAACCTAGACAAGTTGTCTGCAACGGGGTTCTTAGCTCCCTTTCTATCAATAATATGCAAATCAAATTCTTGTAACAAGAGAACCCATCTAATAAGTCTAGGTTTAGCATCTTTATTTTCCATAAGATATTTAATAGCAGCATGATCAGTGTGAACAATAACTTTAGAATCAACAATACAAGATCTGAACTTATCACAAGCACATACAACTGCTAAAAGTTCTTCTTCAGTAGTAGTATAATTTCTCTGGGCACTGTCTAGAGTTTTACTAGCATAATCGATAACATTTAATTTCCTATCAACTCTTTGTCCTAGGACAACACAAACAACATAATCACTAGCATCACACATAATTTCAAAGGGTAAATTCCAATCAGGTGGATGAACAATAGGTGCAGAAATGAAGGCCTTCTTAAGTATTTCAAATTCTTTTACACAATCATCATCAAAAACAAAAGGAACATCTTTTTTAGGAGATTAGTGAGAGGCCTAGAAATTTTAGAGAAGTCTTTAATAAACCTCCTATAGAAACCAACATGACCAAGGAAACTTCTTATACCTTTGATATCTTTAGGACACGACATCTTTGCAATAGCATCTACTTTAGCTTTATCAACTTGAATACCTCTTTCAGAAATTTTATGCCCCAAGAAAATACCTTCATTAACCATAAAGTGGCACTTCTCCTAATTCAAGACGACATTAGTTTCTTCACATCTCTACAAAACTCGATCAAGGTTGCTTAAGAAATCATCAAAGGAAGTTCATTAAACGGAGAAATCATCCATGAAAACCTCAACAATCTTTTCACAGAAATCAGAGAATATAGGACTCATACATCTTTTAAAGGTAGCAAGTGTATTGCATAAACCAAAAGCCATACGTCTATAAGCAAAAGTACTAAAAGGGCAAGTAAAAGTGTTCTTTTCCTGATCATCTTTTGACACAGGTATTTGAGAGAAACTAGAAAAACCATCTAGGAAGCAAAAATGTGTATGTTTGGATAATCTTTCTAGCATTTGATCAATAAAAGATAGAGGGTAATGATCTTTTCAAGTAGCTTTATTTAATTTGCAAAAATCAATTACCATTCTGTAACATGTAACAATTCTTTGTGGGTTCAATTCATTCTTATCATTAGGCACAACAGTAATACCTCCCTTCTTAGGGACACAATGAACGAGACTTACCCACTCACTATCAGCAATAGGATAAATTATACCCGCCTCTAGAAGATTTAGTATTTTATTTCTTACCACCTCTTTCATCTTAGGATTTAACCTCGTTGATGATCAACAACTGGTTTAGCATCTTTCTCCAACTATATTTTGTGCTGACATAGAGTGGGACTAATGCCCTTAAGATTATCAAGAGTATATCCAATAGCAGCACAGTGCTTCTTTAGAGTTTTCAATAATTTCCTTTCTTCATGCTCTGAAAGGTTAGCACTAATAATAACATGATATATTATCTTTTCATCAAGATGAGCATATTTAAGAGTATCAGGTAATTGTTTAATCTCAAACACAGGATCACCCTTGGGTGGAGGAGGATCTCCGTGAGTTTCAACAGGCAAATTGTGTTGCAAAATAGGCCCTTGATTAAAGAATACTTCATCTCTTTCCCTTCTTTCATTCATAAACATATCATTTTCATGGTCTAGCAAATACTGTTCTAAAGGATCATTAGGAGGCATGACAATAGAAGCAAGAACAATAATTTCATCCTTACTAGGAAATTCCTTATCATGAGGCTGTCTACGAAATTTAGAAAAATTAAAATCAGGAGATATATCCCCTAAACCAATAGTAACAATATCTTTTTCGCAGTCTATCTTAGCATTAATAGTATTTAAGAAGGGTCTACCAAATATAATGGGACAAAAATCATCTTGCGGGGAACCAAGAACAAGAAAATTAGTAGGGTATTTTACTTTCCCACACAATACTTCAACATCTCTAACGATCCCAACTGGTGAAATAGTATCTCTATTGGCAAGCTTAATAGTAACATCAGTGCCTTCTATCTCAGCATGTGCAACATCATTCATAATTTCTTCATACAAGGTATAAGGTATTGCACTCACACTAGCACCCATATCACATAAACCATGATAACAATGATATCCTATTTTAACAGAAACAATAGGCATGCCAACAACATGTCTATGTTTATCTTTAGTATCGGGTTTAGCAATTCTAGCAGCTTCATCACAGAAATAAATAGCAATCCCATCAATATTATCGACCAAGAGAGCTTTAACCATAGCAATACTAGCTTCAACTATAATTTGTTCAGGGGGTGTATGTGTTTTAGTATAACTCTTACAAACCACAGTTGAAGCTTTAGCATGATACTTTATTCTAACAGGAAAGGTGGTTTCTCAGTATAAGCAGAAGGAACAATAGGATCAACATTATAAGTAATAGTTTATTCTTCAACTTTAATAGGTTCTAGTACTTTAACTTCAATGGGAGGATGATATTTAAACCACTTCTCCTTAGGGAGATCAACATGAGTAGCAAATGATTCAAAGAAAGAAGCTACTATCTTAGAGTCAAATCCATATTTAGTGCTAAAATCATGAAAAGTGTCGGTATCCACAAAAGATTCAACACAGTCAAACTTAAGGTTTATACCTGACTCCTTACCTTCGTCGAGTTCCCAATCTTCGGAATTGCATTTAATTCTTTCCAATAAATCTTATTTGAATTCAACAGTCTTCATCATAAAAGAACTAGTACAAGAAGTATCGAGCATGGATCGATCATTATGAGAAAGCCGAGCATAAAACTTTTGGATAATAATTTCTCCTGAGAGCTCATGATTGGGGCATGAATATAACATTGACTTAAGCCTCCCCCAAGCTTGAGTGATACTTTCTCTTTCACGAGGCCAAAAATTATATATATAACCGATCACGATGAACCACATGCATAGGATAAAACTTCTGATGAAATTCCAATTTCAATCGGTTGTAGTTCCATGATCAAATATCATCACATAGCCTATACCATGTCAATGACATTCCCTTCAAAGCTAAAGGGAAGACCTTCTTCTTGACAACATCTTCCGGCATACCTGCAAGCTTAAATAATCCACAAACTTCATCCACATAGATTAGGTGCATATAAGGATGTAATGTTCCATCTCCTGTATAAGGATTAGCTAGCAGTTTCTCTATCATACACGAAGGAATTTCAAAATAAACATTTTCAGTAGGTGCAGTAGGTTGAGGAGTAACACTTTGCTCTTCCGGTCGAGGTGAAGATACCCAGAACAATCCCCATAAAGGATTATTTTCCATTGTAACAAGTGACACTAAATTTCAGCACACTATATAAATGTTTCCTTACCAAAGGCGCTTCACTCCCCGGCAACGGTGCCAGAAAAGAGTCTTAATGGCCCGCAAGTATAGGGGATCTATCGTGTCCTTTCGATAAGTAAGAGTGTCGAACCCAACGAGGAGCAGAAGGAAATGACAAGCGGTTTTCAATAAGGTATTCTGTCAGGCACTGAAATTACCGTTAACAGATAGCTTTGTGATAAGATAATTCGTAACGGGTAACAAGTAACAAAAGTAAACAAGGTCCAGCAAGGTGGCCCAATCCTTTTTGTAGCAAAGCACAAGCCTGGAAAAACTCTTATATAAAGCAAATCGCTCCCGAGGACACATGTGAATTGTTGTCAAGTTAGTTTTCATCATGCTCATATGATTCATGTTCGTTACTTTGATAATTTGATATGTGGGTGGACCGGTGCTTGGGTGTTGCCCTTGCTTGGACAAGCCTCCCACATATGATTAACCCCTCTCACAAGCATCCGCAACTATGAAAGAAGAATTAAGGTAAACCTAACCATAGCATGAAACATATGGATCCAAATCAGCCCCTTACGAAGCAATGCATAAACTAGAGTTTAAGATTCTGTCACTCTAGCAACCCATCATCTACCTATTACTTCCTAACGCATTCCCCTAGGCCCAAATCATGGTGAAGCGTCATGTAGTCTACGTTCACATAATACCACTAGAGGAGAGACAACATACATCTCATCAAAATATCGAATGAATACCAGATTCACATGATTACTTATAACAAGACTTCTCCCATGTCCTCAGGAACAAACGTAACTACTCACAAAGCATATTCATGTTCATAATCAGAGGAGTATTAATTATCATTAAGGATTTGAAAATATAATCTTCCACCGGTGTTGGGGATATAACTATTTGTGTAAGCCGCCTAGGAGGGGCCGGGTTACGCAAAGAAGACTCAGCAGAAAGAAGCCCAAGACCAAGCATGAAGATGGCGGTTCAATAAAGGGTCTAAGGCCCACAGGCGACTTAAGGCCCATAGTAATCAACTGCCATGATGGTATGACTTGTAACATAAGGTAGACTTAACTAGTCACCGAGCCGCACACTGTCTATGAGCTGGCCGGGACTCTGTAGGCCGCAAGGCGTCCACCCGTGTATATAAGGGGACGACCCGCTAACGGCTTAGGGTAAGAAACAACTGATCGAGAACTGGGCATAGTGTATCTCGCTCCTTGGTCATCGAAACATCAAGCAATACCAACCCAACTAGACGTAGGCATTACCTTCACCGTAAGGGGCCGAACTAGTATAAACCTCTCGTGTCTCTTGTCCTGATTAACCCCTTCAAGCTTCCTAGTTGCGATGGCTCCACGACTAAGTCCTTTCACTAGGACATATGACGTGACAATTCCACGACAGTTGGCGCCCACCATGGGGCCAGCGCACGGTGTATTTGAGTTCTTGAAGGGCAACTTCGAAGGGTTCATGGGATACGCAGTGGGCCGGATGACCAAGAGTCGTCGCGGCAAGATCTACATCGACGACGAAGGCTAGGGCCCCGATGCCGGCTCAATTGAGTACGGGTACCGGGCCCCCTTCAGTGGAATCCACGTCTTCAACGGCCGTATTGGTGATCCGGGCCCTGAGCCGGACAACTGCACCGACCTCGTCGAGACGGCTCAGTGTGCGAGAAAAGCCCGAGTTTAACCCATCATGAAGCGTGCCTTCGTGGGCTGCATCGACGGAGAGGAACTTTCTGAAGGATCTGAAGATGGTGGTGAGACGCCCGTCCTCTCTGATGGTGATTCATCCGCCGGTTCAACAGATTCGCTGTACCAAATGCAAGATGGCGTGCTTGGGGGCTGTTCCGATGGCACCAGTATTCCGGACCCCTATGAGCCGCCAAGATGGGCAGGAGTCTTCATGGCTTGGACTCAACCCGGCCAAAACTATACAATCGCTGCAGGAATACCGTCCGGGTCAGGAGTGGCCGGTGCAGGAGGCCTTGTGCACCCGCCGGCTCAGGTGCTGATAGATCTCATGGATAAGCTTAGGGCTCTGTTAACCGCCACGGTTATTCCTGCAAATAAAGATGAGCATGACGCGGAGGTGGCACGGGTGCGCGAGGAAATAGCTCGGGCCAAGAAGGCCTTGGTAGCTGAGGACACCAGGTTTGCCACAGAACGGGCGGCTTTGGATGCACGAGCGCAACGGCTACAGTCGGAGGCCTTCCCGCTCACGATGAGCCTGAATGCGTATAACAAGGTGATGAGGAGGAGACATCAGAAAACCCAGTCCCATTTACCTCCGGTTTATGACCCTCGGAATCTTTTTGCTTCACCCGGAGCCGGCCCAAGTAACCCGCCAGATGCAAATCAGTTTATGACAACTGGAACAGGAGGACTGGCTCAGCCTCGGGAGATGGCACCTCCTCATGGGAACATGGCACCACCCCGTTACGTGCCGATACCACTGGGTCACTTTTCCAACCCCATGGAGAACTTAATCGCAGCATCAGCGCGCTTGGCGGCTCTCCCAGTGGACAGTGATGATCCGACAGCGGTAAAGACCCGGAGGATCAGAGAACTTGTCCAGATGGCCCTAGCTCAGCAAGAGACTTATTCTTATAGCCGGGACAAGATTCATTCAACTCCTCTGCCTTGTTTGCACCGCCTCGTCAAAACCAGAGTCCAAGTTACAGCAGGCACATGGAGTCAGAAGCTTTGTCAAGCAATGCCCTGCGCCGTAACCAAGCCGGTGGCTATAACCCGGTACAAGACCGAATACGTGAGGAGAACGAGCAGGCGACTCAGCTAGCGACTCAATAGATGGCTCATCAAGATTTCACAGAGTATCTGATGACTTCCGTTGAGACGGGAGTGGCTACTAGAACCAGAGGTGTTCCTTGTTTGGTGCCTGCTCTGCGTAATGTACGCGTACCCAAGGACTTCAAGGGAGCTCGAAAGGTGCCGAATTACACGGGTGACCTACAGCCCGGAGCGTGGATCGAAAGTTATGAGATGGCCATGGAGCTGTTGGAGGTCAGCGACGCAACAATGGCTAAGTACTTCACCATGATGTTAGATGGAACGTCCTGGTCTTGGTTAAAGGGCTTGCCACCCAATTCCATTAATTCATGGGCATAGCTAAAGGCTCGTTTCATCCAGAACTTCAAGGACACTTGCAAGCAATTTATGTCGATTGTGGACTTGACAAATTGTAAGCAGGAGGAGGGTGAATCCACGACTCACTGGGTACGCCGGGTCAAGGACATAATACATTCATCTGACAAGATGGATGCCGGCTCTGCAGTCCTTATGTTGGAGAAGAACTGTCGCTTTGAGCCGCTGAGACAGAAACTGGGGCGCCTTAAGCGTGATTGCAACGATATGGGTACGCTGATGGCAGCTTTAGTTAAATACACCGACTCTGATAGTACCAAGGATCCCGCGTCTGATGAGGAAAAGACATGGAAGGGAAAGAAGAACGGCAATGGAAAGGGCCAGCAGCATAACCCGATGAATCAAGGAGGCAATAAGCATAAGGCGGAGGGTAACCCGGAGTTTGTGGCCAATGCCAATGCGCAGGGTAATAATCAGAGACGTAAGGGAAAACCGCCCCCTCGATCTGGCGGGTCAGTCCCATCTCTTGAGCAGCTACTCAATGAGCCTTGCCCGAGACATGGCACCCGGGACGACCCGCCACTCACTTATAGAAAGATTGCGCAATCATGAAGGCTTTTAAGAATTCCAACACGTTTGATGGCAATCATGGGTCGGGCGGCGGTTCAGGAGCTGGCGGCTTTCATGCCCAGGCGGCGGTTCAAGTTCCGGCTTTCAGGGACATCAAGGTGGCTATAATCAATAGCAGTCTGGTCAAGGGGAGCAACAACAGCAGCAGTCTGGTTATCAAAGCCATCCGAAGCAGCTGAATAGTGGGCAGTATCACGTGTTCACCACCAGCTTGTGCAAACGTGACCAGAAGATTCATAAGAGGGCCGTGAATTCTGTTGATCCGGCGGTTCCCCATTATTTGAGGTGGTCAAAACAGCCCGTTGTATGGAGCAGGGCTGATCACCCCCTCCGGGTTGATAATCTGGGTCAGTTAGCCTTGGTGGTAGCCTGATACGTCTCCAATGTATCTATAATTTTCTATTGCTCCATGCTACTTTATCTACTGTTTTGGACTATATTGGGCTTTATTTTCCACTTTTATATTACTTTTGGGACTAACCTATTAACCGGAGGCCCAACCCAGAATTGCTGTTTTTGCCTTTTTCAGTATTTCGAAGAAACAGAATATCAAACGTAGTCAAAACGGAACGAAACCTTCGGGATCGTGATTTTCCAACCGAACGTGACCCAGGAGACTTGGACCCTACTCCAAGCAGTGCCCGAGGAGGTCACGAGGGTGGAGGGCGCACCCCCTGGGCGCGCCCCCTACCTCGTGGGCCCCTCGGAGCTCCACCGACGTACTCCTTCCTCCTATATATACCTATGTATCCCCGAACGATCAGAACAGGAGCCAAAAACATAAATTCCACCGCCGCAACCTTCTGTATCCACGAGATCCCATCTTGGGGCCTGTTTCGGAGCTCCGCCGGAGGGGGCATCCAGCACGAAGGGCTTGTACATCATCACCATAGCCCCTCCGATGAAGTGTGAGTAGTTTACTTCAGACCTTCGGGTCCATAGCTAGTAGCTAGATGGCTTCTTCTCTCTTTTTGGATCTCAATACAATGTTCTCCCCCTCTCTCGTGGAGATCTATTCGATGTAATCTTCTTTTTGCGGTGTGTTTGTTTATACCGATGAATTGTGGGTTTATGATCCAGTATTATCTACGGAAAATATTTAATTCTTCTCTGAATTCTTTTATGTATGATTGAGTTATCTTTACAAGTCTTTCCGAATTATCCTTTTTCGTTTGGCCAACTAGATTGGTAGTTCTTGCAATGGGAGAAGTGCTTAGCTTTGGGTTCAATCTTGCGGTGTCCTTACTCAGTGACAGAAAGAGTTGCAAGGAACGTATTGTATTGTTGCCATCGAGGATAACAAGATGGAGTTTTTATCATATTGCATGAATTTATCCCTCTACATCATGTCATCTTGCTTACGGCATTACTCTGTTTTTACTTAATACTCTAGATGCATGCTGGATAGCGGTAGATGAGTGGAGTAATAGTAGTAGACGGAGAATCATTTCGATCTACTTGTTTTGGACGTGATGCCTATATACATGATCATTTCCTAGATATACTCATAACTATGCTCAATTCTGTCAATTGCTCAACAGTAATTTGTTCACCCACCGTAGAATACCTTATGCTCTTGTGAGAAGCCACTAGTGAAACCTATGGCCCATGGGTCTATTCTCATCATATCAATCTATATCACTTTATTTACTTGCTTTGTTTTTACTTTGCCTTTACTTTTTACCTTGCATCTATCTATCAAAAATACCAAAAATATTATCTCTATCAGATCTCACCCTCGTAAGTGACCGTGAAGGGATTGGCAACCCCTAAGCGTTGGTTGCGAGTTGCTATTGTTTTGTGTAGGTACGAGGGACTTGTGCGTGGTCTCCTACTGGATTGATACCTTGGTTCTCAAAAACTAAGGGGAATACTTACGCTACTTTACTGCATCATCCTCTCCTCTTCGGGGAAATCCAACGCAGTGCTCAAGAGGTGGCAAGAAGAATTTCTGGCGCCGTTGTCGGGGAGGCTCACGCAAGCAAGTCAACCATACCAAGTACCAATCGCAATCCCTATCTCTCGCATTACATTATTTGCCATTTATCTCTCATTTTCCTCTCTCCCCCTCTTCACCCTTGCCGTTTTATTCTCCCTTCCTCCGTTCAATCTTGTGTTACGATGTGCCTTCTTTTTGCTGGCATCTTCGCTTGCTAAAAATTTATGGATCCTCATCCACTTGCTAATCTCTTTAAGAGATCTAATTATCATGAACCTATTGCTAGTGAATTGAGTGCACTAGATTATCTTTATGAGGTTTTGCCTGAAATTCGTGAATCTAAAAATTGTGATGAAATACTTTATGAATCGATTCACGATAGATCTTTGAATAAAAAGCATGATTGCAATGATTTTACTATAAATTCTATTGATGTCAGTTGTTCTAAAAATATGCAAAACCCTAAGCTTGGGGATGCTAGTTTTGCTATGTCCTCTACTTGTTGCAATGATCATGATTGGGGTGATTCTTCTTATGATCTTGAAAATTTATCTAATCCCCATGATGAATATGAGATTGATAATATTGTTTGCAATAATATTGAAAGTGTGTTTGGAAGAGTGTCAACTTTAGATCCCACATATTTGGAGAATATTCAATCTTATGAAATTTTTGATAAAAGTGGGTTTGGAATGGTCATGACTTTATTTAATGTTAATCCCACTATTTCGGAAGAGTGTCAACTTTGCATGCATGTGGATCGTGTTGTTGAATTTTCTTATGATCCCACATGTAATTATTATGAGAGAGGAAAATATGGTCGTACAAATCTTCATTATAATAAATTACCTCTCGTTATGTTGAGATTGCTATTGTTTCTTTCCGCCTCCTTGCATATGCTAGTTTTTGCTTGCCTTGATAATTCGTTTGCCTATAAGATGCCTATGCATAGGAAGTATGTTAGACTTATATGTGTTTATCACATGTTTTATGATGCTCTCTTTGTGCTTCAATTGTTGTCTTTTTTGTGAGCATCATTGAAATATCAATGCCTAGCTAGGGGCGTTAAACGATAACGCTTGTTGGGAGGCAACCCAATTTTATTTTGTGTTTTTTATTTTTGCTTCTGTTTAGGAATAAATAATCCATCTACCTTCTGTTTGGATGTGGTTTATGTTTTAATTAGTGTTTGTGCCAAGTAGGACCTATAGGATAACCTACGATGATAGTTGACTTGATTCTGCTGAAAAGCAGAAACTTTGCGCACACGAATTTAGTAATGCTAAATCACACGAACGTGTTTTGCGTTTATTCTTTTTCCTGCTGATCAATAAACAAATTGTCCAGGACTTCCTATTTTTGTAGAATTTTTAGAGTTCCAGAAGTTTGCGTTAGTTACAGATTGCTACAGACTGTTTTGTTTTCGACAGATTCTGTTTTTCATGTGTTGTTTGCTTATTTTGATGAATCTATGGCTAGTAAATTAGTTTATAAACCATAGAGAAGTTGGAATACAGTAGGTTTAACACCAATATAAATAAAGAATGAGTTCATTACAGTACCTTGAAGTAGTCTTTTGTTTTCTTTCTCTAACGGAGCTCACGAGATTTCTGTTGAGTTTTGTGTTGTGAAGTTTTCAAGTTTTGGGTGAATTCTGTTGATGGATTATGGAACAAGGTGTGGCAAGAGCCTAATCTTGGGGATGCACATGGCACCCCCAAGATAATCCAAGGACACCAAAAAGTCAAAGCTTGGGGATGCCCCGGAAGGCATCCCCTCTTTCGTCCACTTCCATCGGTAATTTAGTTGGAGCTATATTTTTATTCACCAACATGATATGTGTTTTGCTTGGAGCGTCTTGTATTATTTGAGTCTTTGCTTGTTAGTCTACCACAATAATCCTTGTTGTACACACCTTTTGAGCGAGCCATACATGAATTGGAATTTGTTAGAATACTCTATGTGCTTCACTTATATCTTTTGAGCTTGATAGTTTTGCTCATAGTACTTCACTTATATCTTCTGAGCGTGATGATTTTTGCTCTAGTACTTCACTTAGATATTTTAGAGCACGGTGCTGTATTTGTTTTAAAGAAACTATTTGATCTCTCATGCTTAACTTAGATTATTTTGAGAGTCTTTAATAGCATGGTAATTTGCTTAATGTTAATATACTTGATGTTCAAAATATGTGAAACTTTCTTTTGAGTGAATTGAATACTAAGATAAGTTTGATGCTTGATAATTGTTTTGAGATATGGAGGTGATAATATCAAAGTCGTGCTAGTTGGTTGATTATGAATTTGAGAAATACTTGTGTTGAAGTTTGCAAGTCCCGTAGCATGCACGTATGGTTAAAGTTATGTAACAAAGTTGAAACATGAAGTGTACCTGGCTTGTGCATCCTTATGAGTGGCGGTCGGGGACGAGCGATGGTCTTTTCCTAGCAATCTATCCCCCTAGGATCATGCATGTAGTACTTGAATTTTTGATGGATTCTAAATTTTTGCAATAAGTATATGAGTTCTTTTGACTAATGTTGAGTCCATGGATTATACACACTCTCACCTTCCCACCTTTGCTAGCCTCTTCGGTACCGTGCATTGCCCTTTCTCAACTTGAGAGTTGGTGCAAACTTCACCGGTGCATCCATACCCCGTGATACGATATGCTCTATCACACATAAACCTCCATATATCTTCCTCAAAACAGCCACCATACCTACCTATCATGGCATTTCCATAGCCATTCCGAGATATATTGCCATGCAACTTCCACCATCATCATCATGACATACATTACTTTTGTCATATTGCCATTGCATAATCTTGTAGTTGACATCGTATTTGTGGCAAAGCCACCATGCATTATTTTCCATACATGTCACTCTTGATTCATTGCACCATCCCGGTACACCACCAGAGGCATTCATATAGAGTCATATCTTGTTCTAAGTTTCGAGTTGTAATCCTTGTGTTGTAATCAATAGAAGTGTGATGATCATTATTATTAGAGCATTGCCCAAATAAAAAAAGAGAAAGGCCAAAAAGAAAAAAAGAAAATAAAAAGGGCAATGCTACTATCTCTTTTTCCACACTTGTGCTTCAAAGTAGCACCTTGTTTTTCATGTAGTGAGTCTCATATATTGTGCTTCAAAGTAGCACCTTGTTCCTCACGTAGTGAGTCTCATAAGTTGTCTTTTTTATACTAGTGGGAATTTTTCATTATAGAACTTGGCTTGTATATTCCTACGATGGGCTTCCTCAAATGCCCTAGGTCTTCGTGAGCAAGCGAGTTGGATGCACACCCACTAGTTTTCTTTTGTTGAGCATTCATAGCTCTAGTGCATCCATTGCATGGCAATCCCTACTCCTCATGTTGACATCAATTGATGGGTATCTCCATAGCCCATTGATTAGCCTCGTCAATGTGAGACTTTCTCCTTTTTTGTCTTCTCCACACAATCCCCATCATCATATTCTATTCCACCCATAGTGCTATATCCATGGCTCACGCTCATGTATTGCGTGGAGGTTGAAAAAGTTTGAGATTATTTAAGTATGAAACAATTGCTTGGCTTGTCATCAGGGGTATAGAAGTTGGGAACATCTGTGACGAAAATGGAGCATAGCTTAACTATATGATTTTGTAGGGATGAACTTTCTTTTGCCATGTTATTTTGAGAAGACATGATTGCTTTGATTAGTATGCTTGAAGTATTATTATTTTTGTGTCAATATGAACTTTTGTCTTGAATCTTTCGGATCTGAATATTCATATCACAATTAAGAAGATTTACATTGAAATTATGACAAAGTATCACTCCGCATCAAAAATTCTTTTTTATCATTTACCTACTCGAGGACGAGCAGGAATTAAGCTTGGGGATGCCTGATACGTCTCCAACATATCTATAATTTTTGATTGCTCCATGCTACTTTATCTACTGTTTTGGA
Organism: Triticum dicoccoides; assembly: GCF_002162155.2. NCBI lineage: Eukaryota > Viridiplantae > Streptophyta > Magnoliopsida > Poales > Poaceae > Triticum > Triticum dicoccoides. Next base: position 639,511,727 of record NC_041393.1, read on the forward strand.
CTATATTGGGCTTTATTTTCCACTTTTATATTAGTTTTGGGACTAACCTATTAACCAGAGGCCCAGCCCAGAATTGCTGTTTTTTGCCTTTTTCAGTATTTCAAAGAAACAAAATATCAAACGGAGTCCAAACGGAATGAAACCTTCGGGATCGTGATTTTCCAACCGAACGTGACCCAGGAGACTTGGACCCTACTCCAAGCAGTGCCCGAGGAGGTCACGAGGGTGGAGGGCGCGCCCCCCTACCTCATGGCCCCCTCGGAGCTCCACCGACGTACTCCTTCCTCCTATATATACCTATGTATCCCCGAACAATCAGAACAGGAGCCAAAAACCTAAATTCCACTGCCGCAACCTTCTGTATCCACGAGATCCCATCTTGGGGCCTGTTCCGGAGCTCCGCCGGAGGGGGCATCCACCATGGAGGGCTTCTACATCATCACCATAGCCCCTCCGATGAAGTGTGAGTAGTTTACTTCAGACCTTCGGGTCCATAGCTAGTAGCTAGATGGCTTCTTCTCTCTTTTTGGATCTCAATACAATGTTCTCCCCCTCTCTCGTGGAGATCTATTCGATGTAATCTTCTTTTTGCGGTGTGTTTGTTGAGACCGATGAATTGTGGGTTTATGATCCAGTATTATCTATGGAAAATATTTGATTCTTCTCTGAATTCTTTTATGTATAATTGAGTTATCTTTCCAAGTCTCTTCGAATTATCCTTTTTGGTTTGGCCAACTAGATTGGTAGTTCTTGCAATGGGAGAAGTGCTTATCTTTGGGTTCAATCTTGTGGTGTCCTTACTCAGTGACAGAAAGAGTTGCAAGGCACGTATTGTATTGTTGCCATTGATGATAACAAGATGTTTTTTTATCATATTGCATGAATTTATCCCTCTACATCATGTCATCTTGCTTACGGCATTACTCTGTTTTTACTTAATACTCTAGATGCATGCTGGATAGCGGTCGATGAGTGGAGTAATAGTAGTAGATGCAGAATCGTTTCGATCTACTTGTTTTGGACGTGATGCCTATATACATGATCATTGCCTAGATATACCCATAACTATGCTCAATTCTGTCAATTGCTCAACAGTAATTTGTTCACCCACCGTAGAATACTTATGCTCTTGAGAGAAGCCACTAGTGAAACCTATGGCCCCTGGGTCTATTCTCATCATATCAATCTATATCACTTTATTTACTTGCTTTGTTTTTACTTTGCCTTTACTTTTTACCTTGCATCTATCTATCAAAAATACCAAAAATATTATCTCTATCAGATCTCACTCTCGTAAGTGACCTTGAAGGGATTAACAACCCCTAAGCTTTGGTTGCGAGTTGCTATCGTTTTGTGTATGTGCGAGGGACTTGTGCGTGGTCTCCTACTGGATTGATACCTTGGTTCTCAAAAACTGAGGGAAATACTTACGCTACTTTACTGCATCATCCTCTCCTCTTCGGGGAAATCCAACACAGTGCTCAAGAGGTAGCATAGCCCTCAGGTTGGTGGATATAAATTCACTAAGGTACTCATGGATGGGGGTAGCAACATCAATATCCTCTATTATGAGACCTTTCGGTGCATGGGGTTAACTGATAAGAATATGAAGACGCCCAACACTGTTTTTCATGGAGTGGTTCCTGGTAAGTCGGCTTACACAGTTGGCAAGATTGAACTGGAAGTGGTCTTTTGAGATGAATATGATTCCAAGGCTGAGAAATTGACGTTTGAGGTGGTCAAAATCAGGAGTCCATATCATGCTCTGTTTGGATGGCCGGCTTATGCCAAGTTCATGGCCCGGCCGTGTTATGTTTATCTGCAGATTAAGATGCCGGGTCACAAGGGCGCCATCACCATGCATGGAAGTCGAAAGGTAGGCCTAGAATGTGAGCAGGGCGATGTGGATTATGCTGAGTTTGTTTGTGCGGCAGAGGAGCTGAAGTTTTATCAAGACAATGTTGACCCGGCGAATATGACCTCTTTAAAGAAGCCAACCACCGAGCATGACCCGGCTATGAAGTTTAAGTCGGCTGCTGAAACCAAGCTTGTTGATTTCAATCTAGGTGATTCTTCTAAGCAATTCAGCATCAGTGCCAATTTGGATCCTAAATAGGAAAGCGCGCTCGTCGAGTTCATCCATGAGAACCAGGACATCTTCGCACGGAAACCTTCTGACTTGCCGGGTGTACCGAGAGAACGTGCTGAGCACACTCTCAGTATTGATCCGAAGTATAAGCCGGTCAGGCAGTTTCTTCGACGGTTCAACGAAGAGAGACGGAAAGCTATTGGAGAGGAAGTTGCCCGGCTATTAGCGGCTGGGTTTATTGTTGAAGTTTTTCACCCGGAGTGGTTGGCTAACCCGGTGCTCGTGCTCAAGAAGAACGGCACCTGGCGGATGTGTGTGGACTACACGGACTTAAATAAAGCTTGTCTGGCTGATCCCTTTGCTCTCCCCCGTATTGATCAAATCATTGATGCTACAGCGGGTTGCGAGCGTTTGAGCTTTTTGGATGCTTACTCTGGCTATCATCAGATTAAAATGACAGTTAAGGACCAGGAGAAGACAGCTTTCATCACTGCGTTTGGAGCCTTCTCTTATGTATCTATGCCATTTGGGCTCAAAAGTGCTCAGGCGACTTATCAGCGATGTGTATAGAACTGTCTCCATGATCAAATTGAGCGCAATGTTCATGCTTATGTGGATTACATCATGGTGAAGTCCAGAGAAGAGGAAACTTTGATATCTGACTTGAAAGAGACCTTTGATAATCTCCAGGTTTATAAGATGACGCTTAACCCGGCCAAGTGTGTATTGGGTCTACCTGCAAGCAAGCTCTTGGGTTTTCTGGTCTCAAACAGAGGCATTGAAGCTAATCGGAGAAGATCAAGGCAATTACCCCTCTGGCTAAACCGGCGTGCATCAATGATGTTCAGCGACTGGCGGGTCGTGTTACTGCTTTAAGCCGGTTCATAAGCCGATTAGGTGAGAAGGCCCTACTGCTGTATCAGATGATGAAGAAAACAGACACTTTTGTCTGGAGTGATGCTGCTGATACTGCCTTTGAAGATTTAAAGAGACAGTTGTCTGAGCCACCGGTCCTTGCGGCTCCCATTGATAAAGAGCCGCTGCTGTTATATGTGGCTGCTAATTCACGAGCCGTCAGTGTTGCCATCGTGGTGGAGCGTAAGGAGGCTGGCAGGGAGCATCTGGTTCAACGTACGGTTTACTACATCAGTGAGGTGCTCATTGAGTCTAAACAAAGGTATTCACATTGGCAGAAACTTGTTTACGGAGTGTTTATGGCAAGCCGGAAGCTGAAGCAGTACTTCCAAAGTCATCCTATAACTGTGGTAAGTTCTGCCCCCTTGGGAGACATCATCCAGAACAGGGAGGCCACAGGACGAGTCGCCAAGTGGGCTATTGAGATTGGGAATCATGGTTTGAAGTACATGCCACGTACAGCTATTAAGTCTCAAGCCTTGGTGGACTTTATCAATGATTGGGCAGAGTTGCAGGCACCTGAGGAGAAGCCAGATAACACACATTGGACTATTCACTTTGATGGGTCCAGGCAGTTAGAAGGCTCGGGGGCTGGAGCTACATCAGTGAGGTGCTCATTGAGTCTAAACAAAGGTATCCACATTGGCAGAAACTTGTTTACGGAGTGTTTATGGCAAGCCGGAAGCTGAAGCAGTACTTCCAAAGTCATCCTATAACTGTGGTAAGTTCTGCCCCCTTGGGAGACATCATCCAGAACAGGGAGGCCACAGGACGAGTTGCCAAGTGGGCTATTGAGCTTGGGAATCATGGTTTGAAGTACATGCCACGTACCGCTATTAAGTCTCAAGCCTTGGTGGACTTTATCAATGATTGGGCAGAGTTGCAGGCACCTGAGGAGAAGCCAGATAACACACATCGGACTATTCACTTTGATGGGTCCACGCAGTTAGAAGGCTTGGGGGCTGGAGTTGTTTTAACTTCCCCTCGAGGTGACAAATTTTTTTATGTGCTCCGGCTTATGTTTCCTTGTACTAACAATGCAGCTGAGTACAAGGCCTTACTCCATGGTCTCCGGATGGCCAAAGAGATGAATTTGAGCCGGGTAAGATGCTTGGGCGATTCAGATCTCGTGCCCCAATAGGTGTCAGGCAAGTGGGACTCCAAGGATCCACTTATGGCGGCTTATCGTCGTGAAGTAGATGCTGTGGCTGGGCACTTCAAAGGTTATCAAGTGGAGCACATTGATCGAAGGAAGAATGAGGCGGCTGATGCTTTAAGCCGGTTGGGATCTCAGCGTAAGCCGGTGACGCCTAACACCTTTCTCGATGTTTTGCATAATCCTTCTGTCAAGGTACCTACAGAGGAGGAACTAGCAGTGCCAGACCCGGAGGCACAGCTGGTGGCAGCTCTTCACGTCATCCCGGATTGGAAAGTGCCATATTTGGCCTATATGACTCGGGGAGAGTTGCCTGAGGATGAGACCTTGGCAAGACAAATCATCAGACGGTCCAAATCTATGACGATTGTCCATGGCGAGTTACATCACCGCAGTGTCACTGGGGTCTTTCAATGTTGTGTGTCGCCTGCGGAGGGTCAGGAGATACTTCGTGAGATCCATGAAGGAGATTGTGGTCATCATGCCGGTTCAAAATCTCTTGTGGCCAAGGCTTTCCGTCATGGTTTCTATTGGCTGACGGCTCATGCTGATGCGGAGGATCTAGTCAGCAAATGTGACGGATGTCAAAAATTCTCACGACGGGCTCATGTGCCGGCTCTTGGTCCCCTTACAGCGGACTCCGGGTTGTTGGGTGGAGGAGTTACCCTCTGTATTGTGAAGCATCAACACTACGCCTAACAGATCTATAGGGTATACACCTTTCTTCATGGTGTATGGAGCAGAAGCAGTCCTGCCAAGTGACATCCGACATGATTCACCCCGCGTGGTGGCTTACGTTGAGGCTGATAATGAAAGAGCTCGTCAGGATGCACTTGACTTGTTGGATGAGGAGCGAGACTTGGCAATAGCCCGCTCGACCATTTACCAGCAAGACCTACACCGCTATCACAGCTGCCGGGTTAGAAGCAGAACCTTTCAGGAAGGCGACTTAGTGCTCCGGCTCATCCAGGATCAGTCTGATATGCACAAGCTATCCCCTCCTTGGGAAGGACCCTTTGTGGTCAGCAAGAATCTGAACAACGGGTCATACTACCTCATCGATGTTCGAGAGCGCAAAGACTCACGTAAGTCGGAGGAGGAGACCCGCCGGCCGTAGAATATCGCCCATCTCCGGCCTTACTATACTTAAGCCACTGGCTTCCAAGATGTATATATTTTGATGATGTATATATTATATAAAGTAATAAAGCAGGACCTCTGTCCTTTTTACCCTCAAAGGTTTATATGTCTTCTTTATCAGGTGGTGAAAACAACCAACAGGGAGCGGACCATATCTGAATCCGGCTTTCCCTTTGGTCCGTCTTATGATCATATCTGAGTCTAGCCATGATCACTTGGGGGCTTCCTATTCAAACATAGGTCGTATTCAAACCAAAGAGAACATAGCTGTCGTTACTCACTTGAGCAGCATACTGCCAAACCCACTTGGGTGCTTCTTGATCATATTTGAATCATAGCTTAACCCCTTTGGGTCTGATGTGGACCGTATTCGAATCAGCGTCTTTAAACAACTCTTATGGTCACTTGGGGGCCTCCTGTTCAAACATAGGTTGTATTCGAACCAAAGAGAACATAGCTGTCGATACCCACTTGATTGGCATCGCCAAAGCCACTGGGGGCTATACGATCGTATCCGAATCTTAGCTTAACCCCTTTGGAATGGTTTACTGATCGTATTCGAATCAGAAGCCTTTGAATATTGTTTATTATCCATTATATTTCATAAGAATAATTATTTGACTATCCTGAGACCTTCTTGAAAGCACTATGAGATGGTTTTTGTTCTTCCGGCTTAATATTGGTCACCCCAGGTTGTTAAGTGTCAGGTGAACATTATATGTTCCAACTTTCAGGAGTTGAATTTACCCGCATGGTGTAGGTCATATAAGCAGGCAAGATTACCAAAGGGATCGCAGGTATGCTATTGTGATTATTTTTAACAAATATAATCATAAACCAACCTTTTTATGATGTTTTGGTTCGCACTCTGGGTTATCAATACCTTATGTGACCCCCGATGCGATTAACCGCCAAGGGAATTTTGCTTGTTTTATATGCAGGATAAGGCAAGCAAATTTAACATCAAAGAAATAAGGGATCAACATAAGCTGGAAATATATAGCGATGGCGGCTTACGAAAGTATTAAGCGCCATAAACATGCGCGAAGGCATGAAAAAAATTGGGAGGTTTTTCTACCGTATTACAAGACGCCCCGAGTCTGAATAATGAAGCATTGTTTTTGCAAAGTCATAAACGCATGGTGGTTCAATCCTTTGGTGGGCTTGAAGATTCTGGGTTATCCTTCTCCGCCTCTCCATCGGCTGCCCTATCCTGGAAGGTTGACGAGGCCCAGTCAATGCCACTCAAGGCTTCAAACTCAGCTTCATCATCTATTAAACCGGTTGGGTCCACTTCAGGGGCAAAAGTATGCTTATGAGTTGGAGGGATCAAGCTGACTTCATCATAGGGAGGTGTTTGAATTCTCCAGTTCTCACTGTCATAGCCCGGCTGATAGTTGGTAAGGTCAGTGTCGTTCCCAATGAGAGTAGCCACGGGGCGTATATCTTTGACGCAGGCGGTAAAATCCTATTAATCAAATATGGTCCCATCCTCTTTCAGACTCGGGTATCCAAGAGCGAGGTCGGTCGGGTCTAGTTCTGGAATCCATGCTTTTGCCCGGCTCAACGCGGCTATGGCCCCGGCTCTTGAGGACGCCCGCCTTAGATCTTGGACCCGTTGAGGTAGTACAGCAAGACACTTCAGCACGTCTTGCAGGAGGTGGGGAGTGTTATTTGATAAAGCTACAATGGCCAAAGCACGTTGTGACCCGGTGTAGAGCTGTTCCACCAGAGTATAAACCGCCTTCAGCTTGATTAACATGTTCTGCTTGAGGTTTGTGCTCCTGGGGCCTATATTATTAAGCATAAGGTAAGCCGGAAGGTGACAATTGAAGTAAGCATTGAAAGAATGTTTGCAAAGTTTAGAGTTTATATGAGTAACTTACCAAAGAGTGTTGAGACCATTTGAGATATCTGGTGCTTTAAGCCGGACAGCTCCGCTGTTGCTTCTGCAAGCAATGCCTCTGCCGTCTTGGCCCGAGTCACCAGTGAAGCCTTCTCATCAGCCCAAATTTTCTTATCAGCCTCAAAATTCTTCTTCAACTTCTCTTGTTCAGAGACGCTGAATTCAAACTTGGAGTTGGCCTTTTGAATTTCAAGTTCTTGAGCTGTCAGACGGCTCTTCAGGTCAGCAATCTCTGACTCAAATTGACTTATGGTGGCCTGCATTGATGTCGGGTTATAGTCAGAATCATGGTAAGATAACATTAAGTCTCAAGTACTTTGCAAGCAAAGATACTTGACACTTGGGGGCTAATATATGCTAAAGAATTTTAACTTACAATGCCGGTTCATGCAAATTAAGTCCCAAGCACTTTGCAAGCAAAGATACTTGACACTTGGGGGCTAATGTGTATCGCAAGTTCAAGGTATCATGTTACAACAGGGTTAAGTATCTTCTTTCTAAACCGGACAAAGCAGTGCTAAGCAGTTTTATAAGTCTACAACAGATTTATTCATAAGCAATAGACTTGGGGGCTGATACAGTAAGTATGATTCAGAGAAGTAGCATAAGTTATACCTCAGATTTTTGCTGTATTTGCTTCACCATGTCAATGTCCAGGTCATGACTGCTATGTACTTGATTGAGATAGCCAGAGACTATATCTCCAATGCTTAAATGAGCATAGTCAGTAATGTCTAGCTTGGCCTTTCGGTGTTCCAGAAGCTCCTCCTTAGCAGAGCACTTGGCAAGGACAGTGGGCCACCCTGGCTCATCAAACTGAGTCTTCAGAATCTCAACTTCCGGATCAACTTTCTTGGTCCGGCTAGGATCTTCCGGGTTATCAGAGCTGTTGAGAGTATCTTCGGCGGGTGGATCAGAGGTTGGTGCTGCAATGTCATAGGCTGGTTCAGGCGGCGACTGATGGGTAGAACTATCAGGAGCAGTCGTGCCAAGCTCCGGTTCACTCACGACCGGGTCTCGGGATGGCTTATTCTTTTTTGCCCTCTTACTGGGTTTCAAGTGCACGCTGTGGACAAAGGCAGAAGGATGAGTACAATGGCATGAGTAAGGTAAAGCATAAGGTAAACAAAATTACATTACCCTGGGGCAGTTTTGAAATCCGGCATGTTAGATTGCATAGACTCGCCGGAGGAAGGAGAGGTATCCTGATAATTGGAGTTAGATGAATTGAGAGGTTCGTGAATTAAACCCACCAAAGGTAAAACAAAACGTAAATCGGAGATAACCTCAGGCCGACGCTTCCTGGTTACGTCAGGTAAGCTAGAGGAGAGCTTTGCATTCTTGCTGGTCCGGGTCTTCCTCCGACTTTCAAACTGATGTTGCTTCAAAAGAAATTGAGGATCTTGATAAGCTAGCGGATGTGAAAATCTTACTTTCCGGGTCACCCTTTGGATTTTTTGCTTTGGCAAAGGCTCTGAGTCGGAGGAGATTATAGTTACCTCTTCGTCAACTGCTTGGCTGTTCCCCGTATCCTCCTGAAAAGATAGAATGTCAATAAAATAATGACAAAAGAGTCAGGAGAATTAAGGATTACCTCTTCTTCATCATCAGAAGTGTCGTCCAATTTAAATAAATCTGAAGCGCTTAGCTTCTTCTTCCTTGAAGTTCCTGTCTTGGAGGCTTTTCTTTCGGTTCTCTTGGTTGCTCTGGCTTGTTTGGCAGCCTCATGGTCATACTTGACCTTCTAGAAGTTGTCATCGGCCTGTGAAAAAAAGATAAGGGGTAATGAGTAAAGCAAGGTGTAATATAGCAAAGAGTATTCATTGAGGTTGATGACTCACTGCGGGGGCCGGGTTCTTCTTGCAGAAAGGAAGTAAGCCAAAGGCATTACTAGTCACCGTGCCCTCTTTCAACAATGTTTGGGTCATAGCCTCCACCACATCATCTGGTAAGTCGTCGGGACTATGACGCAGTGGGTCATTCTTCTCGCCTGAGTAAGTGCACATTAAGCCAGGGCGACAGCTTAAGGGAAGCACTCGCCAAGTGACCCAAACTCAGACTAGATCGATGTCGTCTAAGCCGTTTCCCAAAAGTGGCAGACGTTCAACAACAGTCAGTTTATCCGACAGCGGGTGGTTGGATTCAAGGTGCAACGCGCGGAAGCCGGGCAGAGGATTTTCCTCAGCCAGAGAAATGTCCTGGCAGTAGAACCACGTCTGATTCCAATCCTTTGGATGACATGGCAGTTCAGCATAAGGAAAAAGACAGTCTCTCCGCCGCTGAATCGAGATGCAACCAAGTTCAAGACTGGGTCCGTTGGCACGTTCATTCTGCCAGTTTAAGTAGAATAGCTCTCTGAACAAATGCAGATTGGGCTCTTCTCCCAGGTACACCTCGTAGAAGACTTGGAAGTTGCAAATATTTGACACGGAATTGGGCCCGATGTCTTGAGGTCTGAGGTCAAAGAAATGCAAAACATCCCTAAAGAATTTTGAACCGGGTGGAGCAAATCGCCGGCTCATATGATCTGTAAAAACTATCACCTCCCCTTCTTTGGGCTGAGGTTTCTCCTCGGACGGGTCAGGGGCACGATAAAACATGACCTCCTTCTTGGGCAGATGGCCAGACTTCACAAATTCAGACAATTTACTCTTTGTGACTGTGGATTGGACCCAATTACAGGTCATAGGAGCCTTGGTTGCCTTAGGTGCCATGACGTAAGTGGAAGCCTATGACAAAATAAGAAGCTCCGGTTCAATTTTAACCCGGAAGGAAAGTATTTTTAAGTCTATTCAAAATGGCGGCTTAAGACAGGGACTAATGACATATGACTAATTATATCTGGTCAGTTAAGCCGCTATGAAGATCAGAAGCAATTAAGTTATTTTAAACCGCCAGGAATTGGTAAGGCTGTGATTCAGTGTTAACTTTTTAAAAAAAAGCCGGCGGTGAGAGTCGCTGTGATTAAATGGATCCGACAGAAACGGATTTTGCCTAAGTGTTGCACTAACAGGTTTCGAAGTTGGCGGATATTATTTTGGATCAAACAGGTGCACAGAAAAGAAAATATTCTAGACCTAAAACTAGTACAAATAAGTTCATCAGTTCTAAACAAGGCTTTTGTACAGAGAAGAGGAATCTACTTGCATTCGAAATGGGTGCGAAATAGCTACCACATTAGTTTTATATCATCTTAAGGATCAAGAAATGGCGGTCGTGATGAAATCTATGAGGGGTTCCTGACGAATAGCAAAGAACACCGAGGAACTCGAAGGTCCTAATGTGGATCTGAGGAACAAGAAGGAAGAAACTTACAGATGCAGAGTTGCTGCGGAGGTTTGTCGCGGTTTTCAGGTCAAATCAGGTTGATGCAGCGGCCTGAGTTGGCGAGGACGAGGAGATCTGCGACGGCGGTGGCGGTGGAGCTCGAGCGGCAGAGAGACAACGAGAGGAAGAAGACGAACGGCTGAGGGAGAAAATGAAGAAGACCTAGGTCGAGCCTATTTATAGGGAAGGGCCGACCGGGACGGTGCGAGAAACGAGGAGATTAGATATTATTATCCAGCAACCTCGACGCCTCGGGTTTCAGGACAATCAGTAAAGGCAAAGATCCGTTGAAGATATAGCAGAATAAAATCAGGATTTAATTGGAGATGATGTCACAACGGGTTAATGTGGATCCAAAAGATGACATCATGGCTGGTTAAACTCTTTTGCACAGACAGAAGATCGAAGGCTTATTTCTTAAGGTATTTTGAGATTGACATGAACTGGTTCAAATCAATCTAGGGCCTAATGTTGGGGATATAACTATTTGTGTAAGCCGCCCAGGAGGGGCCGGGTTACGCAAAGAAGACTCAGCAGAAAGAAGCCCAAGACCAAGCATGAAGATGGCGGTTCAATAAAGGGTCTAAGGCCCACAGGCGACTTAAGGCCCATAGTAATCAACTGCCATGATGGTATGACTTGTAACATAAGGTAGACTTAACTAGTCACCGAGCCGCACACTGTCTATGAGCTGGCCGGGACTCTGTAGGCCGCAAGGCGTCCACCCGTGTATATAAGGGGACGACCCGCTAACGGCTTAGGGTAAGAAACAACTGATCGAGAACAGGGCATAGCGTATCTCGCTCCCTGGTCATCGAAACATCAAGCAATACCAACCCAACTAGACGTAGGCCTTACCTTCACCATAAGGGGCCGAACTAGTATAAACCTCTCGTGTCTCTTGTCCTGACTAACCCCTTCAAGCTTCCTAGTTGCGATGGATCCACGACTAAGTCCTTTCACTAGGACATCTGATGTGACAATTCCACGACAACCGGATAAACTAATTAGTTTCAACTACAAGGAGTAATCAACACTACTAGCAACCCACAGGTACCAATCTGAGGTTTTGAGGCGAAGATCAGATACAAGAGATGAACTCGGGTTTCAGAGGAGATGGTGCTGGTGAAGATGTTGATGGAGATTGACCCCCTCTCGATGAGAGGATCGATGGTGATGACTATGGCGATGATTTCCCCCTCCCGGAGGGATGTTCCCCCGGCAGAACAGATCCGCCGGAGGCCTAGATTGGTTCTGCCCAGGTTCCGCCTCAAGACGGAGGCACTTCATCCCGAAAGCTTCTCCCTTATTTTTTCCAGGGAAAAAGACACCATATAGCTGATACGTCTCCAACGTATCTATAATTTTTGATTGTTCCATGCTATTATATTACCTTTTTGGATGTTTATGGGCTTTACTTTACACTTTTATATTATTTTTGGGACTAACCTACTAACCGGAGGCCCAGCCCGAATTGCTGTTTTTTTTGCCTATTTCATTGTTTCGAAGAAAAGGAATATCAAACGGAGTCCAAACGGAATGAAACCTTCCAGAGAGATCTTTTTGGAACAAACATGATCCAGAGGACTTGGAGTGGAAGTCAGGAAACAAGCGAGGCGGCCACGAGGGTGCCCGGCGCACCCCCTAGGGCTGGGCGCGCTCCCACCCTCGTGGCCCCCTCGGGCGTCCACCGACCTACTTCTTCCTCCAATATATACCCATGTACCCCGAAAACATTAGAAGCGACCACGAAAAACTATTTCCACGGCCGTAACCTTCTGCATCCGCGAGATCCCATCTTGGAGCCTTCGTTGGTGCTTCGCTAGAGGGGGAATCGATCACGAAGGGCCTCTACATAATCTCCAAGGCCTCTCCGATGAGTTGTGAGTAGTTTACCACAGACCTTCGGGTCCATAGTTATTAGCTAGATGGCTTCTTCTCTCTCTCTTGAATCTCAATACAAAGTTCTCCTCGATCTTCTTGGAGATCTATTCGATGTAACTCTTTTTGCAGCGTGTTTGTCGAGATCCGATGAATTGTGGGTTTATGATCAAGTTTATCTATGAGAAATATTTGAATCTCCACTGAATTCTTGTATGTATGATTAAGTTATCTTTGCAAGTCTCTTCGAATATCAGTTTGGTTTGGCCTACTAGATTGATATTTCTTGCAATGGGAGAAGTGCTTAGCTTTGGGTTCAATCTTGCGGTGTCCTTTCCCAACGACAGCAGGGGCCGCAAGGCACATATTGTATTGTTGCCATCGAGGATAAAAAGATGGAGTTTATATCATATTGCATGAGTTTATCCCTCTACATCATGTCATCTTTCTTAATGCGTTACTTTGTTCTTTATGAACTTAATACTCTAGATGCATGATGGATAGCAGTCGATGTGTGGATTAATAGTAGTAGATGCAGACAGGAGTCGGTCTAATGTCACGGACGTGATGCCTATATACATGATCATGCCTAGATAATCTCATAACTATAAACTTTTCTATCAATTGCTCGACAGTAATTTGTTCACCCACCGTAATACTTATGCTATCTTGAGAGAAGCCCCTAGTTAAACCTATGGCCCCCGGGTCTATCTCTTATCATATAAGCTTTGAATCCACTTTTAGTTGCATCCTTACTTTTCCAATCTATATCATAAAATACCAAAAATATATTTATCTCATCATATTATCTCTATCAGATCTCACTTTCGCAAGTGGCCTTGAAGGGATTGACAACCGCTTTATTGCGTTGGTTGCGAGTTCTTATTTGTTTGTGTAGGTGCGTGGGACTTTTGCGGAGCATCCTACTGGATTGATACCTTGGTTCTAAAAAACTGACGGAAATACTTATGCTACTGTGCTGCATCACCCTTTCCTCTTCAAGGAAAACCAACGCAAGCTCAAGATGTTGCAATAGCAGAAGATGGGCGTCGGGGGCCTGCCAGGGGGCCCACACCCAGGGGATAGGGCGCGCCCTCCACCCTTGTGGCTGGCTGGTGGCCCCTGTCGGTGTGAAAACCGACGGATCTCGGGTAGGGGGTCCCGAACTGTGCGTCTAGGCAGATGGTAACAGGAGACAAGGGACACGATGTTTTACCCAGGTTCGGGCCCTCTTGATGGAGGTAAAACCCTACGTCCTGCTTGATTAATATTGATGATGTGTGTTACAAGAGTGGATCTACCATGAGATCAAGGAGGCTAAACCCTAGAAGCTAGCCTATGGTATGATTGTTGTTCGTCCTATGGACTAAAGCCATCTGGTTTATATAGACACCGGAGAGGGCTAGGGTTACACAGAGTCGGTTACAATGGTAGGAGATCTACATATCCGTATCGCCAAGCTTGCCTTCCACACCAAGGAAAGTCCCATCCGGACACGGGACGAAGTCTTCAATCTTGTATCTTCATAGTCTTGGAGTTCGGCCGATGATGATAGTTCGGCTATCCGGACACCCCCTAGTCCGGAACTCCCTCAGTAGCCCCTGAACCAGGCTTCAATGACGACGAGTCCGGCGCGCATGTTGTCTTCGGTATTGCAAGGCGGGTTCTTCCTCCGAATAATTTATAGAAGATTGTGAACACCAGGATAGTGTCCGGCTCTGCAAAAATAAATTCCAGGCACCACCGTAGAGAGAATAATATTACACAAGTTCAATCTGCTGACGTATTTTGCAGCGTGACGTCACATCACTACCAAGCCTTTACTAGAATCGTTTTTATTGTACAACCTCAGCGCGTTTAGCAAAGCGGTTTCCTTGGCACATCTTGTCAAAGCAGAGATCGTGTTCCCCTTATTCCGAGATTCCCATCAATACGGACGTGGGTAACCCAACCGTGCCCGTCGCCACGCCCCCTCCATCGAAGGCGGGTTCCAAACGGTCACGGGGACGGCTCTTGGTATTCTTCCTCCTTATAATCAGATCGAGGCCTGTTCTTTTTCTTCAATCCTCTATCGAATCCATCCCTCGCCCCGAGTTCCAACACCCAGGGCTCTAGATTCGGATACCTTCGATCTTCGACAATGTCCGGCCCTGACCTACGAGGCCGGTGGATTCCCTCCTCCTTCATGGAAGAAGACGTGCTAAAGCTGAGAGACGCCACGTATTTGACCTACGAGATTTCGCATAGGTTGCCTGCCCGAGGGCAAATTGTTCCTACTCCCAAGCCCGGCGAGAGCGTCGTGTTAGTGTCTCACCTCCGTCGGGGTTTAGGCTTCCCGATAGATCCCTTTGTGAGGGGGCTCATGTTTTACTATGGGCTGGAATTCCATGACTTCGCTCCGGAGTCCATCCTCCACATCTCATCATTCTTTGTCGTCTACGAAGCTTTCCTCCGCACTACCCCTCACTTCGGCTTGTGGCTCAAAACCTTCGACGTGGAGCCGAAGATGATTGAGGGGCGTCAGACAGAGTGCGGCGGGGCGGTTATAAGCAAGAGGGCCGATGCTCCATGGCCCGAGGGCTCTTTTCAGGAGGAGCTCGGCTTGTGGCAATAGGAGTGGTTCTATATCACCGCTCCCAGGGGCAGCAGGCAGAGCCCGCCGCCCGTCTTCCGCTCGGGCCCTCCACAACAGTTGACGTCATGGGTCAACAAGGGGCGTGACTGGGGGCCGTCCAAAGACGTACCCCTGTTGCAGGACCGGAATCGAGGCCTCCAAGAAAGGGAGATCAATCTAGTCGCAGTGGTACAGGTTATGCTGATCCGGCGCCTACTGCCCTGCAAACGTCGCCCCCTCCGCATGTGGGAATTTAATCCGGAGGGGCCACGAGCTCTTCAACACTTCATGGGTTTGACACCCACGGAGATGTACAAACTGTTCTTCGGATCGCAAGAGATGCGTCCGAACTTGACCGAGGATGCTGGCCTAAGCTGCAATCGCCAGGATACTCAAGTAAGTAGCCCTGTGTCCGGACACAGTGTCCGTTTATTTATCGTGGGTTTGCCTTTTAACTAGCTATCCCTTGGACAGGAGTGCATAGCGAAAGCAAAACTGATACGGTGTCCGGCCCCCCTCCCTGAGACCACGCAGGATCCCGTGTTAATCAAAATGTTGGAGGTTGCACCTTCGGAGGAGGGCGAAGGGGGGCACAGGGGAACTACCACCTCTGCCAAGGAGGCTTTCAGTAAGGGAGGAATCAAGAGTCCCTCCTTCCAAGGGGAGAAGAGGACAGCTTCCGAAGACCCGGAGGCCAAGGCCTCATAGCGGGGAAAGAAATTTGTACCGGAAGGTCCTGTGCCGGGAAGAGCCCCGGCCGTACTGTCTCCTCGGAGGAATCAGACCTCCAGTGAGCCGTAAGTAAAAAGGGGAAATTTTGTAATAGTGGACACCCCTGCTTAATTTCTAAGGGTAACCGAAGTTTTCATCTTGTAGTTCGGATCTCAGCCCGTCTCAGCACATCTCATCTTTGGGAGATCTTCGTCTGGAGATGATGGAGAGCGAAACGCCTCCATCTGCCGTCCCATCATGCGGGGTGGATGACCCTGAGGTGTCGACATGGAGGGTCTCCCCGAGTCCGGCGGGGCCAGAGAGTTCGGCACCCATTGGAGTACGGCTGGTGGAGCTACAGGATTTTCTTAAGAGGGCGTCTATCTCAGAAGATCACCGCACATTAATGAGTATGGTGATTGAGAGGATCTCGTCCGCCGAAAGCGGGTTGTGTGAGGCCGTCGGAAGTTTCCTGACGGGATTTGAGGTACGCAAAAAATGACATACCTTTTGACAGTTTTTGCACATGAAGTGCGCCCTGTATAGATAGTAGCCCCTGAGACTTGGTATGCTGTCGAAAACAGCAGCGTGCCGAGGATCATAATCTCAGTTATAGATTGTCGCCTTTCCTACGTAGGTGGCGGAATGTTCGGTGGCCAGCCGGACTGATGGAGTTGCCGAGCTTAAGAGGCAACTCGACGTTGCGGATGCGGACATCTCGCTAATCAATAAACGACTTGATGAGTCACAAGGTATGTGGTTGCTCCGTGGTCGCCTAGTAAGGGAGCTGACGCCCATTCCTTACAATTTGCATGCTTGATGCAGATGGTGCTACTGCTGTGGAAGACCTTCGAGCAGAGCTTGCTCGGGCCAAGGAGCAAGCCAGGATAAGTGATGGGGCTGCCTTGAAGGCAGCAAAAGAGCTAAAAGCCGAAAAGGCTGCTCACTGCCGAAGCAGGGAAGAGTTGGCCGGAATGGCCTTGAAATTAAAAGATGCTACCGACCGTTGTGAGGTTCTTGAAAGAGAACGCCGAGTGGAGCAAGAGGGCCTGAAGAAGGCCGGTGCCGAAGTCAAGGATGCCCGGAGTGAGATGCGGGTTATGAAGGAGGAACTGCGTCAGGCCGGAGACATTGCGGCTGGAAAGCCCTTTCTTCTGCGTAGGAAGTTCACGGATCTGAAGTATGCTCAGCTGGGCCAGTTGTGTGGTGCGGAGGATCCTTATCTGGATTTGGCGGCGAGTGCGGCGGATGCAGTCGTGCACTTCCGAAGCCAGAAGGATCACGAAATGGAAGAACTTTACTGGTCTCAATTCCATAGTCCGGAGCGTCCACTTGCCATGACGGATGTGGTCACTCATCTGTGGCCGGAAAGGCCCAAGCCGAAGAGTTATTTTGGCTTGTTGCAGCAATTCCTTGGGGCGGTGCCGCATATCAAGGCGATGAAGCGGTTGGCATGCATAGAAGGTGCACGGATGGCTCTCGCCCGTGTGAAGACATACTGGGCGGACATGGATGCCACCGCTATTGCATCCCGGGGTTCAGACAAGAGCCGATTACCCGCCGAGCACTATTTTGAGGAAGTCCTGCAGGGCGCTCATTTAGTAGAGTCGCAGTGCTCGAAAGATGTCATGTTCAAATGAAGATATAATTTGTGAGATCATGTTTATAATGAAATAGCTTTTTATACTTGTGCGTTCAAGTATTGAACTACCTCCTATGCGGCCGTATGTGTATGTATAATCTGAAAGATGGCAGTCTTTGGCTTCAGCCCCCATGCACATGGTGCGGGGGTGTTTGCAAAAAGAAAAGCGCTTTTTCACACTTAATCCAACATCTTGGTCCTTTTAAGGAGGTGATAGCATAGCAAACTAGGCAACCGGACTATAACGCTTTATCACTTTCACTTAGCCATAGGAGCTCGAATGTGGGGCTGCTATGTAGCCCCTAGCGGCACCGCTCTTCTCCAACTCGGGGCACGTATATGCCTGACCGGGAAGCGGTCCTTCGTCAAAGCGGAGGAATTCTAAACATTCCAATGGTCTATCGAGTGGTTGACCAGTCTCTCGCTATACCATGACAGTCAGTTTTCGGCTTTCTCTACTGAGGTGCTCGCCCGGCCGAACCGGGGCACAATCGCAGTAGTTCTCCTGCTGCCGCGTTAGTCGATGATACGGAATGTAAGGCAGCAAAACACAGGAGCCGGGCAAACCCAACATTTGACCAAAGACATGATTCGGAGCTGATGCATATAAGGCCTAACTCGAGACGCCGAACACTCCCTGAGGTGTTCGGTCTTTATGATACTGGGCAGAATGATGCCCTAAGCCCCTAGTGTCCAGGTACAGGCGGGAACTTCTGACGCGGCCGATGCCAAAACGCCAGCCTCCTCCGCGGCTATGGTAGGAAACCGGGGGATGTGTATCAACAAGAGACAGTAAGAAAGGTTTACGCAGGGTCTTAATCTGAAAAGAATCCTTGCAACGGGTCCCTGCTGCACGTCTGCGCCTGTGTTTCCGTTGTGCTGTATCCTGGACGGGTGTAGCACGTGCTTCATCTGTAAAAGAGAAGGATTAGTTTCTAAGAAATATCGTGCAAAAGTTGTATTAAAATAAAGTATAATTTGGAAGATGAAGAAAGTTGAGCTTTATTGGCTCTCATCATTTATACGCGCGGCCCCTTATAAAGGGGTTATGCGGCTGGGAAGCCCCTTGTTTATTTACGCCGGACTCGCCTAACCGTGTCCGGGGTCTGAATGACCTGTGTTTAGGGGCCTTGACCTGCAAGGTCGGCATGGCTGTCAAGGCAGCCCCACGCTCTCCGTGGTCGAGGAACACTCGGAGTTACACTTTAATGAGATTATGCCGCGTGGACTGGGCATTGTAAGTATAAGAGACGTGTAATGTGGTATTGCGTTAAAGCGGGCGAAAGCTTTGCATCCCAGTAGTGCTCGATGGCCACTGTAAAATGGGGCGCTATGGAGAGTGAGCTTTTCGCGACGGAGGTTGTCGGATGAACCGAACACAACCTCTAGTGGTACAGAGCCCGTATAGTTGGCTTAAAGGCCTGGCATCACTCCTTTGAAGGAAGTGTTGTTATGGCGAATTTTGGTAGGGTCTATCCCCATTCTGCGGACGGTGTCCTGGTATGGCAGGCGCAGTGCTGTGTTTTCGTGTTATCACATGAAGTGAGTTCACTGTTTTGACTTCTAGTGGGAAAGTCTTCTGTTTTCCGGAGTGCTGCTTTTGGGGTTCGCCACTTTCGCTTGGTGTGTCGAGCCCCTTGTGTTCGGCGTTAAGTCGGCCGGACTGCTTGAAGACCCAACAATCTCTGTGGGTATGGTTTGCAGGCTTCCCGGAGGTACCATGTATTTGACATAGCCTATCCAGAATCTTGTTCAAGTTGGATAGCTCGTCGCTGTTGTCCTTGAGGGGTAGTGTTTTGTTATTCGGCCGAGAGCTTTTGAATCCGGTGTTAACCGCCGTACTATTTGGGCCATTTTCCTTGTTCCGGCGCTGATCTTTTTTGCATCGTGATTTCCCATTTCCATCCCTGACTTCGGGTGTACTCGGGTCGCTGGTGCTGCATCTAGCCAGCCAGCTGTCTTCCCCCGCGCAAAAGCTGGTCATGAGGCTTGTTAGTGCGGCCATTGTTCTTGGTTTTTCTTGGCCGAGGTGTCTGGCAAGCCATTCGTCTCGGACGTTGTGTTTAAAGGCTGCTAAGGCTTCAGCGTCCGGACAGTCGACTATTTGGTTCTTTTTAGTAAGGAACCTGTTCTAGAATTTGCGTGCTGACTCTCCGGGCTGTTGAGTTATGTGACTTAAATCATCTGCATCCGGAGGGCGGACATAAGTCCCCTGAAAATTTGCTCGAAACGCATCCTCAAGCTCTTCCCAACTTCCAATGGTATTTTCTGGGAGGCTTTTGAGCCAATGCCGAGCTGGCCCTTTGAGCTTGAGGGGTAGGTATTTTTTGGCATGAAGATCGTCTCCTCTGGCCATATGTATGTGTAGGCTATAATCCTCAATCCAGACTCCGGGGTCTCTTGTTCCGTCATATGCCTCTATGTTTACGGGTTTGAATCCCGCTGGAAATCCATGATCCAGTACCTCGTCGGTGAAACATAGTGGGTGTGCAGTGCCCCTGTATTTGGGTGTGCTGTTGTCTTCAAATGCTCGGCAGGTTATGTTGCTTCCTGGAGTCTTCTTTTTTGGCCCATAGATAGACCTGGCCGGGTCATCCTTTTTCCGAGGATCTTTGTGCTGATCGTGTGCCGGCTTGTGTGCGGCGCCCCTTGCTGTTCTTGGCCTGTCATCTGGTCGTCTATCCGGCCAGGCGGCTTCTTTCTTTTTTGACTGCGGGGGCTCTAAGGCCTCCTCGTCAAATTCGGGCAACAGCTTGCGCTTCGGGTAGCTCTTTGTCTGGTGACTAGCGCCGTATTTATCTGCGGTGTTGAGTACTTTGCTCCATTTCATTCTGAGTGCGTCCTCCGCTGTTTTGAGCTTCCGCTTTTGCTTCTTCAATCTTCTTGCAGTGGCGACGAGCCTTTTATGGAGGTTCATATGCTCTGGTGATCTGAGATCGTCTTCACCGAAGATGGGTTGCTTTCTGGCATGTTCGTCGTCCACTGCTTCGCCCTGCTCTAGGGCCGGGTCTGTATGGGTGTTCTTTTTATCTAGGCCGGTCTTCGGGCGGCGGTTGCGTCGCCGTTTTGGTTGTTTGTTGGGGGAGTTGTCCTTCGCCACATCCCGTTTTTCCTCGTTCTCGCTTCCTTTTGGTGTATCCACCATGCATACGTCGTGTGTTGGGGTGGCTTTCCGGTGCCCGATGGGTGCTGGTTCTTGGTCGTCTCCGGCATCGTCGTCCATACCGTCGATGTCTTCGAAGTCGTAGTCTAGCATGTCGGTTAGATCATCGACAGTGGCTACCAAGTGGGTGGTGGGTGGGTTTTGAATTTCTTCGTCGTCTGCATGCCAACCGTCCTGGCCGCAGTCTGGCCAGGGATCTCCTGATAACGAGAGATACTTTAGCGAACTCAAGATGTCGCCGAAAGGTGAGTGTTGAAAGATGTCCGCTGCGATGAACTCCATGATCGGCGCCCGATCAGATTCGATCGGAGGGGGCGCGGGAGGTTCGGAGTCCGGCAAGGAGTCCGGCACCTCGGAGTCACGAGCTTGATGAGGGACAAGGTCAGTGTTCGGATCTATCGCCATAGAGGTTGCAGCTCCCGAGGCGGTGTCTAGCCATCCGTCCTCGACCTGCGCAGCCGGCTCCGAATTGAAGATCGGAGCGGGTTCGAGTGCGGCCTCCAGGGTACTGTCCGGCTGCAGAGCTAAATCATGCTCGCCATGACAGTGCGGCACGCTCGGCTGTGGCTCGAATCCATCGAGGATCAAGTCCCCGCGGATGTCAGCCGTGAAGTTTAAACTTCCAAATCTGACCTGACGGCCAGGGGCGTAGCTTTCGATCTGCTCCAGTTGGCCAAGCGAATTGGCCCGCAGTACGAAGCCACCGAATACGAAGATTTGTCCGGGGAGGAAGGTCTCACCCTGGAATGCATCATTGATGATGATCGAAGAAGCCATCGAGCCTATTGGTGACGACACAGAGGAACTCTCAATGAAAGCACCAATATCGGTGTCAAAACCGGCGGATCTCGGGTAGGGGGTCCCGAACTGTGTGTCTAGGCGGATGGTAACAGGAGACAAGGGACACGATGTTTTACCCAGGTTCGGGCCCTCTTGATGGAGGTAAAACCCTATGTCCTGCTTGATTAATATTGATGATGTGTGTTACAAGAGTGGATCTACCACGAGATCAAGGAGGCTAAACCCTAGAAGTTAGCCTCTGGTATGATTGTTGTTCGTCCTATGGACTAAAGCCATCCGGTTTATATAGACACTGAAGAGGGCTAGGGTTACACAGAGTCGGTTACAATGGAAGGAGATCTACATATCCGTATCGCCAAGATTGCCTTCCACTCCAAGGAAAGTCCCATCCGGACACGGGAAGAAGTCTTCAATCTTGTATCTTCATAGTCTTGGAGTCCGGCCGATGATGATAGTTCGGCTATCCGAAAACCCCCTAGTCCGGAACTCTCTCAGCCCCTCTCTGGTGCTTTCTTCGCCCAATATTATTTATTTATTCTAAAATTGATCTCTGTGAAGTTTTTTCCAAGACTTTTGGAGTTGTGCAGAATAGGTCTCTAATATTTTCTCATTTTTCAGTCAACAATTCCAGCTGCCGACATTCTCCCTTTTCATGTAAACCCTATAAAATAAGAGAGAAAAGGCATAAGTATTGTGATATAGCGTGTAATAACAGCCCCTAATGCAATAAATATCGATATAAAAGCATGATGCAAGATGGACATATCATGGAGTTGGATGAGATTTGTCACGTAATTGAGTCAATCTGTTAGTGCTTGATCCCTAGTATCCACTATTTTATGAGATTGATGTTGCTATGACTTTGCTATGCTTAATGCTTGTCACTATGGCCCGAGTGCCATGATTTCATATCTAAACCCTCTATGTTTTCATGAATATATTTGAGTTCTTGATCCTATCTGCTAGTTATATGCACTTGTTATTGTTCTGATCCGTAGACCCCAAAGTGAAAATAGTTTGGATACTCTCCGTGGATGACTGTCAGTCGAGGAGTTCATGTATTCACCATGTGTTAATGCTTGGTTCCGGTTCTCTATTAAAGGAGGCCTCAATATCCCTTAGTTTCCCTATGGACCACGCTGCCACGGGAAGGTAGGACAAAAGATGTCATGCAAGTTCTTATTATAAGAACGTATGACTATATGGAATACATGCCTACATTACAAAAGATGTCATCCCTTAGTGTCCTTTTTGAGTAGATGATTTTTCATATAAAAAACTTTTTCATCCGAGTTAGTATGCAAAAGTTATGCCCATTTTTACAAATTCTCGAGAGATTTTGCAAATAAAGTCGAAATTCATATTTGCAAATTTTCCCAACAACTAGACCACATATCACATGGGAAACTTATTTTCTTTTATTTTTTTGATTTTTTCATCATTTTCTTTTCTTTTTTTAAACTGAAAAGGTGATCCGGGGGGTAGAGTTTGAAAATGGGACCTTTAGTACCGGTTGGTGGCTCAAACCGGGACTAAAGGTCTAACCTTTAGTACAATATTTAGTAACACTAATATTCTTGAATAATTATTTAGTAACACTAATACTTCTTGAATAAGTAGTTTCACCACAGTTTGACCAGATTTGAGCAAAATTTAAAAAAAACTGAAATCGTATGCAAAAGTTATATTATACGTTTTTTGAAGTTTCCTTTTAGAATAACTTTCTTCCATAGGCCGCCAAATTTGACCAGATTGACCAGATTTAACATCTTAAATAACTTTTTTCATTTTAGAATTTGAGGATTCTAAAAATTTGAAAACAGGCCATAGGCCGCCAAAATCGGATGCGGATTTTCGTGCTGCACATTTTGATATATTATACGTTTTTTCTGACATCGTATGCAAAAGTTATAGCCGTTTTACATTTTCCCTACACTTTTTGCAAAACATGTCGTAGTACATGTAGTAACATAACTACATCTCGAAGGATTTCAATTTTTGATGTTTTTATGATTTTCTTTTGCTTTTTACAAAAGTTAAAAGGCGATCCACGGGCGGTAGAATTTAAAAAACCCAGTATTTAGTAGCAGCGCGGGTTTTTACCCCTCGCTACTACTATGGCATGTCCCCGAGGGGCACGGTTGAGACCGATTAGTAGTAGCGAGGCCTATTAGTCTTTGTAATGTTGTTTACTGATACGTCTCCATCGTATCTACTTTTCCAAACACTTTTGCCCTTGTTTTGGACTCTAACTTGCATGATTTGATTTGAATGGAAATAACCCGAACTGACACTATATTTAGCAGAACTGCCATGGTGTTACTTTTGTGCAGAAATAAAAGTTCTCGGAATGACCTGAAAATCCACGGAGCAACCTTTTGGATTTAATAAAAAATATTGGTGAAAGAATCAACGTCAGGGGGCCCACACCCTGTCCACGAGGGTGAGGGGCGCCCCCCTAGGGCGCGCCCCCTGCCTCATGGCCCCTGTCGGTGTCAAAACCGGCGGATCTCGGGTAGGGGGTCCCGAACTATGCGTCTAGGCGGATGGTAACAGGAGACAAGGGACACGATGTTTTACCCAGGTTCGGGCCCTCTTGATGGAGGTAAAACCCTACGTCCTGCTTGATTAATATTGATGATGTGTGTTACAAGAGTGGATCTACCACGAGATCAAGGAGGCTAAACCCTAGAAGCTAGCCTATGGTACGATTGTTGTTCGTCCTATGGACTAAAGCCATCCAGTTTATATAGACACCGGAGAGGGCTAGGGTTATACAGAGTCGGTTACAATGGTAGGAGATCTACATATCCGTATCACCAAGCTTGCCTTCCACGCCAAGGAAAGTCCCATCCGGACACGGGACGAAGTCTTCAATCTTGTATCTTCATAGTCTTGGAGTCCGGCCAATGATGATAGTCCGGCTATCCGGACACCCCCTAGTCCGGAACTCCCTCCGTAGCCCCCGAACCAGGCTTCAATGACAAGGAGTCCGGCGCGCATGTTTTCTTCGGCGTTGCAAGGCGGGTTCTCCTTCAAACTTCATGTTCCTATCGAATAATGTCTGGCTTCCTTATAAATGTTGCGCTCCTTGTCTTCTACGCCCAATAATGGCCTTCTTCCACGTGTCGTATGAATGCGAAAAGCTAGGGTATTTTTACATTTTCCCCCCTAGCCGTCTATAAGAGAGGCGATGATCTAGATCCAACTCACACCATCCTCCTTCCGCAAGTACTCATCGAAGCGCCTCTGACAAAAATCCATTCTATCATGGATAGTCGAGGCGGCTCCTCCTCTCGCACTCCCAGCCCTAAGCCAGGAGATTGGGGGAGATGCTCAGTTCCACACAGCGAGCTAGTGGCGCTCCAAACCGAGGGATATCTTCCCCCAGCCTTCATGATTCCGGTTCGAGCCGGACTTGAAACCTTCCGGGGTGGAAAGCAGGCGGAGAGCGTTCCCAACCCCTCCAAAGGAGAGCGGGTATGCTTTGTCCCTTATTTAATAAGGGGACTTGGATTTCCCATACATCCGTTTCTCCGGGGGCTCCTGGAGTTCTACGGACTCCAGCTTCACCACCTTACACCTGCCTCCATTTTGCACATTGCGGGCTTTGTAGCTCTTTGCGAGCTGTTCTTTGGCATCGAGCCCCATTTTGTGTCGTGGAAGAGATTGTTTTGCCCCGTACCCCGTTCTCACGAGGGGTCGATATATCAAGTGGGCGGAGCCGAAATATGGCGCATCGCCGAGACCGGATATCCATCCGGCACCCCGAAGAAGGCATCCGAAGATTGGCCTTCGGAATGGTTCTATATGGAGGATGCCCCTCTGCCGGATCCAGTTCAGATCGGCCTCCCGGAGTTTAGCAATGCTCCCTTGAAGAAATGCCTGAGTTGGCGCCCGCGGAGCCCTCAACGGGAGGATGATGGGAGCGTCCATTATCTGATGGGCCGGATTAGGTTACTGGCCCACTCCGGATTGACCATGATTGGAATCATGGCCATGTGCATTATGCGAGGGGTGCAGCCGCTCCAATATAGGGGCCACCCCATGTGGGATTTCAACAGGGAGAACGACGCCACCCGTCATGTCCGTAAGGGGCCAGGATCGGCCGCGGATCTGGTGAAGATCCTGTCCGGCTTGTACAAGGGGGAGAAGGAGGACTTTCTCCAGACGAGCCCATTGAATGGGTTCTCCATGAATAACCCTCGGAGCTGGGTAAGCGAACGTTTATTCATCCGACCCGTGCTTTTGAAGTTAAATGCCTTACTTTATGATTTTGACGCAGGAACTGCGTCGGGATGTGGAGGGCATACACAGTCCGGCTCCACAACCCGAGGATCCGGGAAGATCCCTTGATCAGGCCTCCGAAGAGGATCCGAACATAAAGGTGGCGCTAATTGACGGGGTGTTCCACCAACTCAGCATGGACAATGCTTTAGTCACCATTACGGCTGACTACCCCGGATTATGTCCGGCTTCTCAGGTAAGTATGACCGGAGTTCTGACACCATTACTTCGTCCTTGCGTATTTCAGATCACCGTATACCAACGGTGTCTTGCAGGAGGTGCCTTCAAGGCGAGAAGCCAAACCCGCGGCGGCTGACCAGCAAGGGTCAGTTCGGCCCAGCAGGCGGAAAAGGAGTGGGGCGCGAATCGAAACGTCGTCGCAATGGTACGGCGCACCGCTGTTTTTAAGGGAGGGATCCCTAGGAGGTATATTAATGCTCATAACTTTTCCAGGAGAAAGAGCGCTCGCCGGACAGTGTCCGGAGAGGTTGCCAATCAAGCCTCCGCCAGCCATGCTCCAACGCGTGGTCCGGAAGGGGAGGCGAACACAGGGCATGAGTCGGATGCTCCTCCAACGGAGGATGCCGACAGGCTGTCCGCCACCCGTTCTAAGGTGGAGAGCACCATGAATCACAGGCGTCGCCGGAAAGTTCTTCGTGACGCGTGCTTCTCCTCAGAGGCGTTGAATGCCTTTGATGCGGGAGACACGCACCTTCGTGCCACTCAAGATGGTTTAACTAGAGCCACGGAGCAGTATGTGAAGGACATATGGGTAAGTAATTTTAATAGTTATATATGCCAGTAGCCCCCGAGACTTAAAATAGTTAAAATAATTGATTTAAGGATCATTTATTATGCAGGATCTTCCGGAGAAGAATACCCACCTATCCCAGGAACTTCAAGAGTGCAAGGCCCAACTTGAGGCTGCATTGGCCACCACAGGGGGAGCCACAGAGACCCCCGCTGGTAATACGTACTTCGAAAAGATAAGTAGTTAACAAAGTGCTGCGTGTGCGTAAATCTGACAATAATATTGCAGAGGGCGCCGGACTAGATCCGAACAAGCAACAGCTAATGGGCCAGTTGGAGGCTGGCGAGAGGGTGCTTATGAAGGTGCAGCAGGACATGAACAAACTCCAAGATGCCCACACTCAGCTTGGAGAATAGCTAAAACGTGTTCGGGCCCAACTGTCTAGCTCCTTGAAGGAGAATCAGCGGCTTCGTCGCGGCATCTATAGTAAGTGCTTGAGCAAAATCTTTTGAAAAGAAGAGTTTGGCGAGGAAGTCGGTTGACAGAAATATGTCTGTAGGTGTGCTCACAGGTCGCCCTATGGAGGAAATGCCCGGTTCAACGGGTGACCAACTTCTCGAGCTGGTGCAAACGTGTTCGGCAGGCGATGAGTGGTGTCGTTCAGGCCTTATGGCCTTCCGTCTCCCTACCTGAAGGTCTTGGAGGGCTTGCTGAGAAGCTTTAGGGAGTACGGTGACGTCTTCGTCTGTGGAAGATATCGGCCTGCCGTCAAGGTGCCAGGGAGGCCTGGGCCATGGTGAAGACGCGGTACCCGAAGGCTGACCCAAACCACATGGCCGAGGTCAGACCTGCGGGGCCTGATGGGAAGGAGATCCCTGTGAGCTTGATGTACGGCCAAGTAGAGTTGGCTGCGAAATATTCCCAACAGGACTGTAAATTAGACAGCCTGTTAGATGGGATTGAATAGGAGTACAATCAGTCAGTTTGACAATGCAATTTTAAAATGACATGTAAAATGCCTTCTAGCCGGATTGTAGATCGTTTGCCTTTGCGGACCTTTTCGCTTCAACCTCGGGACCCAACAGTCCGGAGTGTGTCCGAATACCCTGACGGTTATAAAAGAACCGGGGCATGCATGGAGACAAGGTGTAGGGGTCATAATTGTTTTATCATACAAGTGCCCAACTAGCTATGTTATATTACATGGTTAGTAAGAAACATCTTCCAGGGAGAATAGTTCCGTTAAGGGTTCCTTTCCCTGGGAGGCGTGCCCTAAAGTATATGTCCGGACTGCGAAAATAGCAGAAAAAGCATCTGGGGGAAGATAAATAAGTAAGTAATAAATCATCTTTCAGGTCACCGACCGAATATTCCCTTAAGAACGCTAGACTTCGGCTTCACCCAGTCTGAGGTACACATCCGGCTGACCTGGCAGTAACAATCGCAGAGGTGCTCCCTTTACCTCCTAGCCGAACAATCGGGAACGTAGGGGTAAGCACAGGAGCTAGGCAACCCGGCTTGGCCAAAACTTAAGTCATATCGATGCATATAATGGTGATCAAAAGGTACATGCGGAAGTGTGACACATGTGGTGGGCATGAAGCTCATATAAATAAGCTTCTGTTAAAGAAGCCCCCAGGTATAATGAGTGCTAGGAGCACATCAAGTGTGTGCGAATAATGCACAAATCACCCTATCAAAGGTATTGAAAAAAAAGTGGGAAGGAGGGGGACAAGAGACAGTGAAAATGTAAAAAGGTGGACGGAGGAGTGAGACGAACTCTGAGTCCGGCATTAGGCGTAGAATCTTCGGAGACGGGCTGCGTTCCATGGGTTCGGCTCGAGTCGGTTGTCAGATGCGTTACGTAGACGGTATGCTCTGCCGGTCAGGACTTGGTCGATGATGAAGGGACCTTCCCACTTGGGCTTAAGTTTGTCCTTTTTCTTGTCCGGCAGGCGTAGAACAAGTTCGCCAACATTGTAGGTTTTGGCCCGTACTTCTCTGCTTTGATATCTTCGAGCCTGCTGCTGATAGAATGCGGAACTAGCTTTTGCCACGTCCCACTCCTCCTCTAAGGCGTCCAAACTGTCTTGCCGATCCAACTCGGCTTCTCTTTATTCGTACATGCGCACGTGAGGTGAGTCATGAATTATATCGTAGGGCAGAACTGCCTCTGCGCCG
Organism: Triticum dicoccoides; assembly: GCF_002162155.2. Classification (NCBI taxonomy): domain Eukaryota; kingdom Viridiplantae; phylum Streptophyta; class Magnoliopsida; order Poales; family Poaceae; genus Triticum; species Triticum dicoccoides. Next base: position 639,540,291 of record NC_041393.1, read on the forward strand.
TACACCATAAAAAATGGTGTGAAACCGGTAGTGCGGTTTGGCGTGGTACGCAGCCCCTAGAGTACGGAGTCGAGCTCCTCTACCCAGTGCGTGTTAGATTCCTTGAGGGACCACACTAGTCTGGGTTTAATGCCGCTCATGATTAGATGCTCGCTCGACTTGACCGTTAGTTTGGGGGTGATAGACTGAAGCGTAGTCGAGCTTGATGCCCATGTTTTTGCACCAGAGTTTAACCACGTCGGCCGTGAAATTCGTGCCGTTATCAGTGATGATGTTGTGGGGGACGCCAAAATGGTGTACTACCCCGGATATGAAGTCTATCACTGGTCCGGATTCTGCCGTTTTAACTGGCTTGGCCTCTATCCATTTAGTGAATTTGTCCACCATGACCAATAAGTATTTGTGCTTGTGGGTTCCCCCTTTAAGGGGTCCAACCATGTCAAGACCCCAGACCGCGAACGGTCAGGTGATGGGTATAGTTTTGAGGGCGGTGGCTGGCATGTGGCTCTGATTAGCAAAGAGCTAGCAACCAACGCATCATTGGACTAAGTCCTGAGCATCTGCCCGGGCTGTTGGCCAATAAAATCCTGTACGGAAGACCTTGCCTACAAGGGCCCGGGCTGCAGCGTGGTGCCCGGCGAGTCCGGCGTGAATTTCAGCCAGGAGATTTCGCCCTTCCTCTTTGGAGATACACCTTTGAAGGACTCCGGTTGTGCTTTTCTTATAAAGTTCTCCCTCATGGACCTTGTAGGCTTTAGATCGCCGAACTATGCAGCGGGCCTCATTTTGGTCTTCGGGAAGTTCCTGCCTGATTAAGTAGGCTAGGAATAGTTCCGTCCACGGGGCAATTACTGCCATTATTTCGTGGGCTGAAGGTGTTATTTCATTGGCTGAGCCGCCGATTGTGTCAGAATGGTCTGAGTTAGGTGATGCAGCAGGTTCCGAATTGTTATTTCCGGACTCCTCTTCCCATAATACGGATGGCTTAAAGAGCCGTTCCAGGAAGATGTTTGGAGGGATGGCGTCGCGTTTTGCGCCGATGCGTGCCAACACGTCTGCTGCCTGGTTGTTATCCCGGGCTACATGGAGGAATTCGAGTCCTTCGAACCGAGCTGACATTTTTAGGACGGCGTTGCGGTAGGCTGCCATTTTCGGATCTTTGGCGTCAAAGTCTCCATTTACTTGGGATATTGCGAGGTTTGAATCCCCGCGCACCTCTAGGCGTTGAATGCCCATGGAGATTGCCATCCGGAGGCCATGTAGAAGGGCCTCGTATTCGGCTGCGTTGTTGGAGTCCATGTACATTATTTGAAGTACGTATTGGACTGTGTCTCTGGTTGGGGATGTCAAGACGACGCCAGCCCCCAAGCCAGCCAACATTTTCGATCCGTCGAAATGCATGATCCAATTGGAGTACGCGTCGTACTCTTTAGGGAGTTCGGCTTCGGTCCATTCGGCGACGAAGTCAGCCAGAACTTGCGACTTTATAGCTCGCCATGGTTTGTAGGTTATGTCAAATGGTAAGAGCTCAATGGCCCATTTTGCAATCCTGCCCGTCGCGTCGCGATTGTTTATAATATCTTTGAGAGGTACTTCGGAGGCCACCATTATGGTACACTCTTGAAAGTAGTGTCGCAGCTTCGGGGATGCCATGAACACCGCATATGCTATCTTTTGATAATGTGGGTACCGGAACTTACATGGAGTTAAGACAGTGGATACGTCGTACACTGGTTTTTGAAGAGGGAATCTGTGCCCTTCTGTTTCTTGTTCGACGACGAGTACCGCGCTGACAACCTGATGTGTTGCTGCGATATATAATAACATAGGTTCGCCCAGGTTAGGCGCGGCCAAGACCGGATTTGTTGCCAGTATGGCCTTGATTTCTTCGAGTCCGACCATGGCAGCATCTGTCCATTCGAAGTGTTCGGTGCGTCGGAGGAGGCGATAGAGGGGCAGAGCCTTTTCTCCCAAACGGGAGATAAAACGGCTTAGAGCCGCTACGCATCCAGTTAGTTTTTGAATTTGCTTGAGGTCTTTTGGGATATCCAATTGTGACAGAGCTCGGATCTTGGCTGGGTTTGCTTCAGTTCCTCTACCGGATACAATGAAGCCCAAAAGCTTTCCGGCTGGTACTCCGAAGACACATTTTTCCGGGTTGAGCTTAATGTCATACGCTCGAAGGTTGTCGAATGTCACCCTCAAGTCGTCTACTAGAGTTTCGACGTGTTTGGTCTTGACGACCACATCGTCTATGTATTCCTCTACTATTTTGCTTATCTGGGTAGCCAGACATGTCTGAATCATGCGCTGATATGTTGCGCCGGCGTTTTTGAGTCTGAAGGGCATTGTGTTGAAGCAGAATGGCCCATATGGAGTAATGAAGGCCGTTGCGGCCTGGTCTTTTTCCGCCATCTTGATTTGATGGTATCCGGAGTATGTGTCGAGGAAGCACAATGAATCGTGCCCTACGGTAGCATCGATGATTTCGTCGATGCGAGGGAGAGGGAAAGGGTCCTTTGGACAGGCCTTGTTAAGGTCTTTGAAATCGACACAAAGGCGCCATTACTAGGTTGGCTAGCCAGTCCGGATGTTTTATATCTCTGATGAATCCGGCTTCTAAGAGTTTGGCTAGCTCCTCTCCCATTGCTTGTCTTTTGGGTTCGGAAAATCCCCGAAGAGCTTGTTTGACTGGCTTGAATCCTTTTAGGATATTTAGGCTGTGCTCTGCCAGCCTGCGTGGGATTCCTGGCATGTCTGTAGGGTGCCAGGCAAAAATGTCCCAATTTTCCCGAAGGATTCTCGTAGCACGGCTTCTACATCATGATTTAATTGTGCCCCAATGGAGGCCGTCTTTGTGGGGTCCGTTGGATGGACCTGAAATTTGACTATTTCGTCTGCTGGTTTAAAAGAGGTGGACTTGGACCTCTTATCGAGTATCACATCGTCCCTATCCACCGTGGAGCGCAGTGCAGTTAGTTCCTCTGCCGATAGGGCTTCGGATAATGCCTCTAGGGCCAGTGCCGCTGTCTTATTTTCAGCGCGGAGTGCTGTATCTGGATCAATGGCGAGAGTGATTATTCCATTGGGTCCGGGCATTTTGAGCTTCATGTACCCGTAATGGGGTATAGGTTGGAAGATTTTGAATGCCTCTTGCCCTAACAAGGCGTGATATCCGCTGCCGAATGGGGCCACTTGGAACATGACCTCTTCGGACCTGTAATTGTCCGGCGAGCCGAACACTACATCTAGTGTGATTTTTCCTGTGCAGCATACTTCTCGACTAGGGATTATTCCCCTGAAGGTTGTGCTGCTTCGCTCAATGCGGCTCCAGTCAATTTCCATTTTTTGAAGGGTTTCTTCGTAGATGAAGTTTAATCCGCTGCCGCCATCCATGAGTACCTTGGTAAGACGAAAGCCGTCCACTATCGGGCTGAGGACCAATGTGGCTGGTGCTCTAGCTGTTCGGAATTTAGGTTTGTCGCTGGCATTGAAGGTGATAGCCGTGTCACTCCACGGATTTGTTGTTGCTACTTGGTAGACTTCGGCGAGGCTGCCGATTGTTTGTTTCCGCATGTTATTTGATGCGAAAGTCTCGAAGACTATTAATACCGTACTGGTACTGCTGGGCTGGTTGCCTGGGGCTAAAAAGCCTTCGCCACTTTTGGCCACCTGCCGTAGTATCCAACATGCTCGAAGGCTATGTGTTGGAGTGGCGCCCTCCGTACTGTGGATTTTGCAGGGTCCATTGAGCCATCCCTCCAGTACGGTTCCGTACCCTTTAGGGGGTTTTTGCTTCTTGGTTTTTAACCCGGGCGCTTGAGTATGACGCACCCTTTTATTTCGGACTGGGGCTGTATTCAGGGCCGGATTATCCCAAAACCTAGTTTCGGTTTTCCAAGCACTCTCCATCACGCAGTATTTTTGTACAATGGTCGCTAAGTCGGCGAAGCATGTAACTTCGCGACGACTGATGGCGTTTATGATTCCCTTGTCCGTGCAATTTTTGCAGAAAATTGAAATCGCGCTTTCTTCACGGCAGTCCATTATCCTGTTCATAACCAGCAGGAATCTGGCCCAGTAATGATGTACTGTTTCATCGGGCTCTTGCCGTATTTGAGATAGATCGCTTATGTTTGGGTGGGCGGGCGGAATTAAGTTCGGAACCCCGCCCGATCTGAGGCTCAAAGCCCAAGAAGCTTCCGGATTTGGAAGCTTGGTTTGTTGGATGCTTTCCAACAAATCTGGTCCGGTGCCTAACTTTAGGCTCAGTATTTGATTGGTGTCCGTCCCTCGGCTGGAATCCGGCATGGAGGGATCGGGAATCCGGACATAGTTGTTTTTTAACATAGAAGAAGAGTCGCTGCATTGTTCCTCTACCACAACAACGTGGTGGGTAACCTGGGGAGAGTTAATTTCTCTCAGATCGGTTTTAAGCCCAATCTGATCGTAGTCGGTAGCGACTCCCAGGGTGGCGATGCGATCCAAGAGCCCGTTTACGCAGGAGAGCTCAATCGGATCTAGCTGCTCGGCAAATTCCGAGCTGACGTGAAGATCACTTTTAATGACCTGAGAGGTCATTGTCGGAGCAGTGGCCGAACAGGCGGTCATAAGAAAACCGCCTAGCTGGATAGTCTGGCCGGTGGCCAAAGCTCCCTTGACAACGGCGCCATCTTTAAAGACGGGAAAAGGCATCCTTCCTGATGGCGACGACACAGAGGAACTCTCAATGAAAGCACCAATGTCGGTGTCAAAACCGGCGGATCTCGGGTAGGGGGTCCCGAACTGTGCGTCTAGGCGGATGGTAATAGGACACAAGGGACACGATGTTTTACCCAGGTTCGGGCCCTCTTGATGGAGGTAAAACCCTACGTCCTGCTTGATTAATATTGATGATGTGTGTTACAAGAGTGGATCTACCACGAGATCAAGGAGGCTAAACCCTACAAGCTAGCCTATGGTATGATTGTTGTTCGTCCTATGGACTAAAGCCATCCGGTTTATATAGACACTGGAGAGAGCTAGGGTTACACAGAGTCGGTTACAATGGTAGGAGATCTACATATCCGTATCGCCAAGCTTGCCTTCCACGCCAAGGAAAGTCCCATCCGGACACGGGACAAAGTCTTCAATCTTGTATCTTCATAGTCTTGGAGTCCGGCCGATGATGATAGTTCGGCTATCCGGACACCCCCTAGTCCGGAACTCCCTCAGCCCCCCTGGAGCTCCACCGACCTCAACTCCAACTCCATATATTCATGTTCGGGGAGAAAAAAATCAGAGAGAAGGATTCATCACGTTTTATGATACAGAGCCGCCGCCAAGCCCTAAACTCTCTAGGGAGGGCTGATCTAGAGTCCATTCGGGGCTCCGGAGAGGGGGATCCGTTGTCGTCGTCATTATCAACCTTCCTCCATCACCAATTTGATGATGCTCACCGCTGTGCGTGAGTAATTCCATCGTAGGCTGGCTAGACGGTGATGGGTTGGTTGAGATTTACCATGTAATCAAGTTAGTTTTGTTAGGGTTTGATCCCTAGTATCCACTATGTTCTAACATTGATGTTTCTATGACTTTGCTATGCTTAATGCTTGTCACTAGGGCCCGAGTGCCATGATTTCAGATCTTAACCTATTATGTTTTCATGAATATATGTGAGTTCTTGATCCTATCTTGCAAGTCTATAGTCCCCTATTACGTTGTATGATCCTTTAACCCCGAAGTGACAATAATCGGGATACTTACTGGTGATGACCATAGTTTGAGGAGTTCATGTATTCACTAAGTGTTAATGCTTTCGTCCGGTACTCTATTAAAAGGAGGCCTTAATATCCCTTAGTTTCCAATAGGACCCCGCTGCCACGGGAGGGTAGGAAAAAAAGATGTCATGCATGTTCTTTTCCATAAGCACGTATGATTATATTCGGAATACATGCCTACATTACATTGATGAACTGGAGCTAGTTCTTTGTCACCCTATGTTATAACTATTACATGAGGAATCGCATCTGACATAATTATCCATCACTGATCTAATGCCTACGAGCTTTTCACATATTGCTCTTTGCTTAGTTACTTTACTGTTGCCACTATTACAATTACTACAAAACTGCTTCTGTTACTCTTGCCACTACTACTGTTATGTCCATACTACTTTGCTGCAGATACTAAATTATCCAGGTGTGGTTGAATTGACAACTCAACTGCTAATACTTGAGAATATTCTTTGGCTCCCCTTGTGTCGAATCAATAAATTTGGGTTGAATACTCTACCCTCGAAAACTATTGTGATCCCCTATATTTGTGGGTTATCAAGACTATTTTCTAGCGCCGTTGCCGGGGAGCATAGCTCTATTCTTTGAGTAACTTGGGATTTATATCAGCTGATCACTATGAGGAACTTGAAAGACGAAAGAACTAAGATTTTTCCCTCAACTATGAAGGGAGGTAAGGAACTGTCATCTAGCTCTGCACTTGGTTCTCCTTCTGTTTTGAGTAAGCTTGTGAGACGTAAACCTGCTTCTGCTATTAATTTTTATATGTCGCCTGTTATTGATGATGCCACTTCTGCTATGCATGATACTTATGATGAAACTACTTCTATGCTTGATACTGCTGTGCCATTAGGTGAATTTCTTGATGAACAACTTGCTAGGGCTAGAGAGAATGAAACTATTGAAACTGATAATATTGATGAAAGTGATGATGAAGATTCTCCCCCTAGATATGAATTGCCTCTTGTGCCTCAGGGTTATGCTATGGACAAAGAGACTGCTAGAGATTTTCTTGCTTGCAATGACAGATCTGATCTTAAGAAGTTACTAACTAAGCTTATAGAAAAGTCTCTGAATGCTAGAATGAAATATGACCCTGCTTTTGCTACTTCACCTATGTGTATTACTGATAAGGATTATGATTTCTCTGTCGATCCTGAGATAATTACTTTGGTTGAATCTAATCCATTTTATGGCTATGAATCTGAAACTGTTGTGGCACATCTTACTAAGTTAAATGATATAGCCACCCTATTCACTAATGATGAGAAAGCTCGTTACTACTATATCCTTAAAATATTTCCGTTCTCATTAAAGGGTGATGCTAAAATATGGTTTAATTCTCTTGATCCTGGTTGTGTGCGTAGTCCCTAGGATATGGTTTATTACTTCTCTGCTAAATATTTCCCCGCTCATAAGAAACAAGCTGCTTTGAGGGAAATATATAATTTTGTGCAAATCGAAGAAGAGAGTCTCCCACAAGCTTGGGGGAGGCTTCCCCAATTACTTAATGCTTTGCCTGATCATCCTCTCAAGAAAAATGAAATACTTGATATCTTTTATAATGGACTAACCGATGCTTCCAGAGTCCACCTAGATAGTTGTGCTAGTTGTGTTTTCAGGGAAAGAACTGTTGATGAAGCTGAACTGTTATTGAATAACATGTTGACTAATGAAAAAAATTGGACACTTCCTGAACCAATTCCTAAGCCAACTCCGAAGAAAAGAGGTGTTCTATTTCTCAGTCCTAAAGATATGCAAGAGGCAAAGAAATCTATGAAAGAAAAAGGTATTAAAGTTGAAGATGTTAAGAATTTACCTCCTGTTGAAGAAGCACATGGACTTAATATACCACGTATTGAAGAAATACATGGTCTTGATAACCGGACACGGGTAGTAAAGGTAAATTCTCTCTATAGATATGATAAAGTTGAAATCCCGTCTACTAAGTTTTCTAGCCAATGCTTGGATGAGTTTGATGATTTTATGGCTAAACAAGAAAACTTCAATGCTTATGTTGGTAGACAACTGAAAAGTAATGCTTATATGATTGGACACTTGAGTGATTATATGTCTAGAGTTAAGGGTGAACTTAAATTCATTAGTAAACATGCTTCCATGGTTACCACTCAAGTAGAACAAGTGCTTAAAGCAGAAAATGATTTGCTCAATGAATTAAATGATAAAAGAAATGATAATGTTGTTAGAGTTATGACAAGCACGGGTAAAATGACTCAGGAACCTTTGTATCCTGAGGGCCACCCTAAGAGCATTGAGCAAGATTCTTAGAGAAATAATGTTGATGCACCTAGTCCTTCTAAAAAGAAGAAGAAAAATGATAGTACTTTGCATTCTTCTAGTGAACCTGTTGCAGACACACCTGAGAATCCAAATGATATTTCTATTTCTGATGCTGAAACACAATCTGGTGATGAACATGAACCTAGTGATAATGTTAATGATGATGTTCTTGTTGATGCTCAACCTATCAATAATAATGACTTAGAGGTTGAACCTGCTTTTGATATTTATAACCCATAATCAAAGAATCAACGTTATGATAAGAGAGACTTTGTTGCTAGGAAGCACGGTAAAGAAAGAGAACCATGGGTTCAGAAACCCATGCCTTTTCCTCCTAAACCATCCAAGAAAAAGGATGATGAGGATTTTGAGCGCTTTGCTGAAATGATTAGACCTATCTTTTTGCGTATGCGTTTGACTGATATGCTTAAAATGAATCCTTATGCTAAGTACATGAAAGATATTGTTACAAATAAAAGAAAGATACCGGAAGCTGAAATTTCCACCATGCTTGCTAATTATACTTTTAAGGGTGGAGTACCAAAGAAACTTGGAGATCCAGGAGTACCCACTATACCATGCTCCATTAAAAGAAACTATGTTAAAACTGTTTTATGTGATCTTGGAGCCGGTGTTAGTGTTATGCCTCTCTCTTTATATCATAGACTTGAATTGAATAAGTTGACACCTACTAAAATATCTTTGCAAATTACCGATAAATCAACAGCTATACCTGTCGGTATTTGTGAGGATGTTCCTGTTGTGGTTGCAAATGTTACTATCTTAACAGACTTTGTTATTCTTGATATTCCCGAGGACGATAGTATGTCAATTATCCTTGGTAGACCCTTTTTGAATACTGCAGGGGCTGTTATTGATTGCAACAAAGGCAATGTCACTTTTCATGTTAATGGTAATGAGCATAGGATACACTTTCCGGGGAAACAACCTCAAGTTCACAATATCAATTCTATTGGAAAAATTCCATCAATTATTATTGGAGGTTTTGAATATCCTCTTCCTACTGTCAAGAAGAAATATGATATTCTTATTATTGGGGATGTGCATATCCCCGTTCAGGTAACCTAGTGTTATTCGAAATTTCCCCGGTTTCATGTTATTCGTAATGAGTTTGTTAACAAGACTTGATCAACCTTGTTAGTAGATTCCTTTTGATGAGAATGAGATGGATGAAGTTAGAAAGCACAACCTTCTGTACCCTCCTTTTACTTTCTGTTATTTAGATTAAATAAAGGAAAAATAGTATTTTCTGTCTGTTTTCTGATTTATCCTTGCAATATAAAATACCCCAAAAATAAAAGTTCTCCAAATGCCCTGAAAATGAAATATGATTTTTTCTAGAATATTTGAGAATATCTAGCACTGAGAACACATCAGGGGGGCAAGCACCTAGCCACGAGGGCCCAGGGCGCGCCCACCCCCCTCGGGCGCCCCCTGCCTCGTGGGCCCATGGTGGCCCCCCTCCACTTATTCCCGCACCCACACACTTCTTCTTCCTCCCAGAAAAATCACCAACCAGCTCAAGCATGAGTTCTAGCTCATCTTGCTCCCATTTTCGATCTCCTTGCTCCAAGATCCATTCACAAAACTGCTTTGGGGGATTGTTCTTTCGTATGTGACACCTCCAATGGTCCAATTAGTTTTTGTTCTAGTGCTTTACTCATTGCAAATTTTTGCTGCTTAGCTGACCCTATTCTTGAGCTTGCATGTCAAATTTATATGGTCCCAAGTAGTTCTAATGCATGATATAGTCTCTAGGCACTTATGGTAGTAGTTGCTATCAATTTTGTTGAGTTTGGTTCACTTTTAATTTGAGCTACTAAAATGTTCATAAATTTTTCAGAGGAATAAATATGTCTAGGAAAATGTACCAAGGCAGTTCTTCAAGGAAGCAAGGACCCAGGCTCGTAATACGTGAGCAGGATGATGAACCACCGAGGGAAGCTCATGTGCAACCTTTTGAATGGCCGTCAGAGGAGTTTATGGTCAAAGCAGGCATTAAGGATGAATTTGACGCGTGTGTGCGTAATGCCGATCTTGAGGACTTCATGTCCGATAAGTGCTCCCAAGACTACTACCTTACTGACTCCTTTGTGAGTAGGTTTAAATTCACGTCTACATGCAGTACTCACACTATCTTATTTGATCTTTATGATAAATCATATACCATGGACCTAGAAGATGTTAATACTGCTTGTAAACTCCCGCAGTGGGGCAATGTTAATGAACCTCATAAATCTGAAGATAAAGACTTTCTTGCTTGTATCACTGTGGGTGAATCCAGAGAAATCACACAAGCTACCATAGGGAGCATTCATTTTCCTTCTATACATTATTTTGCTCTCTTCATAGGTAGATGCATTAACGGTAAAGATGAAGCTTGTCACATGTGTGTTCCAGATTTTAGTGTTCTCAAGATTGCTGTATTAGGTGATAAACAATATAGCTTGGGGGCTATTGTTGCACGTAGGCTACATCTTAATGGTACATGTGGAGATTTGTTTGGTGGGATTTATGAAACTTGTGTAGCTTATCTTGGTATACCCATACATGGAAGTGACAGGGAGTTGCCTCCTGCTTATCTAGATTATAATGCCATGGTTAGCCATCAGTTTCTTGAGAGGAATGAACAGTTCCTCCAATACTGACTAATCTTTGATAGACGTCGCACTGTCCATGTTTCTCTCCCAGCTCTTGGTTTCTTTGACTTTCAGGCAAAAAGGAGATATATTATAACCAGGGAGGAGGCGAACGAGTATGAGAGGAGGACGGAGGCAGCTCGCCTCCAAGCTGCAGCTCATGAGGCGATAGCTGCTGCATCTCGGTACAACCCCAGCTACAAGTTTGATCCATGGACATAGACCAACTTAGGCCAAAAGCCTAAGCTTGGGGAGTACGTATTTCTCACCGACATTACATTCATGTTCACACACTCATTCTAGTTGTCGGTGCTCATACTTTTTCATTGTACTATCCATGCTAGTTTATTTTCTTTTTCTAGCTTTGTTCTTGTGTGTTTGAATAACCTTAAGAAAACCCCAAAAACATAGTTGTAGATTTTAGCTAGTTTACTTTCCATGCCTATAGTGGTAGTAACTAAAAGAAAACCCAAAAAGATTTCTCGTTCTTCTTTTGCTTGTTGGGAGCTTTCCCATGTAAATAGTTTCTTTTATTTTATTTTCTTTGGGGGTTGAGAGGAGAAGACCATGATGAAAATGTTGAGTGGATCTTATATGCATTATTGTTGATTTTACCAAGAGCCCATATTACCTTGTCTTCTCCCTTGAATTGAATACTTGCAGATTCCAGCTTAGTCCAATGCACGTGCACTATTATTATTATCCACACCGTTCGGTCATGCAAGTGAAAGGAAATAATGAAGATATATGATGGAATGATTGAGATAGGAGAAGCTGGTATGAACTCGACCTCTCTTGCTTTTGTAAATATGACTAGTTCATTGTTCCTGATTCAGCCTATTATGAATGAACATGTTTGCAATGACAATTAGAGATTATAGTTGCTTATGCCATGCTTAATTAGGTAGGAGCTTATAATGGTTTACCTTGCGTGCCAACATGCTATTAAAATGGTTGTGATGTGGTATGATAGGGTGGTATCCTCCATTGAATGATTCGAGTGACTTGACTTGGCACATGTTAACACATGTAGTTGAAACAAAATCAACATAGCCTTCACGATATTTATGTTCATGGTGGATTATATCCTACTCATGCTTGCACTCAGTGTTGATTAATTTTAATGCATGTTCATGACTGTTGTCGCTCTCTAGTTGGTTGCTTCCTAGTCTATTTCTAGCCTTCACTTGTACTAAGCGGGAATACTGCTTGTGCATCCACCTCCATAAACCCCAAAGTTATTCCATATGAGTCCACCATCCTTCCTATATGCGGTATCTACCTGCCGTTCCAAGTAAATTTTTATGTCCCAAACTCCAAACCTTCAAATGAAATTCTGTTTTCTATGCTCGAACAGCTCATGTATCTACTAGGGTTGTCTGTATCTTCCATGCTAGGCGGGTTATTCTCAAGAGGAGTGGACTCCGCTCCTCATTCACGAGAAAATGGCTGGTCACCGGGATGCCCAGTCCCTTGCTCAAATTAAATAAAAATAATTGCAAACAAAACTCCCCCAGGGTTGTTGTCAGTTGGAGGCACCCGTTGTTTCGGGCAAGCCATGGATTGATGATTGTTGATGGAGGGGGAGTATAAACTTACCATTCTATTTGGGAACTGCCTATAATGTGTGTAGCATGGAAGATACCGAAATCTCTCAGTTGTTATGTTGACAATGAAAGTATACCGCTCAAAATGTTATTTATCTCTGTTTCAAAATCGAGCTCTGGCAGCTCTACAAATCCCTAATTCCCTCTGCGAAGGGCCTATCTATTTACTTTTATGTCGAGTCATCATCCTCTTATTAAAAAGCACCCACTGGAGAGCACCGCTGTCATTTGCATACATTATTATTAATTTATGAGTATGACTATGGCTGGATCTCTTTTACCATGAATTACAATGTTTAGTCAGTCCTTGATCTTCAGAGGTGCTCTGCATTTATGTTTTGCGGTCTCAGAAAGGGCTGGCGAGATACCATCTTGTTATATCATATTATTATTGTTTTGAGAAAGTGTTGTCATCCGAGATTTATTATTATTGCTTGCTAGTTGATTATGCCATTGATATGAGTAAACATGAGACCTAATTATTATTGTGAATATGGTTAGTTAATAATATTTGCTAAAAACTTAAATGTTGGCTTTACATATTTGCAACAACAAGAGCAAACAGAGTTTGTAAAGGTTTTTCTTTATCACTTCCAGTTTGTCAACTGAATTGCTTGAGGACAAGCAAAGGTTCAAGATTTGGGGAGTTGACACGTCTCCATTGTATCTACTTTTCCAAACACTTTTGCCCTTGTTTTGGACTCTAACCTGCATGATTTGAAGACGCTGTTTTCAGTAGAACTGCCATGGTGTTATTTTTGTGCAGAAATAAAAGTTCTCGGAATGACCTGAAAATCCATGGAACAACTTTTTGGATTTAATAAAAAATATTGGCAAAAGAATCAACGTCAGGGGGCCCACACCCTGTCCACGATGGTGGGGGGCGCCCCCCCAGGGCTCATCCCCTACCTCGTGGGCCCCTTGGAGCTCCACCGACCTCAACTCCAACTCCATATATTCACGTTCGGGGAGAAAAAAAATCAGAGAGAAGGATTCATCGCGTTTTACGATACGGAGCCGCCGCCAAGCCCTAAACTCTCTCGGGAGGGATGATCTGGAGTTTTTTCAGGGCTCAGGAGAGGGGGATCTGTTGCTGTCGTCATCATCAACCTTCCTCCATCACCAATTTCATGATGCTCACCGCCGTGCGTGAGTAATTCCATCGTAGGCTTGCTAGACGGTGATGGGTTAGATGAGATTTACCATGTAATCGAGTTAGTTTTGTTAGGGTTTTATCCCTAGTATATCCACTATGTTCTGAGATTGATGTTGCTATGACTTTGCTATGCTTAATTCTTGTCACTAGGGCCCGAGTGCCATGATTTCAGATCTGAACCTATTATGTTTTCATGAATATACGTGAGTTCTTGATCCTATCTTGCAAGTCTATAGTCACCTAATATGTGTTATGATCCATTAACCCCGAAGTGACAATAATCGGGATACTTACCAGTGATGACCATAGTTTGAGGAGTTCATGTATTCACTAAGTGTTTATGCTTTGGTCCGGTACTCTATTAAAAGGTGGCCTTAATATCCCTTAGTTTCCAATAGGACCCCGCTGCCACGGGAGGGTAGGACAAAAGATGTCATGCAAGTTCTTTTCCATAAGCACGTATGACTATATTCGGAATACATGCCTACATTACATTGATGAACTAGAGCTAGTTCTGTGTCACCCTATGTTATAACTATTACATGAGGAATCGCATCCGACATAATTATCCATCACTGATCTAATGCCTACGAGCTTTTCACATATTGCTCTTTGCTAAGTTACTTTACTGTTGCCACTATTACAATTACTACAAAACTGCTTCTGTTACTCTTGCCACTGTTACCCTTACTTCCACACTGCTTTGCTACTAAATACTTTGCTGCAAATACTAAGTTATCCAGGTGTGGTTGAATTGACAACTCAACTGCTAATACATGAGAATATTCTTTGGCTCCCCTTGTGTCGAATCAATAAATTTGTGTTGAATACTCTACCCTCGAAAACTGTTGTGATCCCCTATACATGTGGGTTATCATTTACAAAATCATATCAAAGATGCTTGCAAATAGATTGAAAAGGATCTTCCCTAAGATTATATCACCCACCCAAGTGCATTTGTTCCTGGGAGACTAATAACACATAATGTGCTAGTTGCTAATGAATGTTTTCATGCTATCAAAAAGAAAACACATGGGTCGGCTGGCTTGTGTGCTGTAAAGCCTGACATGCATAAAGCATAGGACAGAGTCGAATGCAGGTTTCAGAAGGCAATGATACAACGTATGGGTTTTCATGAACATTGGGTTGAATTGATGATGGAATGTGTGTGATCTGTCAGTTATAGAGTAAGAGTTAATGGAGAGGATACTTAGCAATTTACAGCAACCCGTGGGTTGAGAAACTGTGATCCTTTATCCCCTTACCTGTTCCTTATTTGCTCCAAGGGCCTATCTAGTATGTTATTACATGAGAAGGAGATTGGTGGCCTCGAAGGTGTAAAAGTTTACAGAAATGCTCCATCTGTTTATCACCTTCTTTTTGTAGATGATTCATTAATTTTGATGAAGGAAAATTTGGCAAATGCAAACACACTGAAAAATGTTCTGGTTATGTATTGTCAGAGTTCGGTTCAATTAGTCTCAAGCGCTAAATCCAACATTTTCTTGAGCCCAAATAATTCAGTGCTGGTAAGAGAGAATATTTGTAATCAACTGGTTATATTGACTAAGGCCCTCACTGATAAATACATGGGGTTACCTTCCATGGTGGGATTGGATAGGAGTGACTGTTTTCAACATCTTGTTGATCGGGTATGTGAGAAGCTTAAAGGCTGGAAAGAAAAGATGTTACTATTGGGGCCAAGGAGACTTTTTTGAAAGTTATGGCATAGGGAATTCCCTCATGTGCAATTTAGTGTTTAATTTTCCTTTGAGAATTCGCAAAGCTATTATTGATGAGATTGCAACCTTCTGGTGGGGAGATGATGAAACTAAGAAAAAGATGCATTGGATGGCGTGGTGGAAGATGTGCATTCCAAAGGGGATAGGAGGTATGGGATTTAGGGACCTTCATAGATTTAATCTTGCTATGTTAGCAAAGCAATGTTGGTGAGTAATCCAGAATTTAGAATCTTTTTGTGCCCGTGTTGTCAGCGCAAAATACTTCCCAGATGGTGATATTCTAAATGCAGGGTCAAAGGGTGGTTCTTATTATAGATGGCAAATCATTTGTGCAGGGATCCAAACCTTTAAAAGGGGGTGTATTTGGAGAGTGGGAGCAGGTCGGGATTAAGAATTAATCCGTGATACATTCTACCCTATTGATGTGCATCGCATATCTCAAATCCCTTTGAATGTCCAAGGAATTGACGACTATGTTGCATGGCACTATACAAAGTCTGGTACATGTGACACCCCAAAAATTTGGCCTTGTTTTTATGAAATAAAATTTTTTGCCAGGAATTAAAACTTTGGATTTCTGAGCTCCATTTTGATTTTTGACTCACTTCCTTCCCTGTTATGATGAGTTTTTCCCAAAGAGAAATTTTTTTCAAGTATGTTATTGGACTTGTTTAACCTCTCAAGAGAAAAAAAAAACTTTTCTTTTATCAGTGTAACTAATTAACTAAATTAATTGCTTGATCTTTACTTTCTGGAAAATAGTTTTTCAAGGTTAAATGGCCATATTTGAACTACAACCATTTGATAGATTCACTTAAAATTTCCACAAAAATTTGGAGATGTCAGGTTATGTTTTTAAATCACTTTTATGCTAAATTATATTTCCTTCATGAAATATTTTGAGCCCTGCACTCAATTTTTCTTCTCTGGTCCAGAGTGCATTTTGCACTGCAACCTATTTAATTATTCATTTAAAACTTCTACCAAAATTAAGGGAGGTCAGTAGGAGCCTATCATTCCTCTTTGTGCAAAAACCTAATTATGTTCTTTGAGAAATTTGAGTGAATCAACTTCATCTTCATTCTGGACCAACTTGTTGGTTTGTGCAGCAACCATGTTTTTGCTTGCTCTTTAGCCCTTGATTATTTCTCCTACTTGTAGTCCCCCATGTTAAACCCTTAAGTCCAGGAGCATGCACCTTTTGGATCATTTTTGGTTCATGAAATAATGTCATTTATTTCCTGTCCAGAATTGAAGTTTTGTAAAACTTGCACTAACAAGTTTCTTCTTTTGTCCAACTAACATCACCACTCTCTCTTTCATCCACAGAGACACTGATCTGGAGATTTTGGCCACTCCAAGAAATGCCTAAGTGCCCTTGGCATTTTGTCAAACACCTGATGTGCATGGCCAGTTTTGACATGATTTTGTCTTTACATTATGACCTTGCACCTTGGATCATACCAGCTTGTCCAATGGTTTTGCCTTAGACTATAACCCCACCCTGCTAAATCCCACCTCCAACCAAGCGCTCTGGAGTGCCATGGCATTTCGTCGAGCACATTCAGTGCGTGCACTGGACGCGCCCAGAGCGCGCGTATTGCAGCCACGCGGCCGAGCCGACACGCTGGCCCCCACGGCTTTGGCCCGCTCTACAGAACCTCGCCACACGCAGCCCTTCTCTCAGCTACGCGCCAAGCCACCCCTCGCCACGCCCGGAAAGCCAAGCACTACCCGCCGCCGCCGCCCGACAGCCTCTGGCCATGTCGGTGCCGCCCAAGCCACTCCCCACTCGCCACCTGCCCCTGGAGCAGTGCACTCTCGTCCACTAGCTCTTGCCGTCATCCCCAGCCACGCCACGTTGCCCTGCAAGCTACAGCGAGGCGGTTCGCCGGAGAGCTTATCCGGTAGCCGCGGAACCGACCTCGACGAGCTATAAAAGGAGGCCCCCGAGCCACCCCGTGCACGCAGGAAGCCTTAGAATGCTTCCCTAGTTCTCCCATTGGCAGCAAATCGACTCGGGGAAGGTCTTCTTCCCCATCTCCGGCAACGGCAGCCGCCACCACTGCCCCGGCCAATTCGGCACCACCAGGGCCTCCCACTCTCCGTTCTCTCCACCAAGAGCTTCCTCATCTTCCCGTGAGCCATCCCCACTACTCAATTTTGATCGGGACACACCGCGGGAGAAAAATCACCTTGCTCCCGAGGCCACCTCCGCCGAGAAGCTCGCCGCCGGCAGCTCCCTCCGTCCCCACCTACCTGGCGACCATCGGGAGGACCGCCCTGGAGTGGCGGATCCATCCCCGCTCTCTGAGCCCCGCGGGGAGCCGCCGTTCGCCAGCGACGATCGCCGTTGCCTCGCCTCCGTTCGGGCAGAAGAAGAGGAGGGAGGGATAGACTGGTCAAACCTGACCAGTGGGCCCCTTGGACCCACTGTCAGTGACCCTGCGCCTATCCACGTCGGTTAAGTGAAGGCGTATTTTTCCCCAGTACGCTTTCCCCGCTCCAAAAACGTATTCCCTTCCGAACCGTTTTCTTTTCTGTTTTAATTTATAAAACAGATTTTGACCAGAACTTTGACTCGCTATAACTTTTTAAATATAACTCCAAATGAGTTGATTCTTTTTCCTACCTTCCTTAAATTTGGTCTAGTTTATTTTAAGATTTATTTGAAAAAAATTCAGAACAACTTTTGGTGCTGTTTTTATTTTGTGTGTTAATTCAAATATATTTTCAAATAGGATTTGGGGGAGAGAGAAGAAGCTTTCAAAAGTTTTGGGGAGCACCTCACCCCTCCACAACATTGAAGGCAAGCATTCTGAATCCCGGCATAATATTTTTGGTGTGATCATTGATGCATTTATAAGACCACCGCATTTCGAAGGACTTGTTATTTCATGTGATGTGATCATATGCATGGGTACATGTTATTGATTTTCATGCTGATGGTAATGGACACACTTGTGATGATAATCACCCTCATGAGCCTTGCATGCATACCGGCAGGAAACCGGGAAAAAACCTCTGCCTTGGGTAGGTATGAGTTTGTCGCCGGTCTCCGTCGGGACGGTTCTGTCTGATATGGCATGGTAAGGTGATATGAGTGGTGACTCTGTTGGATGAAATATATTTGTTATACTAATCATGCAGGGGATACTTAAACCTCCTGAGTCGACCGTAGATCGAGTCTTGTTCCAGTAAACCCCATACTTGTTTCGTACTACCACTCGTCTCTACAGCAAGTAGAGTACGGTTCAGTAAGTTGTCAACCTCTTGCTAGCACACACCGTACAGAGAGGCCATGGTGGAAGATACCGGTTGTAGCTGGTAGGCAGGCCACCTGGTCCGGGGGCATGGGTGTTTCCGGTTGGGACCGAGAGGGGAGGCCACCCCTTAGAGCGCGCGATATAAATTTGATCCCATGCTACGCGAGGTTGTAGCCTCCCCATTTAGAGTTGCTTGACAGGTGTCATGGGTGATGCCAGACACGTGTGAGTTAAGCTGGTGTGTGCAAGTTAGGTGTGTTTTCAACAAAAAGACCGTAGATGGAATTAGTCCCGATGGACTAAAGAAATCCGTTACTCGTGGGTAAAGAGTACACCCTCTGCAGAGAATAAACCTATTCGAATAGCCGTGTCCATGGTTAAGGATTTCAGACTGGGATGGGTCAGGTGTCGGTCTTAGTGTCGGTCTTCGGAGGTGAAACGGTTAACCAGGAAATGGAATTACTACTCGCGACTTGTGATATCTATGATTATTATTATTGTTAACTAACCCGTGATATTATTGTTATTATCGAGTATCTCTGGGATGGTTCTACCTCCAGGGATATTCATTATGATTGTTTCTTTTAAAGCCCTTTATGTGGCGTCGCTCAGACGCCCGACTGTGGCATTTCTTTTTAAAGCCCTTTATGTGGTGTCGCTCAGACGCCCGACTGTGGCATTCTTTTTAAAGCCCTTTATGTGGCGTCGCCCAGACGCCCAACTGTGGCATTTTTTTAAAGCCCTTTATGTGGTGTCGCTCAGACGCCCGACTGTGGCATTATTTTTAAAGCCCTTTATGTGGCGTCGCCCAGATGCCCGACTGTGGTATTTCTTTTAAAGCCCTTTATGTGGTGTCGCTCAGACGCCCGACTGTGGCATTTCTTTTAGAGCCCTTTATGTGGTGTCGCTAAGACGCCCGACTGTGGCATTGCTTGTTATTTATTTTCATAAATTTTAATACTACTATGTTATTGCAATTTTATAAATAGCCGCAGGCGCGCATCAGAAATTTATTTGCTATTTTCGACTGACGTCATGAGCATAAAATATTTTTCAGCACATCATTGTTATATTATACCTGTGTTCATAATGTTTGCGAGTACATTCAAAGTACTCACTGGCTTGTCCCTGGCTATTGTCTTGGCCAGATTTTTCTTGCTCGGAGAGGAGCGACGCGATGCCAGCCCCGGAAAACCGGTCGTGACAGACTTGGTATCAGAGCCAGGCTGACCATTGGCTAATCCTATCCTAGCCGGGTCAATAAACTTAGGCAAACCAACCCACCAGACCTTAGCAAAACCCCAGCCATACTTCTCGTGCTAGATAGCCACACAGTGACCCCAACACCCTTTGGCAGTCGGTGCCCAACCTATCAACCTAACCTGTCACTCATGCGCCAGTGACCGGCCCCTAAATAGTCCTTTCTCACAAGCGTGCGAAGGAAGACTCCGCTCCCTTTTCCTATAAAAAGGCGCGCTAGCACCCAACCAGCACAGCACAACCGCTACCCCAAACCGAGCCACAATGCCTGGACCTATCGTGCACAACGAAACCACAGCAACCAACCTCGGAGGTTTTGTGACAATCCTCGCAAACCTCACCCATCGTGCCTATGCGTTAGAGGAGCCACCAGAATATGTTGTGTATCAAGGACCCATGAGCGGTGAAGACCGTCAATTCTGGGCCACTGTGCACATTTACGGTAGGAGTCTAGCACCCGAACGCCCCTACCGGTTCACCGGAAGAACAACTTCCTTTGAGCCACAAGCCATCCAGCTAGCCGCTCGAGAGGCTATAGTTCATCTCAGGCACTTGTCGCCCAGAGTTAACTGTCGCTCGTTCCACTACTACCCCAGACGTGAAGGATATGGTAGACCACCCCAAGTTGCCAACGGAGATCACGAGACGGACCCCGCATTGTTGCACCTAGTGCGTTATGTAAGAGCACTAGAGGCGCTGTTCGACCAGATCACTATTGATCTAATCGCAGCTCGTGGAGAGCTGGTTCGTCGAGCCCCGGCGAGAGAAGAAAACGAGCCCAACGCCGACAAACCAGTCGTGCTGTTTGGACAACCGATCGAGACCCCGAGGTCTGCTCCAGCCATCAGCCAAGGTGCTGCGATAACCCCGGAAGTGCTTCGTCGCATATTGGGAACACACTCCAACGGGGTTGTGGCCAACAATCCCCGCGATGGTCATCATCACTACACCGACCCTGCAGTTCCCCCGCCATCTCCGACTAATCCCGGCAGAGAGACTCGTGGAGAAGCCTCGACATCCACCAGGCACGCCCGTTTAGACATAAACAAGGTAGACTGAGCCGTATGAGTAGCACCAAGTTTCAATGTATCCTCGCTTTGTAATCACGCGACCGTGTATATTAACGCAGCATGTCGTTGTGCCTCTGTCTTAATAGTAACCTTGCGTATTTGGTCAGCGCATAGCTGCATATTTTTCCGGGCACAACTACCAAAACCAACCCGATGACAACCACAGTAACGCGTTTTTTTTGAGATATGTGTATCTCTGACACTGACCTGACCTTTGGAGCCAAGCTGGCAAATTTATTACCTTTCACCATGGTAAAACGATCCGGCTCCATTGCTATATAAGGGCCACCTTGTGACCTTACCCAGCAACCCTCACTTTGCGCACAACACTCACGCTTCTTCCTGTCATGCCGAACCCCAGCATTCATCTGAAAACCCCAGATGCAACCCAGGTAGCTTTGTCAAAATATTGTGGGATTTTACCCGCAGTACCATGGGTTCTACCTAGCCACCCCAGTACGAGCTGTTCAAATCAAGGATCACCCCATCCACCTCGGAATATTAGGCAGCAGTACACATTCCTCCTGTAGACCCCAACCAAGATCCAATAGAAGTTTCCTTCATGGGGAAATCTATGCCAACCCCACACTTGGCCGTAGAAGCTGCTGCGAAAGAAGCGATTGCTCGTCTTCGATCCGCAGTACCCTATGCCCGCGAACGAGGATATTATTACTTTCCGAGTCGTGCAGCTCCCGGAGAAGTAACGTCTTTTCCCGGTGGGCGTATTGAGAGAGACCCAGTTCTGGCCAACCTTATCCAGTACATCATTGCTCAAGAGCATTTAAACCAGCGAGTGATGGATTATCTCCAGAGCCTCACAGATTTAAATCCTCAGATTGCCATCGGCAGACCACTGAGACCCGACCCGGAGAGATGCATACATCGACTGGTCAATCCACTGCCTCCGATTGAAGAGGAATGTATTCCTTTACCAGAGACATTTTATCAGGACCCCGTCCAGTTACCGTTTTCTTTTTAGACGTCACTATTGTATTTGTTCCTTGCAGCATTTATTTACGTATGTGACTTATGCGTGATACCCTGAGTTTGTGCGGCAAGTCAATTATTTGGCTTCTACTAATGTGTGTAGTTTTTGTTGTGGTTTATGCTCCTTTAAATTAACTATTTTTCCCTCGCAAAATCCTGGAGCAAGATTTCTTTTCCCTGAGTTGCTACACCTGCCCTTTCTCACGACGTGGATTATTTAATTTCACTCAGCACCACGAGCAGGCTCACAACCATAATCATTCGGACACATACACTGTTTGCAAAACTTTGCAATGGTGTTACATCCAGCTAATCACCCCCCTAACAACAGTTAGCACCCGGCACACTCCATCTACTCCTCATGATCACCACCACCGCGGAGAGCCAACACCCGAGCCGCAGCATCGCGATACTCGTCGAAGATCATCGCGCACAGGAGCACAGAGAACCCCAGCAGCGTCGCCAGCCCTCCGCATATCAGGATCACAAACCAGCCGGCATCGCCTCCGCCATTAGAGCCTCACCCAAGCTTCTGTAAGCAGTAATGGAGAAAGAAGGAAGACGAGAAGTGAGACCAGATGTGAGGAAGAAGAGAGAGTCACCCCGGCCGTTTTTATAGCTCGAGCTCGGTGTACGGTGGGCGAAGTCCACCAACTCCGCTCGTCGCCGATCGCCAGTGTTCGGAGTCGAATCCGCGAGCAGTGCCGACAGCGCGCTGGCCCGCGAGGTGAGTGCATGTTGCACCGGCAGCTAGCACGCCGAGCACTACCACGGTACGGCCTAGATGCCCTACGCATTAGGCATCACCGGTGGAGAAAGCGCGAGAAAGCGCGCGGGAGAGAGGAAGAAGAAAGGGCCAGAGGGAGAAGAAGAGGAGACTGACAGTGGGCCCCGGGTCCACCTATCGGCCAGAGAGAGCACTGTGCTCTCGGGTACAATCAGCGTATATCTAAATTTAGGAGTTATCCTAAATTTATATCCAGCGTAGAAATCGCCCGTTTTTGTCCCGGACCGTAGACTTTTCCGCGCAACCCCAGTTTTTCACACTGTGGTTTTTCACTACTTATTGCCCTCTCACTGTAGCGACATCATTATTGCACCGCTTTTAACAAATCTCGAGGACGAGATTTTTTTAAGGGGGGGGGGGTAGTATCTGTGACACCCCAAAAATTTGGCCTTGTTTTTATGAAATAAAATTTTTTGCCAGGAATTAAAACTTTGGATTTCTGAGCTCCATTTTGATTTTTGACTCACTTCCTTCCCTGTTATGATGAGTTTTTCCCAAAGAGAAATTTTTTTCAAGTATGTTATTGGACTTGTTTAACCTCTCAAGAGAAAAAAAACTTTTCTTTTATCATTGTAACTAATTAACTAAATTAATTGCTTGATCTTTACTTTCTGGAAAATAGTTTTTCAAGGTTAAATGGCCATATTTGAACTACAACCATTTGATAGATTCACTTAAAATTTCCACAAAAATTTGGAGATGTCAGGTTATGTTTTTAAATCACTTTTATGCTAAATTATATTTCCTTCATGAAATATTTTGAGCCCTGCACTCAATTTTTCTTCTCTGGTCCAGAGTGCATTTTGCACTGCAACTTATTTAATTATTCATTTAAAACTTCTACCAAAATTAATGGAGGTCAGTAGGAACCTATTATTCCTCTTTGTGCAAAAACCTAATTATGTTCTTTGAAAAATTTGAGTGAATCAACTTCATCTTCATTCTGGACCAACTTGTTGGTTTGTGCAGCAACCATGTTTTTGCTTGCTCTTTAGCCCTTGATTATTTCTCCTACTTGTAGTCCCCCATGTTAAACCCTTAAGTCCAGGAGCATGCACCTTTTGGATCATTTTTGGTTCATGAAATAATGTCATTTATTTCCTGTCCAGAATTGAAGTTTTGTAAAACTTGCACTAACAAGTTTCTTCTTTTGTCCAACTAACATCACCACTCTCTCTTTCATCCACAGAGACACTGATCTGGAGATTTTGGCCACTCCAAGAAATGCCTAAGTGCCCTTGGCATTTTGTCAAACACCTGATGTGCATGGCCAGTTTTGACATGATTTTGTCTTTACATTATGACCTTGCACCTTGGATCATACCAGCTTGTCCAATGGTTTTGCCTTAGACTATAACCCCACCCTGCTAAATCCCAGCTCCAACCAAGCGCTCTGGAGTGCTATGGCATTTCGTCGAGCACATTCAGTGCGTGCACTGGACGTGCCCAGAGCGCGCGTATTGCAGCCACGCGGCCGAGCCGACACGCTGGCCCCCACGGCTTTGGCCGCTCTGCAGAACCTCGCCACGCGCTCCCCTTCTCTCAGCTACGCGCCAAGCCACCCCTCGCCACGCCCGGCAAGCCAAGCGCTAGCCGCCGCCGCCGCCCGACAGCCTCTGGCCATGTCGGTGCCGCCCAAGCCACTCCCCACTCGCCACCTGCCCCTGGAGCAGTAAACTCTCGTCCACTAGCTCTTGCCGTCATCCCCAGCCACGCCACGTTGCCCTGCAAGCTACAGCGAGGCGGTTCGCCGGAGAGCTTATCCGGCCGCCGCGGAACCGACCTCGGCGAGCTATAAAAGGAGGCCCCCGAGCCACCCCGTGCACGCAGGAAGCCTTAGAATGCTCCCCTAGTTCTCCCATGGCAGCAAATCGACTCGGGGAAGGTCTTCTTCCCCATCTCCGGCAACGGCAGCCGCCACCACTGCCCCGGCCAATTCGGCACCACCAGGGCCTCCCACTCTCCGTTCTCTCCACCAAGAGCTTCCTCATCTTCCCGTGAGCCATCCCCACTACTCAATTTTGATCGGGACACACCGCGGGAGAAAAATCACCTTGCTCCCGAGGCCACCTCCGCCGAGAAGCTCGCCGCCGGCAGCTCCCTCCGTCCCCACCTACCTGGCGACCATCGGGAGGACCGCCCTGGAGTGGCGGATCCATCCCCGCTCTCTGAGCCCCGCGGGGAGCCGCCGTTCGCCGGCGACGATCGCCGTTGCCTCGCCTCCGTTCGGGCAGAAGAAGAGGAGGGAGGGATCGACTGGTCAAACCTGACCAGTGGGCCCCTTGGACCCACTGTCAGTGACCCTGCGCCTATCCACGTCGGTTAAGTGAAGGCGTATTTTTCCCCAGTACGCTTTCCCCGCTCCAAAAACGTATTCCCTTCCGAACCGTTTTCTTTTCTGTTTTAATTTATAAAACAGATTTTGACCAGAACTTTGACTGGCTATAACTTTTTAAATATAACTCCAAATGAGTTGATTCTTTTTCCTACCTTCCTTAAATTTGGTCTAGTTTATTTTAAGATTTATTTTAAAAAAATTCAGAACAACTTTTGGTGCTGTTTTTATTTTGTGTGTTAATTCAAATATATTTTCAAATAGGATTTTGGGGAGAGAGAAGAAGCTTTCAAAAGTTTTGGGGAGCACCTCACCCCTCCACAACATTGAAGGCAAGCATTCTGAATCCCGGCATAATATTTTTGGTGTGATCATTGATGCATTTATAACACCACCGCATTTCGAAGGACTTGTTATTTCATGTGATGTGATCATATGCATGGGTACATGTTATTGATTTTCATGCTGATGGTAATGGACACACTTGTGATGATAATCACCCTCATGAGCCTTGCATGCATACCGGCAGGAAACCGGGAAAAAACTTCTGCCTTGGGTAGGTATGAGTTTGTCGCCGGTCTCCGTCGGGACGGTTCTGTCTGATATGGCATGGTAAGGTGATATGAGTGGTGACTCTGTTGGATGAAATATATTTGTTATACTAATCATGCAGGGGATACTTAAACCTCCTGAGTCGACCGTAGATCGAGTCTTGTTCCAGTAAACCCCATACTTGTTTCGTACTACCACTCGTCTCTACAGCAAGTAGAGTACGGTTCAGTAAGTTGTCAACCTCTTGCTAGCACACACACCGTACAGAGAGGCCATGGTGGAAGATACCGGTTGTAGCTGGTAGGCAGGCCACCTGGTCCGGGGGCATGGGTGTTTCCGGTTGGGACCGAGAGGGGAGGCCACCCCTTAGAGCGCGTGATATAAATTTGATCCCATGCTACGCGAGGTTGTAGCCTCCCCACTTAGAGTTGCTTGACAGGTGTCATGGGTGATGCCAGACATGTGTGAGTTAAGCTGGTGTGTGCAAGTTAGGTGTGTTTTCAACAAAAAGACCGTAGATGGAATTAGTCCCGATGGACTAAAGAAATCCGTTACTCGTGGGTAAAGAGTACACCCTCTGCAGAGAATAAACCTATTCGAATAGCCATGTCCATGGTTAAGGATTTCAGTCTGGGATGGGTCAGGTGTCGGTCTTAGTGTCGGTCTTCGGAGGTGAAACGGTTAACCAGGAAATGGAATTACTACTCGCGACTTGTGATATCTATGATTATTATTATTGTTAACTAACCCGTGATATTATTGTTATTATCGAGTATCTCTGGGATGGTTCTACCTCCAGGGATATTCATTATGATTGTTTCTTTTAAAGCCCTTTATGTGGCGTCGCTCAGACGCCCGACTGTGGCATTTCTTTTTAAAGCCCTTTATGTGGTGTCGCTCAGACGCCCGACTGTGGCATTCTTTTTAAAGCCCTTTATGTGGCGTCGCCCAGACGCCCGACTGTGGTATTTCTTTTAAAGCCCTTTATGTGGTGTCGCTCAGACGCCCGACTGTGGCATTTCTTTTAGAGCCCTTTATGTGGTGTCGCTAAGACGCCCGACTGTGGCATTGCTTGTTATTTATTTTCATAAATTTTAATACTACTATGTTATTGCAATTTTATAAATAGCCGCAGGCGCGCATCAGAAATTTATTTGCTATTTTCGATTGACGTCATGAGCATAAAATATTTTTCAGCACATCATTGTTATATTATACCTGTGTTCATAATGTTTGCGAGTACATTCAAAGTACTCACTGGCTTGTCCCTGGCTATTGTCTTGGCCAGATTTTTCTTGCTCGGAGAGGAGCGACGCGATGCCAGCCCCGGAAAACCGGTCGTGACAGTACATTCTCAGTTTGATCTTCTTATCATGGGGAATTGGAGCATAAATTTGGACAACGTATGCCTACAGAGGATGGCCAAGGTCGAGCAAATCCTATCCCCATTTGGGATGACATCTAGAAACTTATGGTGTCGGCTAAGGTTAAAATTTTCCTCTAGAAAGTATTACATGGGATCCTTCCCTGTAAGGTGTACTGGAAAACAGACATGTTTTAACACAAGCACAATGTCCGGCCTGTTTGAGGGGAACTGATGATATTCAACACTGTCTTTTCAGCTGTAAGAGGGTTAAATTTATTTGGGAACAGTTGGATCTAACAAAGACGATCAGGAAGGCCATATGTCGAGACCTATCGTGTTTTTATAACTTGAATCAAATTATAGAAGAGAACTTAGGGAAGAGTATTGGAGGTCTACATATACGCGAAGTTGTGGTCGCGGCATCTTGGTACCTTTGGTGGCAATGTCGGCAACTAATAAAGGGTGCATCAGTACTGCCAGCAGATAGAACAACAACATCCATCAGAGGATTCTTCAAGTCAGTATTCCGGGCTCCAATCCTCCTCATCTTCGTCATTCCGAACAGATTAGACAGAGATCCCATATAGATTCATGCCAGCTCCTCGGAGCGGCAAGGTTAGGGTTTCTCAACATGCGTACACAATAGCGAGATTTGCTGTGATTTTCTTGAGATCGATTCACGGATTCAATGGCGACGACTGCGGCTCCCGAATACTGGTCCTTAGGGGCACGTGCACGAAGACATCCCGGCTGTCATCGATAAGGTTAGGTCGGATCCGGTATGGGAGCGGTGACAGTGATGCGAGGCGGCTTGTTCAGCCGGCGGCAATGGTCGTTCGGTTGTACATGGACCACCATGTAATTTTTTTTATGTTTCGGTGCTTTGTATTTCTGATGAATCTTTATAATAAATCTGATATTTTCGCAAAAATAAAAACTAACTAGATACTTAATTTCTGTTTATGTGTTTGGATTGCTAAACCTCAGTCGACTAAAACTTAATCAAATCTCAGTGGATGCTATATTCATCAGATCTTATGTGGTGATTCATGCAAAATTTTCGTTTTAATTTTTAATTTTTAATTTTTATATGTTATACGTCATTTGACTGAGACTTGGTTAAGTCTCAATCAACTGAGATCTAGACACACCCTTTATGTATTTTTGGGCTAAGGACATTTTTTTCCGTTGCAGCGCACAGACATTTTTACTGCTTGGTAAAAAAGGAATTATAGAATCCGTCGGACATCTTGACGTACGATGTTCTCAGCCACGGCCAGCTCCCGAAGCCACAAGCACGGCTTGAGCTTGACTGAGCTATGGACGGAACAGGCGGGCGTGGCTTTCCAATGGACAAGCGGGCTAGCGTTTATATAGCCGGCGCGAGAGTGCGGGAAGCGGTCACCTAATTCTGACTGTGTACGTACTGCACCGTCGAATCAGATG
Organism: Triticum dicoccoides; assembly: GCF_002162155.2. NCBI lineage: Eukaryota > Viridiplantae > Streptophyta > Magnoliopsida > Poales > Poaceae > Triticum > Triticum dicoccoides. The sequence goes on from NC_041393.1 coordinate 639,568,600, forward strand.
CCGATTGTAACTTCAGATGGAGGGATGTCGTGCACGAGGGCATCGGTCATCCGTGGTCCGTACCTGAGTGCATCGGTCATCCGTGGTCATTGAACGCTATTGCTGCCTGATGGTAGCACCACGTATTGTGCTGTACATGGATGCAGAAATGAACGGCGTACGTGCAGTCGTGCACCATTGGATTTAAAATATTTTTTCGTAGTGTGATACACACGTACGGCGCAGAAAGTCAAATAGTATTTCAGCTTATAATTTGAGAGGGGCGCCGGGTGGTCGCGCTCGACGTACCATTTCCGGATAGACGACGCCACGTTCCGACAGAAGGTCGTCCGGCCGCTGAGAATTTCTGTGGACCTGGGTTAACGGCATCGCGGGCCAAGCCGCCCAGAGCAGCACGGCGGGCACATGTATGACCGGTCGTCTTAATCAATCCGCTGCCGCGCGCCTTTCCATGAAGGCATGCGTACGAATCGTAGATGCCCGCACCAATGTATATCGTTTCGGTGATAGACATGTTTCTATTCTGAAATTGTGCCATCCACCTCTCCACTTTAACAACCCTTATTGATCTTCGTTACCATAAAAGGGCAATGCCAGCAAGACTTTTTTTCACCGCTATCCTACCATGTCACTCATTCCCTGGATGAGCATGGTTCGCTTCCGTTCGCTTAACGATGACATGGCCATGACATCCGTGTCCTGCTACCTGATCACCGAGTCCGCCCTCACCTCCGAGCCCGTCCAGATGCAACCGGTCCTAAGCCAGCTTTGGTGTAGCTTCATTTACACCAACCTCTCCACACGTTGATCCACTTTCGTGCACACCGCCACAGCATGGTAGATCGTAGTGCCGGAGTTCTAGCGAGATTTGTGTGCTTAAACATGTGTGCATATTGTTATGAGTAGCAGTAAAATGTGATGTTGCTTGTATGTAATCTTAATGTCTCACGTGTTTTTGTTTAAGTCGTTTTTTGCTTCTTTCTTTGGGCGTTCAGTGTCACCTTATTTCCCGTTATCTGCTACCATAGCCTTGAATATCTAGTAAATGTTCCTAGACAGTAATAGTGATTAACCTATTTATGTAATGTCTATACGTATGTTCATTTCTGTAGAGTCGAGATCTGGTGTACCCAATTTTTGTCCCGATTTCTATGTTTTCAAGATGGATATCTTTGTTTCTTGATCATGTAAGATCAACGAGGACATTCCTTCGCATATTGGAAGCCTATTTATTTTTTTCTATTTCTATGTCTGTTAAAATCCTATGAATCAATGAGAACCAATAATCATACCAATGCAAACAACAAGTGATGAGGCTATGCCCAATTTTTTTAATACACACAAAAAAGGTCAAATACACAGCAAATGCCATTAATCTGACATCATTCTTTGCTTTATTTAATTATTTCTCCATTATGAAAATGGTCTTACACTTAAGGCCTAGGTACTTGCCGCAGGTGGAGGTGGTAGATTTATTTCCGGAACACGATAATCTGCAAAATTTCATTCTTCACATCACAATGATGAACATGAGAAGTTATATAAAGTGTAAATATATATATTTGTGTGTGTTTGTGTGTTTGTGCATGCGCGCGCAAATATGAAAATATACCGACCTGCATAGTGAGTGTCTGTGTGCAACCCATTGCCGCATACATGTGTAGCCACGGCAAACTTGGCAAGACTGAGCAAAGTCAATTCGTGTGCGGTGAACCGATCACAGACGTAGTGGATGTCTTTTGCATCTCTTATTGCATTGCAACATGCGCTATGGAGTGGCGGGTACTGGTCACCAAGTTTCTTTTCGATGTGTTGCCAACAGTCTCGCATCACCCTTTTTTTTATCAAGGAAGCAGTGATCTATGTCGTTGGGTGCTCGTGCACGGAGCGAACAAGAAGAGAGACCCACAAGGACTAGGAAGCATAACACTCTAGCTACTTTTGCGTTGTTCATGTTCTATGTTGTTTAGCACTATTGGTATGTGTTTATGCATGACTTCTGTGCCACTCAGTCTCTATATATAGTGGTCATAGTGAAGTTTTTAGACTCCATTCGCTCATCAGTCGCTTAATTGGACTCTTTTAACTAAGTGAGAGATATATGACTTGGATATGTTATAATTTAATGTTTGCACATCTAGATCTTGTATAAAGTTGTTGGCAATGGATGTGGATGCAACCTATTAATTATTGGCAATGGAGTATGTGATTTTGAACTCTTAACAAATATGTGTACATAACTTGGGTATGTTAATAATTAATGTAGGGACATGTGTGGTCCTTGTAGTATCACATCGATGGCAAAGGATACTTCTAATTAAATATAGCTAGGTGCATCCATTTCTTGTATCAAATTGATGGTAACGGATATGTAGATAAGCCTATTTATTTGTCTATCTATCTCTATCACTATCTCTATCTCCATCTCTATCTATCTATCTATCTATCTATCTCCATCTATCTATCTCTCTATCTATCTATCTATCTATCTATCTATCTATCTATCTATTTATCTATCTATCTATCTATATCTATATCTATATCTATATCTATATCTATTTCTATCTCCATCTCTATCTCTATCTCTATCTCTATCTATCTATCTATCTATCTATCTATGTCTATATCTATCTGATACTAATAACGGACTCCCTACATATTAAAACGTTAATCCGTGAAAACAAGAAATAGAAACCAGTGATTTTAGCGGGCCTGAATTACTATGGTTACGATCTATTAATAAATCCCTTGGATATTTCATTTGAAAAATAGAACTTGGATCTCAATCAGGGAAAAAAGGAAAAGATACGATGCAATCTAAACAACCGTTCAGATTTGACACGGTAGCTAAGACATCATGCAATTGTCAAAATCATGACCGTGTTTCTTTGTGACTAACCCAGATACGACCTGACACTACAAAAAAATACACTTCCATGATGATACATGTTTGTCACAGTAGGTCGCGTTTTTTGTCATGTATGTACATCCATGACGATTTTATGAAAGAATCAAGATAGTCATACCTGTCCTGTCGTAGAAGTGTTCCATGACATTACCAAAATTATCATCACGGAAGTGTCCACTTCCATGACGATAAATCGCGCGTCACAGAAGTGCTTTCGTCAAGGGTGACCGACACGTGGCATCCACCGTAACGGAACGCCGTTAAGCTATCGAGTCGGGTTTTGGATCCGATAACCCGTTAACAGCCCGGACCAATGGGGATTTTCCACGTGTAAAATCATCATTGGCTGGAGGAAACACGTGTCGGCTCACCGTTGGGACAGATGTCATCCGCTCATTGGACCGAAGGCGCCTATGATACGGTGACACGTGGCACGGCTCAACAGAGGTCCATTCCTGTAAAAAGGCCGGCCCGTTTGACTTAGTAAAATGTTGGCGGGCCGGCCCAGGGAAAGCGTGTTAACGACCTGTTCGCATATATCCCATTTATAGCCCGCTAACCCAGGGCCCATTACGCCCTATCCGAATTAGGCCCAATAGTGTCGTCTGGGCCGTCCAATATGATTCAGCCCGTTTTAACTTCTGGCCCATGTGTGGCCCATGAATTCTTTCGGCCCATATGAGGACCTTTGTAAATCTTGGCCCATTAATGGCCCGTGGTGAAACTGGCCCGTAATGAAGAATGTATCACTTTATACCCATTAACGGCCCGTTATTCCATTGGGACGTTTCAAACCCAAGTTATGATTCGGCCTTCTCAGGGCCCATTGATTCTTGGGCTCATTTGCAGCATTCGGTTACATACGGCCCGTTACTGTCATTTTCTGCTTGTCGGCCAAATTCAGTCCGTCATTACAGTCGGCCCGTTTGCGGACCGTTAATACGTTGGGCCGTTTTCATGTCAAAAAACCCCATCGGGCTGTTTTCATAGAGTTATCAAATACGGCCTATTAACGGCCCGTTATAGTCCACGAATAGTATGGCCCATGATTGGCGAAATGATGATATGCCCCGTAGAAGGCCCATGGATCCTACGGCCCGTATGAGGCCCATGGATAGTACGGCCCGTGGAAGGCCCATGGATCGTACGCCCCGTAGAAGGCCCATGGACCCTACGGCTCGTAGAAGGCCCATGGACCCTAAGGCCTGTATAGAAGGCCGATGGATCCTATGGCCCGTATAGAAGGCCAATTGATCTTACGGCCGGACAAAGGCCCATGGATCATATGGCTTGCAGGAGGCCCATGGTTACAACAGTCCGTGTGTTGCCATGATTATTTTGGCCTAGTTACCAAAAATAGGCTATTATGGCCACTAGAAAAAACAGAAAAAGAACTGCAGTGACTACAAGCAAACAACTAAACAAGACAATAAGGAAATAAATAAGCAAGCAATTAGCACTAGCGTATTACCATTATTACACATATTACATCCACTGGGCATCAAAGTTCGCCACCAGTGCAAATATAGGGAACAAAGCAGCACATTACATACACTGGCCGTCAAAATTGGCCACCATGGCAAATAAACGAGACAACAAAACAAGAGCATAACCGAAACAACTTCAGAAGAGCTCAAGAAACGTTATCTTGGGTATCCACCATGCTTGCAATAAGTTTAGCAAGCTGATTAGCTTTGTCCTGTTTGGCGCTAAAATCCTCCAACGCTTGCTGTTGCACCAGAAAGTATGCATCTGAATGCTCCAGGGACTTCCACAGTCCTTCCGCTTCTTGTCGCAGCACAGCTGATCGATGTCTTTCAGCTTGTAGTTGAGACTGAAGAAACCGAACTGGTCCAGACAGTGAGTTTGAATAGCTTGTGCAAGCGGTAGTGTCCAGTAACTCGAACACTAAACCAAGACAGGACTTTGGGGTTGTCTCGCTGTCTTCAAGAAAGTCTTCCTTAGCTGTTTTATCAGCTTTGTTGGAGACCAACAAGGATGTGTCACTATCCTGAACCTTATCTACATTACTTCCTTTACCATTGATTAATAAGGCACTCTTCCCCAATATTCTGTCAGCATTCTAAAAGAAGAAACAAGCAGACACATAACAAGTTCAGCATGTACTAGTATATGAAACTCATTTCGGTGAACCAGTTCATTAGTAAGGTGGACAGGATTAAACTACCAAGTCTTCTATTGCCAAGTACTAGTACATAATAAAAACATCAAACAAACATATATCTATGTCCTATGGTCACTTCATTGTCTTGCCAAATCAAAATAGAGACACGGTTCAAATCATATCAGTTGAAGACAAAGCAGCAGTGAAAGAATACAAAGCGTGGGAAACTACACGGCACAACAAGATTTCAGATGGGTACCACGGGTCTACATGTACAACAATACTATTGGCTATGTTGTGATGCTAGTAATGTGCACGATATGAAAGTCAACTGTATACACAATTGAAATTGAAATCAATAGAGCTATTAATAAGAGCAAACCTGTTAAAGAAACATGCATGAACATACCTGCTGTGCCATTGGAGTTTCGATTGGATCCTTCAATTTAAAAATAAGTTTGTATGAGTAAATATAGTGATACAAGAGCAATGCAATCATAGTTAAAAAAGGCGCGCCTAAGCGAGCGCTTAAGCGCGCCTAGGCTCTAGGCGCTGGCAAAACGCATTGCGCATAACTACACATAATCTATGCATAACTGCGCATAAGCATGTGCTTTCGTTAGTAAAGCGCAAGGCGGTGGCAAAACGCACACTTAACGCCTAGCGCTTTTTTGAACTATGATAGCAATGGAATCTTAAATTAGAACAGTTGTTCTTTAGGTTTAGGCACTTGTTCTACATGAACAGAGTACAGTAAGACGCAAGAATATAATACTTAAAAATAGAAAATGAGCTCATAGACCTTACCACATTCTTGGTTCGGGACCAGCATAGAACAAGGCATTCCCAGTCATCGTCCAGTAAATGTGTCTCAGGAGAACGTAAGGGAATTTGATGAGTTTCTTTGCCGGTGAAGTATGTTTTCTTCAGGTAATTTCGATACTGCCACCAAGCATGCTTGAAGATAGCAGAGGTATTAACACAGGTTACCTCATCCTAAGTTTCCAAATAGGTCCTTCTCTATAGACAAAAATGGGAAAATTTGCTGTATTATAACCATCATGGAGGTAGGATGTATGGGACGAAGCAAAGTAATTGCCATGAATAACATTACTTACACATAACTCCTGGACAAACACCTGCAACTATCATTTTCCTTCATCTTCAGTATAATATTTCCAAGATGGGAAGATACGCACAAACGATTTAACAACATCAAATGCGATAGATGCTAAACTATGATTAGCTGGTTGTGCTTCCTCCATAGGAATAGGCGTACTAACTGGTGGAGTTGGGGTTCGCCGTGATAGTACTGGACCTTTGGGCACTGGAGCTGCCTTACTAACTGCTGTTGTTTGGGAGCTCTGTGGTGGAGATGGTGCTGTGTCAACAGGAACTGGGTTACTATCGGCTGGGGTTGGGGTTAGATTGGGTGAAGCTGGTTCTCTGTCCATCGCAGTAGGGGTACAATCTGTGAGAGTTTGGGTTATGTGTGGTAGGGCTGGTTCTTGTGCATGTACAACCGGGGTGCTATCTCCACCAAGAGGTAGCACTGTTTTATTTGAAGACCATGTTTTTATTCCGCTAGATACTGGCATCACCCGCTCTAATTCAAATGGCTGATAAATAGGAAACATAGTTGAATGTACAGACATTGTATGAGAGACAGATGCAATAGATAGTGTGGAAAAAAGAGGGCATGAAATAGTTGACATGTATATTGCTTAACTAAAACGGATAGCATGACATAATTTAACATATATGATGTCTATCTAAACTGGATAGCAGAGCATAACATAATTCAAAGATATGATGAATAACTAAATAGGATCGCATGACATAATTCACCTACATGTTATCTAAGTAATCATGATCGCATCATTTAATTCACATATGTGATTTATATGCTAAACAGAGGGCATTCGATATGATGTCTGAACTAAGAATATGGTGTTGAATATTGTGTATATGATGTCTAAACTATGCAATGCAAGACACTGTATGCATGATATGAGCAGTATAACCGTGCCAAGTTAGAGCATACACCTCAGTGTGGGAATAGGACTGGTCATCTGTCTCTGAATCAATCTCTGAGGAGCTATCGGGACCCAACAAGAGATCTGCTTCGACAGGTAGCACTGTCTGCTTTGAAGGCCTTGTTTTCACTCCAGATTTTTCCATCTCCCACCCAAATGGCTGATTCACAGGAAGATTAGTTTAATGTACAAACATTGTCAACAAATGGAAATGTAATGAAGAAAAGGATGGGCAAGATATCATTCAAATATATGATGCCTGGTTAAACAGGATGGCATTGCACATTTCACATATATTATGGCTGGCTAAAAGACATGAGACTGCATAATTCCCATATATGATATAGAACCTAAACAGGTGGCATTACAGAACATGTCTAAACTAAGCAGATAACATATATGATGTCAAAAGTAGGCACTGCAAGGCAACATATGCATGATATGACTAACATCATCATGCCAAGGTAGAGCAAACACCTTGGGGGGTAAATAGGAGTGGTCAGCGGCGTCTGAATCCGCCTCAGAACAGATATCTTCCTCTAGATTACAATCTGGAGAGGGGTCGGGAGGGTTTGCCATTGAACCCACCATAGAGCGATGTATGCATGACATTGTATTGCCGCGCAAAACTCTTCTCTTTTTCTCTACATGTTCAGCATGACTGTGTACAATATCTGACATGCATACGAAAAAAAATATGGTGAGATTATGTAAGGAGAGCATGCAGAAAATTACAGTGATGGTAACAACCAGTGGATCGACGTTTTTCCGTTGAACCAAAATAGCCCTAATGGATCGACGTGAATGTTAGTAATAAGTGATGCAACAAGTGTACAACCTCTTTGCCGTAGCCGTGTCGACCTCAACATCATTTGGTTGGTCGCTGAAGCAGTTGAGGCAGAGGTGGCTGTCAGAGGTGTGGAGGAAGATCTGAGGAATCTGTAGACGGCGTCCAGGGCACTGCTTTGTTGTGATAGATCGTTCTGTCGCTGGAGCAGCTCCGGTGAGCCGTAAGACGTCAAGGCTAAAGCAGCACAAGACATACATCGTCAATCTCAAGTGGGATTCTAATGGCATCTCCAATAGATGTTGTGAAATGAATGTAAAATGAACATCACCAAAAACCACCTGACTACAACAGATGAGGTAAAAACTGTTGACTCTGAACTTAACTGTCGAAACTGAAATTTACTGTGGAATCTAAATGCTACTGTCGAAAGTGAACGCAATGGTAGCAGAGAGGCACTTGACATGTAGTTTAGGGAGGGCCTACAGTTCATCTTCAACCTGCACCCCCCTGAGCCGCCAGCCACCACCGGCCCCAGTGCCGCCTCGCCGCCCGGAAAAAACTCGCCACCGCCGCCT
>NC_041393.1:639577510-639635476 GCF_002162155.2 Triticum dicoccoides
GAGCCCCCATCCCCGATGCGGGTGGTTCTTCCTTAACTCCGGCGAGCCCCCCAAACCCTAAAAATCGACTGACCCAAAAGTCGATTCAGTCGACTGAAGTGTGGCTTAATCGGAGCAGAGCAGCAACACGAGCGAGGGGGAGAGCAGCAACGGCAGCTGTGCGAGCGAGCGATCAAGCGAGAGCCAGAGCAGCAGTACCCCCCCATCGATTTAAACTAGCGGCCCTTTCGGCTCAGGGTTAGAAGGGGGATTTCGCGTGTCGGGATTTGGCAGCTGGAGGGAGTTTTCGCGCGCGTTGTAATTTCAGGATAGCAAGGCGCGGGTTGTGAAGGCACCAGTTTTGGGAGCACAATATCTGAATTTTCGGGATATAACAAGACGCGGGTTGAATTTTAGGGACAAGCCTAACGTGTAGTAATATTTTACTTGTACGTACCAAATCAATTCGCACTTCCCTCAACCAAAAAGAAAACAAAAAAAAATAAAACTATTCACACCATACAAAGAGAGAGTCTTGCCCCGTTTTACTATACAAATGCTATTCAAAGCTACTCCCTCCTTCCATCTATATAGGGCCTAATGCGTTTTTCGATGCTAACTTTGACCAAATATTAGAGCAATGATATATGACATGCAACTTACACAAAGCACACCGTGAAATTTGTTTATGGAAGGTTCTTTCAATGATATAATTTTCACACTGTGCATGTCATGTACTATTAATCTTGTCAATAGTCAAAGGCGGTCTTAAAAAATCTCATTACGTCCTATATAGATGGAAGGAGGGAGTATGAATCCATGTTATGTCCGATTAAATTTTTTCGCTTGCTATATAATGCATGTAACCTACTCATACCAACATTTTAGTGCATTCCAACTGTCTATACTACCGCTGCATTTCGAACTAAATTTGAATCCGTTTCTCTATTTCAATAAGAATCTACAATCATGATTGTTGCCAACTTAAACCATCATAGTTTCCTTGCTATCCGCCAGATATAAATCGGACGACCTATAATGCAGGATGGCAGGCACACCATCATCAACAACTCCGTTTTTTATAAGAGTAGAGATAAAATATATTAAATGTAGTATAACATGTTCATAAACACACCATGTGTATCACCGTTATATATATTTACACATGCGTCGGTTTAAAACACTATGATAAATTCTTCAAATATCCGAATTCGCTTTTTATAATGAAGTATGTATGATCTCTATTCTTCTTTTACACCCACGCAAGCCTCTTATCTTTGTAGCTAGCGCTAACTTTCTCTTGTGCATGCACACGCCCGCATCCCTCTCACCCTCCCTCAGCATTCTCTAGCTCCATCGCGCAAATTCGTCTTTTCACTTTAGTCGTTCACCCATGGTGTGTGTATGCCCCCCCAACTCCTTCTTTACAGCACACATCGATCGATATACCTCTCTAGCTAGGTGTTCCTAGCACAAACACAAGCTTCCCCTCTTCTCTTGTCACTATCCATGCCTCACTCCCACTACTCTTTTCATCGTTCTCGTACTCGCACACTCCTCTCCCCTCGATATAGTATGCCTCTCGTACCACCTCCTACATGCATCCCTCTCTCTCTATCCTTCTTCTCGTGCCTCATTTGCTTCTAACACACACATGCATGTATACCGACCGATCTCCCAACATATACCTAGATTGACTTTAACTACCCACCACATCGATCGACGTACCTCACAAGTTATGTCTCTCCTTTCTCTAACAAAGGGCGATTGATCTTCCTATGTAGTTACGTATGCTTACCACAGCCACATCGTCCCCCCTCATCATTCGTGCATGCCTCCTGACCCGTCTCTCACACGCACGTGCACAGACAACAAGCAGCCATCTCCTCTCTTATTGATATTGCGGGCGTGCCCTCCGTTTGTCTAGCAAGCCTATCCCACCATTTGTTAGAAGCAACTCCACTACCACCCCCTCCAACACTCTAGCTCTGTCTCTCTCCCAACCTTATTCCTCTCCTGCACATATGCATGGATGCCGATCGATCTCCCTTAATACATGAGGCAGATCGATCTCCTTAATACATGAGGTAGGCGTCTCTCCTCCTCCACACATATACCAGCCATTGTACCTCTATAGTTAATTGGGCCTCCCTCTTCCCCAACCACACACCGATAGTCGAGTGTTGCAGGTAGGTATCCATGCCACAGACACAAACTGCACATGTCCCCTCTCACGTTCCAGTAGGCCATCCACTCTATATCTTTGACGTGGGCACACACAAATTCGATGGCACTCTTTATCGATCGCACGTGCACACACACACACATCATCCCTCTCTTTGATTCTGTGAACACCTCAAGCCGATGATACCTCCACTCTCTTCTCGTGGATCGCCCCCTCTATATATATGTTATATCCAGGACTCTATTTCACACACATTGCATATGTTACATTTTTTGATTGACCCCCCCCCCAAAAAACTCTCAAGATCCCACACACTATATCTCTCTAGGTTTGTATCTCTCTCACACAATGCCACGTAGGTTGTGTGCGTATACAAGAAGAGAATAGGTGCACCATGCACGTACTCACGCTTCGTGCCCAGCCACACCCGCGCGGGTACACGGTGGAGCTCATTTCTTTACGAAATGGCAGCCCACATGCTAATTTGAACGCCTGTAGCGGTTGTTTACCTAGGGAGGTCATGTACCACGCGTGCACGAAATAAAGTTTGACTTTACGCGTTGCCGCGTTATTTTTAAATAAAGTAATAGCGCTCAATGGCACGTACATAGAATATAAAACATTTTTTATGGAGAAAAAGGTAGTCCGCTCACTATATACAATGGAGCGTGCCTGCCTGGTTTGTCGCTGTTCAGAGTATCTCACGCAAGGCTGCGGTGGCCTCTCTCTCTCTCTCTCACCGTTGGTCACTGATACGGCCACATCCCGTCCGTTGGGGGAAAGGGAGTGCAGTGGCCTCTCTCTCTCTCATCGTTGGTCACTCATCCGGCCGCATCCCGTCCTCCGGGGAAAGGGAGAAAGTGCATCGTTTCTCTGTTCGACGGTGCCGAGGCAGCTTGTCCCGATCTGCGGTACACGCCGTTCTCTCTGACCAAGATCCGGCGCGACAGGGCCTACGCCACCTGCTCGCAGATTCCTGTTGGGGAACGTAGGAATTTCAAAAATTTCCTACGCACACGCAAGATCATGGTGATGCATAGCAACGAGAGGGGAGAGTATTGTCCACGTACCCTCGTAGACCGTAAGCGGAAGCGTTATGACAACGCGGTTGGTTGATGTAGTCGTACGTCTTCCTAATCCGACCGATCCAAGCACCGAACGTACGTCACCTCCGAGTTCAGCACACGTTCAGCTCGATGACGATCCCCGGACTCCGATCCAGCAAAGTGTCGGGGATGAGTTCCGTCAGCACGATGGCGTGGTGACGATGATGATGTTCTACTGACGCAGGGCTTCGCCTAAGCACCACACGATATGACCGAGGTGGAATATGGTGGAGGGGGGCACCGCACACGGCTAAGGGAAGGAGAAGGAGAAGGAAGGAGAGGGAGGAAAAGGAGGAAAGGGGGGCCGGCCCCTTAGTCCAATTCGGTTTGGGCTAGGGGGGCCGCGCGCCCTGCCTCCTGTCTTCCACCACTTGGCCCATTAGGCCCATTGCTTCTTCCTCGTATTCCTGTAACTTCCTGGTACCCCCGAAAATACCCGAATCACTCGAAACCTTTCCGAAGTCCGAATATAGTCGTCCAATATATCGATCTTTACGCCTCGACCATTTCGAGACTCCTCGTCATGTCCCCGGTCTCATCCGGGACTCCGAACTCCTTCGGTACATCAAAACTCATAAACTCATAATATAACTGTCATCGAAACCTTAAGCGTGCGGACCCTACGGGTTCGAGAACAAAGTAGACATGACCGAAACACATTTCCGGTCAATAACCAATAGCGGAATCTGGATGCTCATATTGGCTCCTACATATTCTATGAAGATCTTTATCGGTCAAACCGCATAACAACATCCGTTGTTCCCTTTGTCATCAGTATGTTACTTGCCCGAGATTCGATCGTCGGTATCCAATACCTAGTTCAATCTCGTTACCGGCAAGTCTCTTTACTCGTTACATAATGCATCATTCTGTAACTAACTCATTAGCCACATTGCTTGCAAGGCTTATAGTGATGTGCATTACTGAGAGGGCCCAGAGATACCTCTCCGACAATCGGAGTGACAAATCCTAATCTCGAAATACGCCAACCCAACATGTACTTTCAGAGACACCTGTAGAGCTCCTTTATAATCACCCAGTTACGTTGTGACGTTTGGTAGCACACAAAGTGTTCCTCCGGTAAATGGGAGTTGCATAATCTCATAGTCATAGGAACATGTATATATCATGAAGAAAGCAATAGCAACATACTAAACGATCAAGTGCTAAGCTAACGGAATGAGTCAAGTCAATCACATCATTCTCCTAATGATGTGATCCCGTTAATCAAATGACAACTCTTTTGTCCATGGCTAGGAAACTTAACCATCTTTGATTCACGAGCTAGTCAAGTAGAGGCATACTATTGACACTATGTTTGTCTATGTATTCACACATGTATTATGTTTCCGGTTAATACAATTCTAGCATGAATAATAAACATTTATCATGAAATAAGGAAATAAATAATAACTTTATTATTGCCTCTAGAGCATATTTCCTTTAGTCTCCCACTTGCACTAGAGTCAATAATCTAGTTCACATCAGCATGTGATTCAACACCAATATTCACATCTGTATGTGATTAGTACCCATAGTTCACATCGTCATGTGATCAACACCCAAAGGGTTTACTAGAGTCAATAATCTAGTTCGCATCGCTATGTGATTAACACCCAAAGAGTACTAAGGTATGATCATGTTTTGCTTGTGAGAGAAATTTGGTCAACGGGTCTGTTACATACAGAGCCGTATGTATTTTGCGAATATTCTTATGTCTTCAATACTCTGCACGGAGCTACTATAGCTAATTGCTCCCACTTTCAATATGTATCCAGATTGAGACTTAGAGTCATCTGGATTAGTGTAAAAGTTTGCATCGATGTAACTCTTTATGATGAACTCTTTTATCACCTCCATCATCGAGAAACATCTCCTTAGTCCTCACTAAGGATATTCTTGACCGCTGTCCAGTGATCTACTATTAGATCAAAATTGTATCCTTTGCCAAACACAGAGCAAGGTATACAATAGGTCTGGTTCACAGCATATCATACTTTATAGAACCTATGATTGAGGCATAGGGAATGACTTTTTATTCTCTTTCTATTTTCTGCCATGGTCGGGTCTTGAGTCTTACTCAAACTTCACACCTTGCAACACCGGCAAGAACTCCTTCGTTGACTGTTCCATTTTGAACTATTTCAAAAAAAAATTATCAAGGTATGTACTCATTGAAAAATCTTATCAAGCGTCTTGATCTATCTATATAGATCTTGATGCTCAATGTGTAAGCAGCTTCACCGAGGTCTTGCTTTGAAAAACTCTTATTCAAGTATCCTTTCATGCTATCCAGAATTTCTATATCATTTCCAATCAACAATATGTCATCCACATATAATATTAGAAATGCTACAGAGCTCCCACTCACTTTCTTGTAAATACAGGCTTCTCAAAAAGTCTGTATAAAACCATATGCTTTGATCAACTCATCAAAGCGTATATTCCAACTCCGAGAGGCTTGCACCAGTCCATAAATGGATCACTGGAGCTTTCACACTTTGTTAGCACCTTTAGGATTGACAAAACCTTCTGGTTGCATCATATACAACTCTTCTTTAATAAATCCATTAAGGAATATAGTTTTGACATCCTTTTGCCAGATTTCATAAAATGTGGCAATTGCTAACATGATTTGGACAGACTTAAGCATCGATATGAGTGAGAAAATCTCATCGTATTCAACACCTTGAACTTGTCGAAAACCTTTCATAACAAGTTGAGCTTAGTAGATAGTAACACTACTATCAGTATTCGTCTTCCTCTTGAAGATCCATTTATTTAACATGGCTTGCTGATAAACGAGCAAGTCAATCAAAGTCCATACTTTGTTCTCATAGATGGATCTCATCTTAGATTTTATGGCCTCAAGCCATTTCGTGGAATCTGGGCTCATCATCGCTTCCTCATAGTTTGTAGGTTCATCATGGTCTAGTAACATGATTTCTAGAATAAGATTACCGTACCACTCTGGTGCGGATCTTAATCTGGAAGATCTACAAAGTTTGGTAGTAACTTGATCTGAAGCTTCATGATCATTATCATTAGCTTCCTCACTAATTGGTGCAGGAATCACTAGAACTGATTTCTGTGATGAACTACTTTCCAATACGGGAGAAGGTACAATTACCTTATCAAGTTCTACTTTCCTCCCACTCACTTCTTTTGAGAGAAACTCCTTCTCTAGAAAGGATCCATTCTTATCAACAAAGATTTTGCTTTCGGATCTGTGATACAAGGTGTACCCAACAGTTTCCTTTGGGTATTCTATGAAGACGCACTTCTCCGATTTGGGTTCTAGCTTATAAGGTTGAAACTTTTTCACATAAGCATCGTAGCCCCAAACTTTAAGAAATGACAACTTTGGTTTCTTGCTAAATCACAGTTCATAAAACGTCGTTTTAATGGATTTTGATGGTGCCCTATTTAAGTCAATGCAGTTGTCTCTAATGCATAACCCTAAAACGATAGTGGTAAATCGGTAAGATACATCATAGATCGCACCATATCCAATAAAGTGTGGTTACGACATTCGGACACACCATTACGTTGTGGTGTTTCATGTGGCGTGAGCTGTGAAACTATTCCACATTCTTTATATGAAGGCCAAACTTGTAACTCAAATATTCTCCTCCACAATCAGATCGTAGAAACTTTATTTTTTGTTACGATGATTCTCCACTTCACTCTGAAATTCTTTGAACTTTTCAAATGTTTCAGACTTGTGTTTCATTAAGTAGATATACCCATATCTGCTCAAATCATCTTGTGAAGGTCAGAAAATAACGATACTTGCCATGAGCATCAACACTCAATGGATCGCATACATCGGTATGTATTATTTCCTATAAGTCAGTAGCTCGTTCCATTGTTCCGGAGAACGGAGTTTTAGTCATCTTGCCCGAAAGGCACGGTTCGCAAGAATCAAATGATTCATAACCAAGTGATTCCGAAAATCCATCTTTTATGGAGTTTCTTCATGCGCTTTACACCGATATGACCCAAACTGCAGTGCCACAAATAAGTTGCACTATCATTATTAACTTTGCATCCTTTGGCATCAATATTATGAATATGTGTATTACTACAATCGAAATCCAACAAACTATTTTCATTGGGTGTATGACCATCGAAGGTTTTATTCATGTAAACAGAACAACAATTATTCTTTGACTTTAAATGAATAACCGTATCGCGATAAACATGATCAAATCATATTCATGCTCAACGCAAACACCAAATAACATTTATTTAGGTTTAACACTAAGCCAGAAAGTATAGGGAGTGCGCGATGATGATCATATCAATCTTGGAACCACTTCCAATACACATCGTCACTTCACCCTCAACTAGTTTCTGTTTATTCTATAACTCCTGTTTCGAGTTACTGATCTTAGCAACCGAACAAGTATCAAATACTCAGGGGTTACTATAAACACTAGTAAGGCACACATCAATAATCTGTATATCAAATATACCCTTGTTTAGTTTGCCATCCTTCTTATCCACCAAATATTCAGAGTATTTCCGTTTCCAGTGACCATTTCCTTTGAAGTGTAAGCACTCAGTTTTAGGCTTTGGTTCAGATTTGGGCTTCTTCGTGGGAGTGACAACTTGCTTGTCATTCTAGTTGAAGTTCCCTTTCTATCCCTTTGCCCTTTTCTTGAAACTAGTGATCTTGTCAACCATCAACACTCAATGCTCTTTCTTGATTTCTACCTTCGTCGATTTCAACATCACGAAGAGCTTGGGAATCGTTTTCGTCATCCCTTGCATACTATAGTTCATCACAAAGTTCTACTAACTTGGTGATGGTGACTAGAGAATTCTGTCAATCACTATCTTATCTGGAAGATTAACTCCCACTTGATTCAAGCGATTGTAGTACCCAGACAATTTGAGCACATGCTCACTAGTTGAGCGATTCTCCTCCATCTTTTAGCCATAGAACTTGTTGGAGACTTCATATCTCTCAACTCGGGTATTTGCCAAACGTTCATAACGTCTGCATCTGCTCCTGCAATAGGTCTGTCACCTAGCGGTGCATTAAAGACATAATTCTTCTGTGTAGCAATGAGGATAAACCTCAGATCATGGATCCAATCCGCATCATTGCTACTAACATCTTTCAACACAATTTTCTCTAGGAACATATCAAAATAAACATATGAAAGCAACAACGCAAGCTATCGATCTACAACATAATTTGCAAAATACTACCAGGACTAAGTTAATGATAAATTTAAGTTCAATTAATCATATTACTTAAGAACTCCCACTTAGACAGACATCTCTCTAGTCATCTAAGTGATCACGTGATCCAAATCAACTAAACCATGTCCAATCGTCACGTGAGATGGAGTAGTTTCAATGGTGAACATCACTATGTTGATCATATCTACTATATGATTCACTTTCGACCTTTCGGTCTCCGTGATCCGAGGCCATATCTGTTATATGCTAGGCTCGTCAAGTTTAACCTGAGTATTCTGCGTGTGCAACTGTTTTGCACCCGTTGTATTTGAACGTAGAGCCTATCACACCCGATCATCACGTGGTGTCTCAGCACGAAGAACTTTCGCAACGGTGCATACTCAGGGAGAACACTTCTTGATAATTTTTAGTGAGAGATCATCTTAAAATGCTACCATCAATCAAAGCAAGATAAGATGCATAAAGGATAAACATCACATGCAATCAATATAAGTGATATGATATGGCCATCATCATCTTGTGCTTGTGATCTCCATCTGCGAAGCACCGTTGTGATCACCATCGTCACCGGCGCGACACCTTGATCTCCATCGTAGCATCGTTGTCGTTTCGCCATCTATTGCTTCTACGACTATCGCTACCGCTTAGTGATAAAGTAAAGCAATTACAGGGCGCTTGCATTTCATAGAATAAAGCAACAACCATATGGCTCCTGCCAGTTGCCGATAACTTGGTTACAAAACATGATCATCTCATACAATAAAATATAGCATCACGTCTTGACCGTATCACATCACAACATGCCCTGCAAAAACAAGTTAGGCGTCCTCTACTTTGTTGTTGCAAATTTTACGTGGCTGCTACGGGCTGAGCAAGAACCGTTCTTACCTACGCATCAAAACCACAACGATAGTTTCTCAAGTTGGTGGTGTTTTAACCTTCGCAAGGACCGGGCGTAGCCACACTCGGTTCAACTAAAGTGAGAGAGACAGACACCCGTCGGTCACCTTTAAGCAACGAGTGCTCATAGCAGTGAAACCAGTCTCGCGTAAGCATACGCGTAATGTCGGTCCGGGCCGCTTCATCTCACAATACCGCTGAACCAAAGTATGACATGCTGGTAAGCAGTATGACTTGTATCGTCCACAACTCACTTGTGTTCTACTTGTGCATATAACATCTACGCATAAAACCTAGGCTCGGATGCCACTGTTGGGGAACGTAGTAATTTCAAAATTTTCCTACGCACACGCAAGATCATGGTGATGCATAGCAATGAGAGGGGAGAGTATTGTCCATGTACCCTTGTAGACCGTAAGCGGAAGCGTTATGACAACGCGGTTGATGTAGTCGTATGTCTTCACGATCCGACCGATCCAAGCACCGAACGTACGGCACCTCCGAGTTCAGCACATGTTCAGCTCGATGACGATCCCTGGACTCCGATCCAGCAAAGTGTTGGGGATAAGTTCCATTAGCATGACGGCGTGGTGACGATCATGATGTTCTACCGACGCTGGGCTTCGCCTAAGCACCGCAACGATATGACCGAGGTGGAATATGGTGGAGGGGGGCACCGCACACGGCTAAGGAACGATCACGAAGATCAACTTGTGTGTCATGGGGTGCCCCCCTGCCCCCGTATATAAAGGAGCAAGGGGGAGGGGGCGGCCGGCCAAGGGATGGCGCGCCAGGGAGGAGTCCTACTCCCACCGGGAGTAGGACTCCCTCCTTTCCTAGTCCAACTAGGAGAGGGGAAGGAAGGGAAGGAGAAGGAGAAGGAAGGAGAGGGAGGAAAAGGAGGAAACGGGGGGCCGGCCCCTTAGTCCAATTCGGTTTGGGCTAGGGGGGCCGCGCGCCCTGCCTCCTCTATTCCACCACTTGGCCCATTAGGCCCATTGCTTCTTCCTCGTATTCCCGTAACTTCCCGCTACGCCCAAAAATATCCGAATCACTCGGAACCTTTCTGAAGTCCGAATATAGTCGTCCAATATATGGATCTTTACGTCTCGACCATTTCAAGACTCCTCGTCATGTCCCCGGTCTCATCCGGGACTATGAACTCCTTCGGTACATCAAAACTCATAAACTCATAATATAACTGTCATCGAAACCTTAAGCGTGCGGACCCTACGGGTTCGAGAACAATGTAGACATGACCGAAACACGTTTCCGGTCAATAACCAATAGCGGAACCTGGATGCTCATATTGGCTCCTACATATTCTACGAAGATCTTTATCGGTCAAACTGCATAACAACATAGGTTGTTCCCTTTGTCATCGGTATGTTACTTGTCCGAGATTCGATGGTCGGTATCCAATACCTAGTTCAATCTCGTTACCGGCAAGTCTCTTTACTCGTTATGTAATGCATCATTCCGTAACTAACTCATTAGCCACATTGCTTGCAAGGCTTATAGTGATGTGCATTACCGAGAGGGCCCAGAGATACCTCTCCGACAATCAGAGTGACAAGTCCTAATCTCGAAATACGCCAACCCAACATGTACCTTCGGAGACACCTGTAGAGATCCTTTATAATCACCCAGTTACGTTGTGACGTTTGGTAGCACACAAAGTGTTCCTCCGGTAAACAGGAGTTGCATAATCTCATAGTCATAGTAACATGTATAAGTCATGAAGAAAGCAATAGCAACATACTAAATGATCAAGTGCTAAGCTAACGGAATGAGTCAAGTCAATCACATCATTCTCCTAATGATGTGATCCCGTTAATCAAATGACAACTCTTTTGTCCATGGCTAGGAAACTTAACCATCTTTGATTCACGAGCTAGTCAAGTAGAGGCATACTAGTGACACTATGTTTGTCTATGTATTCACACAAGTATTATGTTTCCAGTTAATACAATTCTAGCATGAATAATAAACATTTATCATGAAATAAGGAAATAAATAATAACTTTATTATTTCCTCTAGGGCATATTTCCTTCAATTCCGCCCGCCGCTGCTCACCTAGTTACATCCCGACGACCTCCAGGTATCCCCTCCGGCCTTGCTCCACTGCCCGTCTTCCAAGTCGCTGCATGTGGATCTTCCATAGTTCATTGCCCAAAACGTAGCTCGTCCGGCGTACTTTCCATATTGCATTCTCGTCCTCACACCGTTTTAGACAAACACAACCGTGTTGTTATCTTCCCTTAGGACAAGGAATATGCTTCTTTTTTGTCCTCGCATGTGTCATCAACTATTATTGGCCAGTAATAGTTTCCTTTCTACCTCTTTTTTGCAAACAGGGCTATCCATTTCACCTCGTTGCTATTGCGACCTTTTGGTGAACTACACAAATCACTTTTTTCTTAAGAGTGTTTTGTGCAGTTGTACTAAAATGTCACACGGGCAATGTCTCTACATTTCAGTCCGACTACACAAAGGGAGATTGGTTTTGCTCTATCCTCCTCATCCAACTCCGAGCCTAATCTGCTCCAACTAGTTAATCTTAAGAGAGACTGCAAAGGTGACCGGCTTCTATTTGTGTGTTTATTGTTTCATCAGCAGTCCTCTATTATCGTAATCACACTTAATATCTTTGGAATAGGGACGCTCAGCTCTATTTAGTGGAACTGCACAAAATGATCGGAATGTTGCATGCTCCAGATAGCTACTTTTTTTCCCAACATGCCTTGTTGATTTAGACAGAGCTGGGGGGACGTTGCTTCCAATGAAAGCATGGACCAATTTTAATTTTAACACCTTCTCACAACTCTGTCTTCAGTTGTGATGTAATTATTAGCTCTGATCTTTTAATAATTGACATGCATTAGCAAGGAAGTTAGCTTTTTATTGTTTCCGAAAGAGCATCAATGGCAAGACACGCGAAACAAAAGGTGAAAGCTCACACCATTTGTATAGTACGTCAATTATGTAAACAAATGATGGAAGCTTGATAGCATTGCCAGAAGCCTCTTCATCATCCGGGTCCATGTGCCATGCACAATATTATACTCATTCGTTCCTAAATATTTGTCTTTTTACAAATTTCAAACGGGCATATTTTAGAGTGTAGATTCGCTCATTTTGCTTCGTATGTGTACTTCCTCTGTTCCTAAATATTCTATTCGTCTTTCTAGAGATTTCAACAAGTAACTACATACGGAGCAAAATGAGTGAATCTACACTCTAAAATATGTCTATATACATCCGTATGTGCCAGTCCATTTGAAATCTCTAAAAAGACAAATATTTGAGTAGTCACTTGTTGAAATCTCTAAAAAGACAAATACTCCGGAGCATATATAAGAACCGAGGGGGTAGTGCACAACCGCATGGGAGACTCATCTCGGTCGTTGCGCCGCATTAATAGTGAGTAATGAGCAGTCAAATCATAAGCCCCACCTTTCCCATTGTAAGTTGCTCTGAAGAAGCAACCATCAATACGCTCTTCTTTGAATCCGCTCATAGGACTCCATCCGTCACTGTTTATACAGCGCGCTTCAGAAAAAAGAAAAAAAATCTGTGGGACCAAGGCGACTAGCGATCGGCCTGAAAAACAGCACTGGTAGTTATAGCATGGCGTCAATTACTAGAGGGAATAATGCGTACACACATGCATGCAGTGCTTCCACCTCGGGTACACACATGCATGCACTTACTCCACTCCATAGTACTCCGTCCATTCCTAAATGTTAGTCTTTTTAGAGATCCAAATGTACTACCACATACCGATGTATATAGACATATTTTCGAGTGTAGATTCACTCATTTTGCTCCGTATGTAGTCACTAGTTGAAATCTCTATAAAGACTTATATTTAGGAACGGAGGGAGTAGTACAGAGTACATGGAGAGAAAATTGTGGACTTGATTGCGGTTACCACGCCCTAATTAATTAAGCATTAAAGCAAACGCGTCTAAAGTCTCTCTGGTGGTGGAAATGCATTGAGAGAAATGCATCATAATGAAGCACGCCTTGTAAACTGTGCTGGAGGGAGGAGTAGTATGAACATGCAAAACCAAGTACGCGTATGGCCAGTCGGTCAACGCACCTCCTCTTGGCATATCACTGACATGTGGGACAGGAGTGTGAGCAAACCGATCTCAATCGACAGCAAAGAGCCAACCCGCCGTTCCTTGAGACAGACGAGGATCGAGAACACACAGACGGGCACGCACGGAGGCCAAGATATATTCGAGCATGGCTGGTTGATTGATATCATTCCTTACATGTTGGGCTGTCGTTTCCCGCCCTTCTCCGGAATAAACGTGTACTTTATCAGAGATAAAAAAATAAGAGTACAGACGCTCCACCATGCGGTTCTAGTAGTAGTACTACTCGTACTACTGCGCTTGGCTCTTCGCCTCTTCGTGAAGTCGAACAATGACGGTACTCCGCATGTTGGGTACTACAGCGTATGCCTCTGACAATCTGACACCGAATGGACTGATGCATGTCCACCGAGGGTTGGTTGCATTAGTCAAAAGGCGTAAGCGACCTTCACCTTGTCCTGCAAGCTTCTCCTCATTCTACGAGTTGACGTGACACACCAAAAAGTAGTGCTAGTCCATACTCCCTCCTTTCCGGTTAATATGGCTTAATATTTTTTGCGGGTAAATGAGAGAGCTTTATTCATATATAAGCATTCTTAGGACGATCGGCCAAGACAATGGTCACTAGGAAGCGAGGTACCTCGCAAAAAAAGAAGTAGGAAGCGAGGTGTTTCATCAAGCCAGCTCTCGACCACATTCAAAGTGCAGCAAGCACGGTTCGCACGAAGATGCGCCGCAAGGTTTGCTGACCTGTTTACATGCTGAATAACAAAAAAAGAGGAAATATTACTGAGCGCTACTATTTGTAACAGGATATGTGCCAGAATTAAGCGAGAATTGTGGCGAGTGTTCCATGCAATCAACTTCCATTATCACATGCGAGAACCCTCGAAGAAAACAAAATGTGTTGAAGATTGCTTTATCACATTCTAAAATTATAATAAGAGTGCAGACGCTCCTCCATCTGGTTCCTAGTACTAGTATAGTACGTACCTTTATAGAGTATAGTAGTAGTACTAGTACTAGTAAACTTTGCGCTTGGTTGTTCGCCTATTCGGGAAGTCGAACAATAATAGCACTAGTAGTATAGTGTATGCTTCTGGCAATCTGACACCCAATTAACTGTTCAATGTCCACCGCCTGAGTGAGGTAGAGCTTGCATTAGTCAAAAGTTTCTCCTTGTCCTGCAAGCCACCGCGAGCAAGCTTCTCCCGTCTCGCAACCTTCTCCTCGTTCGACAAGTTGACGGGACACATCAAAGTAATGCTAGTCCATACTGCCTCATCTCCGGTTAATATGGCTTAATTTCAAACGAGATAAATACACTGTCTGTCACTATATATTTGTAAAAATATGGTCAGTGGACTTCATAATACGCTAATTGCGCTCAATATATATATTTTCCGGTGTTTATATGGTCACTAGCTCACCCTGACTGAGTATGTGTGTGCATGCACGTGTAGGTTGAGCACTTAGCGTGACCGTGCGTGTTCCGTCGTTTGCTCGGACATGCATGCATTAGGGCATCGCGCACGTTTTGCGTCCATGTGTACGTGTGACTGTTGCATACATTTAGGGGGAGTACATGTAGGGGCCACTAAGGAGCAGTCAAATCACACAGTAAGTTAGTTGGAAGAAGCAACCATCATTTCACTCTTGAATGACACGTATGCAATATAAAATGGTTGATATGGAGAGAAAAATAAAACCACTATATATACACTAGCAGGAGACTAAGCTACAAGCCTGCTTGCTTAGGTTGCTCTCTTCACAAGCATAGAACGACGGGCCTGATCCTGCAGCTGGGGGAAGGGAACAATGTTCTGCGTAGACACGGTCGACATCGGCGAGGGAGAAAACCCATAGTCGGTGTGTCCCAATCGGGGGTCACCGCGGTATGAGCTGATGCCGCGTCCGAACCGCCCTTCTAGCTACAGCCCGACATCCCAGGTAGTCCATCTTCCTTTTGGAGCCGGCTTGCTCCACTGCCGTAGCTCCATCTCCATGTCGATCTTTCTCTACTTCTACCGGCTTATACTTGTGATGATTTTATGTCTCATGAACTAGTGCCAGTACTATTATTCTAATCACACTTCTTCAATATCTTTGCCATTAGGGATGCTCAGGTCAATTTTAATGGAACTGCACAAAAGCATCATATGATCCGAGGGTGCCAGCCATCTTTCCTTCGATAGGTTCTACTTGGCCAGGGAATAAAATCATGTTTAGGGTTTAGGGTTTAAGTCGTAGTGAACCCATCAGTAGTTTTTCTTTCGTACACGCTCTCACAACTTTTTTCTTTAGTTGTGAAGTAAATATTGGCTATGATCTGTGAATCATTGAGATGCATCAGCATGTGTGTTAGTTTTCCTTTGTATTTGATGGAATATTGTAACGGGGCAACCTTGGAATAGGAATTGAAATGGAGTGGAAAGTTTCCGTTTTTCCGGAGAAAAAAATGGAAACGGAGAGAAACCAATGTTTTGTTTCGTTGGATCGCGCCATCGAGCAAAACCAACGTTTGAATCACGTCTATCGTGTTCGTGTCTCACCCTCCTGCACGGCTCGACCCCACACGGTCACTCGGCATGCCACTCACCGCAAACCGAGTATACGATAACTTTCCCGCCTGCTTGTCGATGGATCGCGCCATGGAGTACTAGCACTACTGGAAGAGATTGACAAGTTGGGGAAGGACAGCTAGCTGTAGCACGGACTCCCAAGAACTTTTTACATGCATGTTGTAGCCGGCTATTGTGACCTTTGAACACGGAGCAGCCGTGTGCACCCGGAAGCGGCGCGGCGACGGTCTCTCAGCCGGCGCTCCGCTTCAATGCCGGCGCCTGTGAGAGGTCGCGTCCGCTCTGGCCGGGCATGAATGCGGCACTGACCATTTCGGGCGGGAAGCACGCGCGGGTGATGAAGAGGGTTCGGATTGGTCAGGACCGGCCGTGGCAGCGGTCCGGACGTGCGCAAACAAGAGATGCTATACATTAATATTGCTGCGTATATAACTAACAACATAAATAATCTTCCAGTTGGACAAATATGATTGGAGATGGAGATGGAAATGGAATTTTACGTAAACACGGATATGCATGTCTATGTATATGTGTGTGTGCGCGACGACTCTCGCGACCTGGAAGCGGGGGTGTGTTTTTGATCGAGTTTTCTTTCTTGGTAAGTTAGAAAATCAGTTTGTCTAATTCACATCTAGATGTTATTTAAGGATATCACATCTAAGCCCGCACAACTATATAATGTAGCAACAAGAAACAAAAAAAACTAGGACAAAAAAATAGACCACAAACAGAGTGGACATCAACTTAAATATGACATAACTATGTCACATCTAGATGTGTCCTAGACAGACCCTTAAAAAATTGTCCGCCAGTTTTCGTTTCTTTTTTCCGGGAACGCGCGTATTCTATTTAAAACCACTGCTATGGAGAGATTTTTTTTACTCCATTATAGCCTCTTGTTTGATAGAGTTTCTCGCGTCTCGCTCTCTCACCCTCACCATATCAAAACAAGATGAGAGTGTCCACTCTATCTCTCTCCTCACCGGTGGTCACAAATCCGGCTGAATCCCGTCCGCTGCGGGAAATGAGGAGGTGCAGCGTTGACATTGTCGCCGTCGGCGACGGAGGAAGCCGATGCGCACCGTCCTCTAGGAGCCGGCGCTGGCGCGCACGAAGATCCTCCGCGCCCTTATTCGCTGCCGTCGTGTGGGAAGATGCCGCCCACCCACCTAAACGACATCTCACCCACCTGAGGTATAACTTCTTGTACTGGTCCAGCTCCCCAGTTCGCTGCGTGCGGGTTTTCTTCTATGCGACTACTCCCCAGCTCCCCATGCGTAGTAGCTAGGGTTCGTCGGCTGGTCCAACATCACCTACTAGTACTATTATAGAGGAAATGCCACTCGAAAAGTTGTCCTGATTTATGCCTCGGTGGAGGTATACATGTTGTTTCAACAAAAATTACATGGTGGTTGTGCGACCATTGTCCATATGGTGGTAGTACTATCACTGGTTAAATGAAGAAATGTTTTTTTTCTCGGGTATCCTGGTTTAGTTCCCATCAAGATAATTATGATGCTTCTGTTTGTTGGTGTACTTTTCATTAATTCTTGTTGACAATTGAGATGTCATTGCTAACCCTTTTTTATATTTTTGGAAACAGTGATGCGTGTCTCCATACCCGGGCATGTCTTCCTCAATTTTAGTGGAACTGCACAAAATTGGATGGCCATTGTTGTTCCGCCTCACTGTCCTCTGCCACGTGGTTCTTCCTTCCTCGAGCTTGATTACTGAGAAGAAACAGACCACAGTGAGGATTTGTCGAACTTCATAGGTGCCTCACCCAAACTTGATGCCAAATGGATGATGCATCACCACGATGACCTATCGATGCTCATGGTTGCGCCTCATGGTTGCCTTGGCTGGTGAAGCTGATCGATTTTCAATGAAAAACAAGCTATCTTCCATCAGTGCACTTTGCTTGTTAGGCACAAAGATGATATCCTTCGTTAGTTCCCCTTGGTTGCGTTGGAGACGCAGTCGTCTTTCACGTTGGTGCAATTTTATCACACAATTGGCTATGAACCAAATGTTTCCTTGAAGAAGGATCGACGTTGGTACTAAGAGCATAAATTTTGTATTGATTTCTAAGCCTTCTCACAACTTTGTCTCTAGCTCCCCTGAAATTTTATTTGTCCAGCTATTAACTTTGATTTAAAAAATGGTGTGGACTAAAAGCCTGGATGGACGTAGTAGCCCTCCATTTTTATTTACTCCGCATATTAGATTTGACTGAAGTCAAACTTTGTAATACTCTCAAACCTTTCCGATAATTAAAATTAAAATTCTTTATTTGTACACACTCTCACACATTTCCGATAATCTGGCGCATGTGTGGTTGTTCACTTAAGGGAGGGTAGTGTACCACATGTGAAAGACAGGAAGTGCGACCAGGACGCGTGGGTGTGGATCGTTAGTTCATCGGAAGTAGTACTAGTTTTCTTCACTGTACAATAAATAAAGAGTTTCGTTTCGTACTTACACAGTTTAAAACGATTGTTATGGAGAGAATAAGAAAACCACTCCACTATATATTAGTCCTATACACGAGAGTACTATATGGACGCACCTTCATTGACTTAATGCACCTGCCTTTGGGTTTATGACAGGTGGGCCCAAAATGTGGCTGGCTCACCTGTCATACAGCCAAAAGCAGGTGCAGTGAAGGCACTGGAGCTCAGTCCGTGCTACAATGGTATATATATAAGCGGGAGCCTCAGCGCTTGTTTGCTAGGGTTTGCACTCTCCACACGCTCGCCGCATTATATATATGTTACACACTGGAGGCTCAGCGTTCATTTGCTAGGGTTTACTATATTCACAGTCTCTCACCCTCTCTTCATCAGATCTAAACAAGACTGCATTGGCCTCTTGTCTCTCTCTCCCCCCTCACAGCTGCTAAAGGAGGCGTCCGTATCCCGTCGCACCGGGAAGGGGAGGAGGTGCAGCCATCACTCTATCGCCTTCGGCGAGGGAGGCAATCCACTGCCGGCTGCGTTGTTCTCTTTCACCCAGCGCCTGTGCAGGAGGGCCACCGACCCCTTCTTCCTCGCTGCCGTACGTAGTGTGGGCAGATCCGGCCTCCCGCCGAACGCTTTGCCACATCCCAACGACCCTGAGGTATAAATTTCTTTGAAACCGTCGTTGCTCTAGCTGCATGTGGATCTTTTTTGATCTGTAGTCAAATCTAGGTCTTGGTTCAAAGAGGAAAGAAAGGTGCAGTGGGTGGAGCATGAATCTAGGACGTTGTTCAATGAGGAAAGGAGGTAGGAAAAGTAGTATAGACTGGCTATCTAGCCGCTTTGTTGGTCGAAAAGGGAAAAAGGGGGTAACCCAGTACACACATCTGTAAGGAACCGATCTCTTTTTTGAAAAGGGAAAGAAACTGGGGGGTCGGGTAGTTTGTGCAGGACTAGATTTGCTACCCTCACATAGGGAAAATTTTCAAAGAGAACAAATATGGGACCAACACAGATATGCTGCTGGGCTACATACTCTGCATCACCCATTTATACGTGTGGATGCACATGGTGCTAGCATGTCCCATATAGCTATTTTGCTATTGTTAATCTAAGAATGCCGCCGAAAAATTGAAGCAATGCCACTGTTAAAAGTAAATTACATTTTTTAACGAATGTTGTTTCAAGAGAATGTCTCTGTTAATATGAATCAATGCAACCGTTTTATAAATGCTACTATCCTACTTTGTTTTCCATCCAAGATAATTAGATGCTTCTTTCTGTCACCGTTTATTTCATCCTTTATCGGCAAGTAATTGTTTCCTTTTTTGCCTCTGTTAAAACAGGGGTATCGATTCAACTTGTTGCTATTGCGACATTTTGCTTCGCTACTCGAATTACTTATGTTTTAAGAGTGTTTTGTGCAGTTCAACTTCAATGTCACACCGATGACTTTGCTTAATTTTGGTGGAACTGCACAAAAGGAGATCGAGATTTGTTTCCAGTCTTCGTGGCGAGTTGTTTCAAATCTTGGTCTCAACCACATGATGTACAGTGTGCTTTGAGATGTTGTGCTACTGGTTTTGGTACTGTTTTAAATAAATGTTGACTTTAAGCTATTGTATTGCTGTCTTTTCCCATTAACTAGTGAACAAAAATGGGACCAACCCAGAAATGATGCTTGTTGCTTTGTTATAACAAATTCAGCATCACCCCCTTTATAAGCCAGTAATTGATGCCACTCTCAGAATTAACTACTGAATCTTATTTCAAAACTGCAACACTTGTTAGGGATTGGCGGGATTACCATTTTTGTGGTCGCATGTTTCATCCTCCTTTATTAGCCAGTAATTGATTCCTTTTTTGCCTCTGTTTAAACAGGGATATCTATTCAACTTGTTGCTATTGCGACATTTTGCTTCACTACGCGAAACACTTTGCTTGATTTCAGTGCAACTTCACAAAACGAGATTGGATTTCCTATTCGTGTTGGCAGATTCGTATTTTATCTTGTCTGTCTCATGAAAGGTTAGTATAGGCCTTCATCCATATGATTATGCAGTGTGCTTTGAGATGTTGTCCTACTTGTATTGGTACTGTTTTAAATAAATGTTGAATTGAAGCTATTGTATTGCTCTCTTTTCCCATCAAGTAGTGAACAAAAATGGGACCAACCCAGACATGATGCTTGTTGCTTTGTTACAACAAACGCTACATCACCCCCTTTATAAGTAGATGGAAGCACATAATGTTGTTGCGCCCACTCTCCCCTGGAACTGTTTATGCTTTTCGTTAATCTAATGCCGCTAGTAAAATTCAGCAATGCCACTCTCAGAATTAATTAACTACTGAATCTTAGTTCAAAACTGCAACACTTGTTAGGAATGGTACTATCCTACTTTGTAGTTCTTTCTACATGTTTAACCAAGGTATTGTTAAGATAATGTCTCTGTTAAAATGAATCAGTTTCATTGTTTTAGGAATGGTACTTTTCTGCTTTGTCATTCTTTATACGTGTTGAAACAAGGCAGTGTTAAGATAATGTCCCAGTCAATATGAATGAATCACACTGATGGAGAATTGCTACTCTCCTGCTTTGTTTCCCATTAACATATATAAAGTAGATCAGTAGATGTTTTTCTTCTGGGAGTACAAGTCATCAACCGTTATTTCTCAGTAATTGTTTCCCTTATACCTATTGTTGCTTACAGGGATATCAAAATTAAAACTTGGTTTTATTCCAACTTTGATTTTAGTTGAACTGCACAAAAGGAGCCAATGTGTCCAAGGCAAACTGCTGAATTACTGGGTCTAGTTGGTCGTTCCACTTTGCAGAAAGAAGCAGTCACTGTTTGCGCTACATTACATAAGGAATGACCGAGATGCTTTACAGAGTATTATTAGACACCGGTGACCTGACTAGTCTGCATAGACCATTGGCAATTTAACAACACGTGGAGTGCCCTGGGCAAAAAGTGCCCAAACAAGTACAAGAAGCTACGACAGGACTCCACGATCATAGGCATTACATATTTTGAATGGGAAAAGCTTGTCAAAGTTTAATCATTGATGTTACCTAGAAGACATTAGTTTAATATATTGGAATTGGAAAACCTTGTCAAAATTTGCTCATTGATGTTAGCCAGAAGACATGCATTTGATATTTTTGAGTGGTACGCCCTTGCTGTGAGCAGCGTCGAGTGTTTTTTCCTATTCCTGTGTTCAGTTTAGAAGTAAATAGGTACTCTGCTGAGATATTCCTGTGTTAAGAATTTGTTCTTAATATTGTCTATGTAATGCCAGGCATTGTGTTTGATTGCACAGTTGAGCTTGGAATGTTATGGAATGCAGCATCATGAGTTGTTCACCGTGCCTCCTGAGAATAATACTTCATATTGTTTTGCATGTCGATCTAATGCCAGTGATTTGCTTGTTAAGAAGATCATCCTCTTCTGTTGTTTTCGTGCTTAAAAAGTTCATCGTCTGATGTTTCATTCATAGCCTATACGACAAGTCGGGTAGGTTAGACGTGAAACCATATGATCTTCCGACCAACTCATGATATTAGGCCGTGATTGGATCGTCGTTTTCCAACCAAAACCGCTTGTAAAACTGACGCTTGTAAATTAAAGCAGATGGTCTCGGGCGAAGGCGCTTGGTTGGTCGATTTGACTACTAAAATATTGGAAGTACTTCACACACGATAAAAACGCTGAACGATACTCAGAGATTGCTAATCCAGCCGTTAGTTGTTGTTTCAGACTTGCCCATCGATGGCATGATACGCACGTCATACATGTATCATCTGGTAATGTTATCCATATACCAGTGCTCGTAAAATATACACTGGTCTCTCAAATTACACGCATAACCCGCCGGTTTTACTTACAGACCTCGGGCCCTCGGCTTCATTACGCCTATATTTTACGCGTTGTTTCTGATGACGAGTAAATTACACTTGTATGTTAATACAGGTTTGAAATAAACCAGAGCTCCCAAGCGCGGCCTTACTGTTTCATGCCGTCTCAGTTTCTTGAAGGTGCTCATAGGTGTCCGATAATCCTAGCTTCCTGAATGAGCAGCGGGCGCTATATCAGACCATCCGTAGGGCCCGCGAGGCCCTCTCCGTTGTCCTTCGAGTTGTTGCACTCGCCGTGGCACCGAGCATTGTTAACATCATCAACGAACATGAGGATTCATGAGATGACTTTATTTTGACTGGATGACACTAGGGACCCACTAGGGCCATAGCCGTACGTACGAAAGTGCCTCCTTATTATGTACAAATATATTTTTTGCTTTCTCCTGGTTTCCTAACATCAGGTCCCACACCATTGTCAACCTATGTAGTCAATATGAACGAGAGAATTGCACAAGGTGCGGCTGACAACTGGGACCAAGCTGCTCGAGCAGTATTTGTGTTTTTTAGGCGTGAGCACTGTAGAGTTTTTCTTGGCGATGATTTTGTTGTTGTTCAGAGGAGAGCAGGGTACTAACTGGACGGGCTGTGACCCGTCTAGCCCAGGCCAGATATCCAGCCCATATACTAATCTTTTCAAGATGAAAATGGCTAGCCCAGATATACGTCTTTTTGAGGAATACCCAGGCAAGGTCAACTTGTTATTCTCTGCCCCGCTGGGCTGCAAATCTTTCCTAGGAGGGATGCATTAGGCTTAATAGGAAAATGGGCTTTAAAAATAATAAATGGGATGTAATTATAAAAACTGGGCAGTAACTATAAAAAAATTCACCAAACACGAAATTAGTTTATAAAATATTATTTATGCATTTTGAAAATCTTAAATTTTCATTGCTGCGCACGCATTGTTTCGTTCAATTTTTACGTAATACAAATTTATATTTAATATGACTAGAAATTTCGGGATAAAAATATTTCGGATCCCATCAAAATGTGGGAAATTTTATTGAATTCTGTCTTCAACGGTTGGTTGAAATTATTAATCGTTCCTAGCTAGAAAATAGGCTGTACTTTTAACAAACTGTAAATGGGTTGTTGTAAATTCCATTAGAATTCAAAAATGGGTTGTACATTCGTACAAAACGCAAATGGGCTATAAGTTCTCTTCCACACACTTGTGGGCCTACTAAGTGATGCGTCCCCTAAAAAAATAAGTTGACGCGTATGCAAGGCTTTGTCAACTTATTATAGTCAACACACGGTTCTAGCAGCAGTGGCTGTTGGATGTCTATCCAATGGATGTCGCGCTTCTTCTTCAATCTCGAATATTCTTAGCATCGGCCGCCCAAAAAATGATTCCTCCCCCTAACATCTGGGGTGCACCGTTTCGGAGGCTGACCTGTGGGCCTACTAAGTTGGAGCGTACCAAGGGCTTTATCAACTTAGTCAATATAAACGATTCTAGCTTCAGTGACCGTACGATGTCCATCCAACGGCCGTAGTGCTTCTTCAACCTCTGGTCTTCTTGGTCCAGCCGCCCCAAGCAGCGCCAGTCGTGCCGCCTGATCCTACCTCCCATGGCCGGCTGTGCTGCCGCGGAGGCCTCACCGCCTCCATACTACTCCCACCGCTGGCCAGGCCATCCCTCCACTCACCCACACCCCCTGTTATTCTACGGCGATGGTAGCCTCACACCACAACCGAACCAGTGAACCCTCGTACTCCTCTTCGCGCGGGCTTCCAATGCTGCGTCTGCCCCGGCTCCGCGTCGTCCCCTTCCTAGGCCTCGCTGTCGTCCACCGCCCTGGTGCTCTCGGTGTGGCGTGGTCAACGTGGTCAAAGATCGACTTCCATCGGAAGAGTACTGTACGTGGAGAGGCTGACATCTGGGTCCACGGCGGCCGCAAGGAAGTGCCTCCTTATTACGCGCAAAATAATTATTCCTCCACCTGACAGCAGGGACCCACCAGACGAGCCACCTTATTTCGTGAAAAAAACATTTCCCCCTGACTGCTGGGACCCACCAGACGGGCCACCGTATTTCGTGAAAAAAACGTTCCCCCCGCTGTTAGCTCGGACCCACCGGAAGTGCCTCCTTATTACGCAGAAAAAAATGAATACTCCCCCTGCTAGCTGGGACCCACCTTGGTGTGAGGCTGACTTGTGGGCCTACTAAGTTGACGGGGACGGAAGGCTTTGTCAACTTAGTCAATATGAACGATTCTAGGTCAAGTGACCGTACGATGTCCATCCAACGGCCGTAGTGCTTCTTCAACCTCTGCTCTTCTTGCTCCAGCCGCCCAAAGTAGCGCCGGTCGTGCCGCCTGCTCCTGCCTCCCGTGGCTAGCTGTGCTACCGCGTAGGCCTCATCGCCCCCTACTATTCCCACCGCTGGCCGGGCCCTGCGGCGACGGCAGCCTCACACCGCAGCAGAACGAGTGAACCCTCATACTCCTCTCTGCGTGGGCATCCACTGCCGCGTTTTCATCGGCTCCGCGTCGTCCCCTTCCTAGGCCTCGCCGTCGTCCACCGCCCTGGTGCTCTTGGCGCGGCGTGCTCGACGTGGTCAAGGAATGACTTCCATCGGACGTGGACTGTACGTGGAGAGGCTGACAGCTGGGTCCACGGCTGCAGCAAGGAAGTGCCTCCTTATTACGCGGAAAATAATGATTCCTCCACCTGACAGCAGGGACCCACCAGACGGGCCACCGTATTTCGCGAAAAAACGTTTCCCCCCTGACTGCTGGGACCCACCAGCTACACCTTCGCACGCAAGGAAGTGCGTCTGGCTAAAAAAACAGTTCGCCCGCCTGACTGCTAGGACCCACCCGCTACATCTTCGCACGCAAGGAAGTGTGTCCAGGCAAAAAAAAAACCCAAAACGATTCGCCCCCCTGGCTGTTGGGACCCACCAGCTACATCTTCGCAGGCAAGGAAGTGCCTGACAGTTGGGCCCACCTGGTCGAAGCGTACTTAGCGTTGTCATTCTAGTCGCGAACATGTACTTACATATATACTGGTGGATGTAGAGGCAAGCACGTGTCGTAGTAGAGGCGCGCACGTAGCATGCACACGTATGTACAGCGGCCAGGGTACAAGAAAGAAAATACGGCCACGTATGTGTACATACGGGCAGGGTCTCGAACGCCTACTCACGTATACATACGGCGAGGGCTCGTGTACATGACTGCGTCAGAACAGAGAAACAACGTCATCGTCCTGTTGATGGGGAAGCAACGGAATGCGTTGTGTTCATGGGGAGGCAACGGAATGCGTCATTTTCATGGAGAGGCAACGAAATGCGTCGTATTCATCGGGAGACAACGGAATGCGTGGGAGCCAACCAGCTGGGTCGGAATGGAATGCGTGGTCGTGTTCATCAGGAGGGCTTGGACGGAACAGGCGATGGAAATGAAGCCTGGCATACCGCAAAACGGAGGAAATGGACCTCCTACGTTCGGAACGGGGGTCCTATTGATCGGGAGGGGTGTGTCGTACCGAAAAATGGAGGAAACGGACCTCCTATGGTCGAAACGGGGGTCCTGTTGATCGGGAGGGGTGTGGCGTACCGCAAAACAGACGAAACGGACCTCCTACGGCCGAAGCGGGGGTCCTGTTCGTCAGGAGGGGTGTGGCGTACTGCAAAATGGGACTCCATGGGATACTGTTCATCTCCACCGTCGTCCTCCTCCAGCCTCCACGGGTTACCGTCGACCTCCTCCAGCATCCACGGGCTCCTGTTCATCCAGCCTCCACCGTGCGCTACTCCACCGGCTACTGTTCAACCAACCCTCCATGGGCACCCCTCCACCGTCTATTGTTCATCCAACCCTCCACAACACGAGGTCCTATTCAACCACCCCTCCACGGGCACCCCTCCATCGTCTACTATTCATCCAGCACTCCACCACACCAAGGGGTCATGTTCATCCAGAGGCAACGCCACCGGTCACTGTTCATCCAACCCCCCACCCCTCCCCGCAACGCTCACTGTAAATCCCAGAGGCAGCATCGATCGACTTCAGTTAGCAGCAGTAGCAAAGGAATCGCTCGATCAGGTTCAGTTAATAGCCATCGATCGATCGCTCGGGTTCAGTAACACGTAACCTGCAGTGCAATCGCTCGGGTTCAGTTAGAGCCCAACGCCTCACTCAGGTTCAGTTAGAGCCAACGCCTCGCACACACGCGCGTACGTGTACGAGAGAAATGCGCATCGCTCAGCCCTCGACTTCCCACCGTAACCGGTAACTCCCCAAAATTGTCCTCCCCCTCGCTTCTACCACTGTTTTTTCCGTCATGGATGGCCCAAAGAATGTCATGGAGCTGGGTCTTCGGCCCGCCCAGGACGAAAAGCCAATTTTCTGTCATGATTTTTTGTCATAGAAGTAGGAGCCCACCACATCTATGATGATACCGGGTTTTGTCACAATTATCGTCATAGAAGTGTCATATGTATGACAGAAGAAAAATTCGTTCGGCCCAAAATGTCACGGATGTGTCTTTTTTTTGTAGTGTGATTTGTATATCTCCAGCCAATTTGCAGTCCATCGATTATTCCATTGCCATCTCATGGCCTTGGCATGGAGGAACTATGCCACATGATAAAGCAGTCCTGATGTAATCTCTCTGGCCTTCTCAGCATTCTCCATGCCTGTTCCTAGCCATGGATATCTGCCGGCACCAACCAGCACACAAACTGTAAGTAGAAAAAGACGATCGAGGGTTATGGTTATAGGGATTTAGACATAGTTTTCTTATGTTTTAGATCCACTGAGGATGTTGTTACAGTGATTGAACATACGTCTGGCTACCTATATGCTCAACACAGGGTGGTGCATATTTGATTCCATCAATAATTTAACGCACTAACCGACATTGAATCTTTGTTTCTCTTTTGTTCTTTTTTACATCCTTCGCTAGTTCTTGCAATCTTCTAAATAAGTCACATTCAGTTGGTCACTGTTTGTTCACAGAGTTCTTTCATGATCAGTAGAAACTTGATGTGTGTTGACATTGGCATTGGTGGCCCAAAATAAGGACATGAATATGTTGCATTAAACTTCTCTCCTTGCCATCGATGCTCATATTTGCGCCTTGGGGGTGATCTTGGTTTCTTTGCATGGTTTGGCCGATAAGCATTCTTGTCTTCACTCTTCTTTTGATATTTATCCAATAGTTCAGTGAAGGTGATTTTTAATCTCTTACACTTGTGCTTATTTCGGCCTTTGTTTTCTTTCATCGATCATTGGAGTTTCTTCTTGCCCTCTAGTCCTTAGCGTCTTCATTGTAGCTTCGATAGAATTTTCACCCTCAAGAATATTATCATTGTGCTCTTAAAAGATTTTCCTACCTGAAAGCTTAATCCCATTCTCTATAGTTTTTACCTTCTCATGCTTAAATAGACCAGCATGAAGCAGCCGATGCAAAAACTATTTACCATCTGGACCAATTGGAATAGACTGGTCATCTCTTGGTGTCTCAACAAATTTGAACCGTCCTTATCAATGGCCGATTTAACTATTTGATGAAACATATTGCAATCCTCGAAATTATGTTTGAACGAATGATGCAATCTACATCACATTCGTCCTTGGTTTGATGGCTTGACGTGGTGATCAAGAATTCAAATGTAATTATTTTTCAGCAACAACTCAAATATTTGATCACACATGCTTGAATTGAAGGTTAACCTTATATTTTCTAGACGATCTTGTTGTGAGAACGGCTTTAGAGGTAAGCACACAAATGGTTCAGATTTGGAATCTCCCCATTTGGCTATGAATTTTCTTTTGCATTCTTTTTACAATGTCATTGGATAACATATTATACTAGCATCCATTTTCTCAACAGGATCTAAACTTGACATTATGTTTCTGAAACAAAAATAGTTAGAACACACATGTTTCAATTGAGACGAAAAGCATGCCATGTAAGAAATAAGGAAAGCTACCCAACTAGATATGAAGTTTAGATAAAGCAATGGGGAAAGCCTTGGCTATAACAATTAGTCACTCTCGGTCTTTATAAATGGCGCAATGGTTTGACCGATATGCTCTATAACAATTTTATCGCTTACAAGTAAATTACCCTTCTTCACTGGTCTTTCAAAGTTACTTATTAGGATTTTTTCTAATAGATGCATCAACAATAAAGTTGTGACCAAATATGAAAACAAGTAAGTTAATTGATAGACATACCTCTTCAAATTTATTGGAAGAGCATGATGGTGGTGTGACTTGAACAATATCTTGCTCCGTCTTTGGATGGCTCCCCAACGCCTTTTGATCATAATCTTTATTCTTGATTCCGTGCATTATTACATCGAAGATCTTTGTCAGCCGAGCTTTTTCGGCTACTTGTTCTTGTCCTCAAGGCTTGTCAATTTCTACGGCAAGGAACTCATAGGGCAGGAAGTAGGTTCCATTAACTTTAGAAAAATCAGGCACAACTGTTTTCCTATGCTTGCGATGACCTTTCTCAATAATGCTTGCCTATTCGGATTTGATGGATTCAGAATATACACTACTTGATTCGGGGTTTTCAACCGAAGCATTTTCATGTTACGAATCATCCTTCTTTTCATTGACTCTACCAATTGGCAATGCTTCTTTTATATATTTGAGCCAATTATTTTTCTGTTTGTTTCTGGTAGTGTGCGGCAAAATTGGCTTTAAGATGTTTCTCAATTTCAGCCGACTCTGGATATGATTGCCCCCCAATGCTTTTAGATTCTTTCGGCAATGACACATGAGTGTTGCCAAAACATTGCAATTGCATGGGGGTGTATAATATTTGTGCAGTATAACCGCACCTAATCCCTGCTCTCTCAAGCCATTTGGCTTTGTGGCTATTTGTTTTGCTGATTTAACCATTCCTGGCTGTCAGATCTACTTGATGTAGCGTCATGGCCCAATTCCTATAGCATTCAGGCCCAACTATCCTAAGGGGCTGCTACTCTGGAAGAAAAAACTGAGGCCTCTTGTTAATTGGGCCACTTGAGGCAGCCCATTTAACCTTCCTGACTCCAATCTTTCGATGGCTCGCTGCAGCTGTCGCTTGTACGTAAAAAACAAATGTGAGGTCAATAGGATGTGTTGGACTCGAATAGAGGAGGCGCTCGAGGGAGCCAGGCACGCGAGGGGACCGAGCGGTGGCGAAGCAAGATGAGTCGAGCGACGGGAGCCGAGGCACGCTAGTGGATCCGCCGTCACGCGGTTCAGCCGATGCGTGCGAGGGGAACCGATCCAACCTATGAGGGGATCCAGCGGATGTGCGGGATTCAGATGAATCAGGAGGACGTGAGGCAGTCATCAGAGATGAATTGGGTTATTTTGTAGCTGTAGCAACATGTTCGTGCCACATGTTTCTGATGCAGCTACTGCTGAAGCAACTGCTCTCAGGAATGGTATTAATTTGGCAGCTCATGTGGGATGCTTGAGGATAGATGCTGAGTCAGATTGTGAACTTGTGATCAATGCAGTAAAATATACTTATAGATTCAATTGTTCCCAAGCAACAAGAATTATTGAATGCGTTCAACTCTCTTGTGACTTCGGACAGGTGAAATGTTCTTTACGCAACCGAGAAGCAAACAGTGTAGCAGATGCTTTGGCTAAGCAAGCATATATGCTGAAGAATTCTTCTGTTTGGGAAGATGATCGGCCCAATTTCATTTCCTCTTTGATTGTAAATGACATTGCTATTGTCTGAGAAATGAAATCTTTACTCTGTCAAAAAAAAATATTATTTCTCCCCAATTATTTGCTCATCATTGGAATTGTTCTCAAAGTTGATAAAATTTACCCCATGCAAAAGACAAAAATATTGATCCGCTTGCACTTTCAATCAGTAATTTGGACCAAAGTGTCTGGTCTGAACCAAAGTGCCTCTTTCTAGATGCTTAAGAAATGACACTTCAAAATATGACTGACCGTTTCGTAAAGAAAACATGATCGATCATGATCTAGAAGCCTCTAAACAAAACCAAGTTTGCCAATTGGAACTGGAAAAATGATGCAAAATAATGAACGCACCAGAAGGGGAGCTCAAATCCAAGTTGTATTTTGCGCCCATCTTATACTATTTACTAATTGGAGGCACCAAACGAGGTTCCATGTTAATCCCGGTAGTTAGAAAATTTGGACCATTAGGTTTACTAATGATACATCGATGGCCGTCAGATAATGTCTTGATGCACCTCTTCACGTGCGGGAAACAGACTCCTCTATTTGCACCTCCTTACGTGATACTTGAGAATATACTTTGGCTCCCATTGTGTCGAATCAATAAATTTGGGTTGAATACTTTACCCTCGAAAACTGTTGCGATCCCCTATACTTGTGGGTTATCATTTACAAAATCATATCAAAGATGCTTGCAAATAGATTGAAAAGGATCGTGCCTAAGATTATATCACCCACCCAAAGTGCATTTGTTCCTGGGAGACTAATAACACATAATGTGCTAGTTGCTTATGAATGTTTTCATGCAATCAAAAATAAAACACATGGATCGGCTGGCTTGTGTGCTGTAAAGCCTGACATGCATAAAGCATATGATAGAGTCGAATGGGGGTTTCAGAAGGCAATGATACAACATATGGGTTTTCATGAACATTGGGTTGAATTGATGATGGAAGGCCGTTTCTCACCTTCTTTTTGCAAATGATTCATTAATTTTGATGAAGGAAAATTTGGCAAATGCAAACACACTGAGAAATGTTCTGCATATGTATTGTCAGAGTTCGGTTCAATTAGTCTCAAGTGCTAAATCCAACATTTTCTTGAGCCCAAATAATTCAATGCTGGTAAGATAGAATATTTGTAATCAACTGTTTATATTTACTAAGGCCCTCATTGATAAATACATGGGGTTGCCTTCCATGGTGGGATTGATAGGAGTGACTGTTTTCAACATCTTGTTGATCGGGTATGTGAGAATCTTAAAGGCTGGAAAGAAAATATGTTATCTGTTGGGGCCAAGGAGACTTTGTTGAAAGTTAGGGCACAGGGAATTCTCTCATATGCAATGTTAGTGTTTAATTTTCCTTTGAGAATTTGCAAAGCTATTATTGATGAGATTGCAACCTTCTGGTGGGGAGATGATGAAACTAAGAAAAAGATGCATTGGATGGCGTGGTGAAAGATGTGCATTCCAAAGGGGATAGGAGGTATGGGCTTTAGGGACCTTCATAGATTTAATCTTGCTATGTTAGCAAAGCAATGTTGGTGACTAATCCAGAATTCAGAATCTTTTTGTGCCCGCGTTGTCAGTGCAAAATACTTCCCAGATGGTGATATTCTAAATGCATGGTCAAAGGGTTGTTCTTATTATAGATGGCAAATCTTTGTGCAGGCATCCAAACCTTTAAAAGGGGGTGTATTTGGAGAGTGGGAACAGGTCGGGATTAAGAATTAATCCGTGATACATTCTACCCTATTGATGTGCATCACATATTTCGAATCCCTTTGAATGTCCAAGGAATTGACGACTATGTTGCATGGCACTATACAAAGTCTGGTACATTCTCAGTTTGATCTGCTTATCATAGGGAATTGGAGCATAAATTTGGACAACGTATGCCTGCGGAGGATGGCCAAGGTCGAGCAAATCCTATCCCCATTTGGGATGACATGGTGTCGGCTAAGGTTAAAATTTTGCTCTAGAAAGTATTACATGGGATCCTTCCCTGTAAGGTGTACTGGAAAACAGACATGTTTTAAAACAAGCACAATGTCCGACCTGTTTGAGGGGAACTGATGATATTCAACACTGTCTTTTTAGCTGTAAGAGGGTTAAATTTATTTGGGAACAGTTGGATCTAACAGAGACGATCAGGAAGGCCATATGTCGAGATCGGTCGTGTTTTTTTAACTTGAATCAAATTACAAAAGAGAACTTAGGGAAGAGTATTGGAGGTCTACATATACCCGAGCTTGTGGTTGCGGCATCTTGGTATCTTTGGTGGCAATGTCGGCAGCTAATAAAGGGTGCATCAGTATTGCCAGCAGATAGAACAACAACATCCATCAGAGGATTCTTCAAGTCAGTATTCCGGGCTCAAATCCTCCTCATCTTCGTCATTCCGAACAGATTAGACAGAGATCCCATATAGATTCATGCCAGCTCCTCGGAGCGGCAAGGTTAGGGTTTCTCAACATGCGTACACAATAGCGAGATTTGCTGTGATTTTCTTGAGATCGATTCACGGATTCAATGGCGACGACTGCGGCTCCCGAATACTGGTCCTTAGGGGCACGTGCACGAAGACATCCCGGCTGTCATCGATAAGGTTAGGTCGGATCCGGTATGGGAGCGGTGACAGTGATGCGAGGCGGCTTGTTCAGCCGGCGGCAATGGTCGTTCGGTTGTA
This sequence comes from Triticum dicoccoides, assembly GCF_002162155.2. Classification (NCBI taxonomy): domain Eukaryota; kingdom Viridiplantae; phylum Streptophyta; class Magnoliopsida; order Poales; family Poaceae; genus Triticum; species Triticum dicoccoides. The sequence goes on from NC_041393.1 coordinate 639,610,334, forward strand.
CATGGACCACCATGTAATTTTTTTTATGTTTCGGTGCTTTGTATTTCTGATGAATCAAATCTGATATTTTCGCAAAAATAAAAACTAACTAGATACTTAATTTCTGTTTATGTGCTTGGATTGCTAAACCTCAGTCGACTAAAACTTAATCAAATCTCAGTGGATGCTATATTCATCAGATCTTATGTGGTGATTCATGCAAAATTTTCGTTTTAATTTTTAATTTTTAATTTTTATATGTTATACGTCATTTGACTGAGACTTGGTTAAGTCTCAATCAACTGAGATCTAGACACACCCTTTATGTATTTTTGGGCTAAGGACATTTTTTTCCGTTGCAGCGCACAGACATTTTTACTGCTTGGTAAAAAAGGAATTATAGAATCCGTCGGACATCTTGACGTACGATGTTCTCAGCCACGGCCAGCTCCCGAAGCCACAAGCACGGCTTGAGCTTGACTGAGCTATGGACGGAACAGGCGGGCGTGGCTTTCCAATGGACAAGCGGGCTAGCGTTTATATAGCCGGCGCGAGAGTGCGGGAAGCGGTCACCTAATTCTGACTGTGTACGTACTGCACCGTCGAATCAGATGCCGATCATCATGCACGAGAGCGTGTGGCACTGTTGAGGTCGTGGGCGATCAGGGCATAGCTCTACTGTTTACACCCGTACCTTAGTGCATCCATGGTCATTGAATGCTATTGCTGCCTCATGGTAGCACCACGTACCGTTCTGTACCTGGATGGTTACAAGTCTCGCTGGACTTCTCGACGTGGATGCACATATGAACGGCGTACGTGCAGTCGTGCATCCTTGGATTTAAAATATTTTTTCGGAGTATGACACACACTTACGGCGCAGAAAATCAAATAGCATTTCAGCTTATAATTTGAGAGGGGGAGGCAGATAGGCACCGGGGAATAACAAGGTTGCTGTCCGGAACGAAAAGACGATGCATGTCTTGTTGTGCGCACGTGCCCTGCCGCTCATGGCATCGCCGGGTGGTCGCGGTCGACGTACCATTTCCGGATAGACGACGCCACGTGCCCGCAGATGGTCGTCCGGCCGTAGAAAATTTCTATGGAGCCGGGTTAACGGCATCGCGGGCCAAGCCGCCCAGAGCAGCACGGCGGGCACATGTATGACCGGTCGTCTTAATCAATCCGCTGTCGCGCACCTTTCCGTGGAGGCATGCGTACGAATCGTAGATGCCCTCGCCAATGTATATCGTTTCGGTGATAGACATGATTCTATTCTGGAATTGTGAAATCCACCTCTCCACTTTGACAACCCTTATTGATCTTCATTATCAGAAAAGGGCAATGCCAGCAAGCCTTTTTTTCAACGCTATCCTACCATGTCACTCATTCCCTGGACGAGCACGGTTCGCTTCCGTTCGCTTAATGATGACGTGGCCATGACATCCGTGTCCCGCAACATGATCACCGAGTCCGTCCTCAACTCCGAGCCCATCCAGATGCAACCGGTGCTAAGCCAGCTTTGGTGTAGCTCCATTTACACCAACCTCTCCACACGTTGATCCACTTCCGTGCACACCACCACAGCATGGTAGATCGTAGTGCCGGAGTTCTAGCGAGATTTGTGTGCTTAAACATGTGTGCATATTGTTGTGAGTAGCAGTAAAATGTGATGTTGCTTGTACGTAATCTTAATGTCTCGCGTGTTTTTGTTTAAGTTGTTTTTTGCTTCTTTCTTTGGGTGTTCGGTGTCACCTTATTTCCCCTTGTGTGCTCCCATAGCCATGAATATCTAGTAAATGTTCCTAGACAGTAATAGTGATTAACCTCTTTATGTAATGTCTATACGTATGTTCATTTCTGTAGAGTCGAGATCTGGTGTACCCATTTTTTGTCCCGATTTCTATGTTTTCTAGATGGATTTCTTTGTTTCTTGATCATGTAAGATCAACGAGGACATTCCTTGGCATACTGGAAGCATTTTTTTTTCTATTTCTATGTCTGTTAAAATCCTATGAATCAACGAGAAGCAGTTATCATACCAATGCAAACAACAAGTGACGAGGCTATGCCCAATTTTTTTTAATACACACAAAAAGGTCAAATACACAGCAAATGCCATTCATCGGACATCATTCTTCGCTTTATTTAATTATTTCTCCATTATGAAAATGGTCTTACACTTAAGGCCTAGGTACTTGCCGTGGGTGGGGGTGGTAGCTTTATTTCCGGAACATGATAACCTGCAAAATTTCATTCTTCACATCATAATGATGAACATGAGAAATTATATAAAGTTTTATTTGTGTGTGCGCGCGCAAATATGACAATATACCAACCTGCACAGTGAGTGTCTGTGTGCAACCCATTGCCGCATACATGTGTAGCCATGGACAACTTGGCTAGACTGAGCAAAGTCAGTTCGTGAGCGGTGAACCGATCACAGATGCAGTGGATGTCTTTCGCATCTCTTATTGTATTGCAACATGCGCTATGGAGTGGCGGGTACTGGTCACCAAGTTTCTTCTCGATGTGATGCCAACAATCTCGCATCACCTTTTTTTATCAAGGCGGCAATGATCTATGTCATTGGCTGCACGTGCATGGAGCGAACAAGAAGAGGCAACCACAAGGACTAGGAAGCATAACACTCCAGCTACTTTTGCGTTGTTCATGTTCTATGTTGTGTAGAACTATTAGTATGTGTTTATGCAGGACTTCTGTGCCACTCAGTCTCTATATATAGTGGTCATAGTGAAGTTTTTAGACTCCATTTGCTCATCAATCGCTTAATTGGTCTCTTTTAACTAAGTGAGAGATATATGACTCGGATATGTTATAATTTAATGTTTGCACATCTAGATCTTGTATAAAGTTGTTGGCAATGGATGTGGATGCAACCTATTAATTATTGGCAGTGGAGTAGTTGATTTCGAACTCTTAACAGATATGTGTACATAACTTGGGTATGTTGATAATTAATGTAGGGACATGTTTGGTCCTTGTAGTATCACATCGATGGTAAAGGATACTTCTAATTAAATATAGCTAGGTGCATCCATTTCTTGTATCAAATTGATGGTAACGGACATGTAGATAAGCCTATTTATTTGTCTATCTATCTATATCTCTATCTCTATCACTATCTCTATCTCCATCTCTATCTATCTATCTATCTATCTCTATCTCTATCTATCTATCTATCTATCTATCTATCTATCTATATCTATATCTATATCTATATCTTCTCTATCTCTATCTATCTGTCTATCTATCTATCTATCTATCTATCTATCTATCTATCTATCTATCTAATACTAATAACGGACTCCCTACATATTAAAACATTAATCAGTGAAAACAAGAAATAGAAACCGGTGATTTTAGCGGGCCTGAATTACGATGGTTACGATCTATTAATAAATCCCTTGGATATTTCAATTGAAAAATAGAACTTGGATCTCACTTAGGGAAAAAAAGGAAAAGATATGATGCTATCTAAATAATCATTTAGATTTGATACATTAGCTGAGACGTCATGCAATTGTGAAAATCATGACCGTGTTTCTTTGTGACTAACCTAGATACGACCTGATTCGTATATCTCCAGCCAATTTGCAGTCCATCAATTATTCCATTGCCATCTCATGGCCTTGGCTTGGAGGAACTATGCCACATGGTAAAGCAGTCCCGATGTAATCTCTCTGACCTTCTCAGCATTCATCATGCCTGTTACTAGCCATGGATATCTGCCGGCACCAACCAGCACACAAACTATAAGTAGAAAAAGACGATTGAGGGTTATGATTATAGGGATTTAGACATAGTTTTCTTATCTTTTAGATCCACTGAGGATGTTGTTATAGTGCTGGAACATACGTCTGGCTACCTATATGCTCAACACATGGTGGTGCATATTTGATTCCATCAATAATTTAACACACTAACCGACATGGAATCTTTCTTTGTCTTTTGTTCTTTTTTAGATCCTCCACTAGTTCTTGCAATCTTCTGAATAAGTCACGTTCAGTTGGTCACTATTTGTTCGTAGAGTTCTTTCATGGTCAGTAGAAACTTGATATGTATTGACATTGGCATTGGCGGCCCAAAATAAGGATATGAATATGTTGCATTAAACTTCTCTCCTTGCCATCGATCCTCATATTTGCGCCTTGGAGGTGATCTTGATTTCTTTGCATGATTTGGCCGATAAGCATTCTTTTCTTTACTCTTCTTTTGATATTTATCGAATAGTTCAGCGAAGGTGATTTTTAATCTCTTACACGTGCGCTTATTTCGGTCTTTGTTTTCTTTTTGTTTACTTTCATCGATCATTGGAGTTTCTTGTTGCCCCCCAGTCCTTAGCGTCTTCATTGTAGCTTCGATAGAATTTTCACCCTCAAGAATATTATCATTGTGCTCTTAAAAGATTTTCCTACCTGAAAGCTTAATCCCATTATCTACAGTTCTTACCTTCTCTTGTTTAAATAGACCAGCATGAAGCAGCCGTTGTAAAAACTGTTTACCATCAGGACCAATCGGAATAGACTGGTCATCTCTTGGTGTCTCAACAAATTTGAACCATCCTTATCAATGGACGATTTAACTATTTGATGAAACATATTGCAATCCTCGAAATTATGTTTGAACGAATGATGCAATCTACATCACATTCGTCCTTGGTTTGATGGCTTGACATGGTGATCAAGAATTCTAATGTAATTATTTTTCAGCAACAACTCAAATTTTTGATCACACATGCTTGAATTGAAGGTAAACCTTTTATATTCTAGACGATCTTGTTGTGAGAATGACTTTAGAGGTAAGCACACGAATGGTTCGGATTTGGAATCTCCCCATTCGGCTATGAATTTTCTTTTGCATTCTTTTTCCGATGTCATTGGGTAACATATTATACTAGCATCTGTTTTCTCAAAAGAATCTAAACTTGACATTATGTTTCTGAAACAAAAATAGTTAGAACACACATGTCTCAATTGAGATGAAAAGCATGCCACGTAAGAAATATGGAAAGCTACCCAACTAGATATGAACTTTAGATAAAGCAATAGGAAAAGCGTTGGCTATAACAAAAAGTCACTCTCGGTCTTTATAAATGGCGCAATGGGGTCGACCAATATGCTCTATAACAATTTTATCGCATACAAGTAAATTACCCTTCTTCATTGGTCTTTCAAAATTACTTATTAGGATTTTTTTCTAATAGATGCATCAACAATAAAGTTGTGATCAAATATGAAAACAAGTAAATTACTTGATAGACATACCTCTTCAAATTTGTTGGGAGAGCATGATGGTGGTGTGACTTGAACAATATCTTGCTATGTCTTTGGATGGCTCCCCAACGCCTTTTCATGATATTCCTTATTCTTGATTCCGTACATTATTACATCAAAGATCTTTGTCAGCCGAGCTTTTTCGGCTACTTGTTCTTGTCCTTGAGGCTTGCCATGACCTTTCTCAATAATGCTTGCCTATTTGGATTTGATGGATTCAGAATATACACTACTTCATTCAGGGTTTTCAACTGAAGCATTTTCATGTTACGAATCATCCTTCTTTTCATTGACTCTAGCAATTGGCAATGCTTCTTTTATTTGAGCCAATTCTTTTTCTGTTTGTTTCTTGTGGTGTTCGGCAAAATTGGCTTTAAGATGTTTCTCAATTTCAGCCTACTCCGGATATGATTGCCCCCCAATGCTTTTAGATTCTTTCGGAAATGGCACATGAGTGTTGCCAAAACTTTGCAATTGCACAGGGGGTGTATAATATTTGATCAATATAACCGCACCTAATCCCTGCTCTCTCACGCCATTAGGCTTTGTGGCTGTTCGTTTTTGCTGATTTAACCATTCCTGGCTGTCAAATCTACTTGATGTAGCGTCATGGCCCAATTCCAATAGCATCCAGGGCCAACTGTCCTAAAGGGCTGCTACTCTGGAAGAAAAAACTGAGGCCTCTTGTTAATTGGGCCACTTGAGGCAGCCCATTCAACCATCCTGAGTCCAGTCTGTCGATGGCTCACTGCAGCTGTCCCTTGTACCTAAAAAAATGTGTGGTCAATAGGATGTGTTGGACTCGAAAAGAGGAGGCGCTCGATGGAGCCAGGCACGTGAGGGGATCGAGCGGTGGCGAAGCAAGATGAGTCGAGCAACGGGAGCCGAGGCGCGCTAGTGGATCCACCGTCACGCGGTTCAGCCGATGCGTGCGAGGGGAACCGATCCAACCTAAGAGGGGATCCAGCGGATGCGTGGGATGCGGATGAATCAGGAGCAAGTGAGGCAGTCAAGAGAGATGATTTGGGTTATTTTGTAGCTGCTGCAACTGTTCATGCCACACGTTTCTGATGTGGCTACTGCTGAAGCAATTGCTCTCAGGAATGGTATTAATTTGGCAGCTCATGTGGGATGCTTGAGGATAGATGCTGAGTCAGATTGTGAACTTGTGATTGATGCAGTAAAAGATACTTATAGATTCAATGGTTCCCAAGCAACAACAATTATTGAATGGGTTCAACTCTCTTGTGACTTCGGACAGGTGAAATGTCCTTTACACAACCGAGCAAGTAGTGTAGCAGATGCTTTGGCGAAGCAAGCATATATGCTGAAGAATTCTTCTGTTTGGGAAGATGACCCCCCTAATTTCATTTCTTCTTTGATTGTAAATGACATTGCTATTGTCTGAGAAACGAAATCTTTCCCCTGTCAAAAAAAATATATATTTCTCCCCAATTATTTGCTCATCATTGGAATTGTCCTCAAAGTTGATAAAATTTACCCCATGCAAAAGACAAAAATATTGATCCGCTTGCACTTTCGATCAGTAATTTGGACCAAAGTGTCTGGTCTGAACCAAAGTGCCTCTTTCTAGATGCTTAAGAAATGACACTTCAAAATATGACTAACCGTTTCGTAAAGAAAACATGATCGATCATGATCTAGAAGCCTCTAAACAAAACGAAGTTTGCCAATTGAAACTGGAAAAATGATGCAAAAGAATGAACGCACCAGACGGGGAACTCAAATCCAAGTTGTATTTTGCGCCCATCTTATACTATTTACTAATTGGAGGCACCGAACGAGGTTCCATGTTAATCCCAGTAGTTAGAAAATTTGGACCATTAGATTTACTGATGATACATCGATGGCCGTCAGATAATGTCTTGATGCGCCTCTTCACGTGCGGGAGATAAACACCTCTATTTGCACCTCCTTACGCGATTAAAAAACTGAAATAAAAATCAGCGGGGAAGCACCTCTTCACGTGGAGGAGACAGACTCCTCTCTTTTCACGTCCTTATGCATGATAAAAAAACTGAAATAGAAATCAGCAAAAAAACACGACCATGTCTCCCATCGCCGCTTCTTCTCCGCAAGCAGGTCTGATCCCCTCGATCTGCTGACCACCAATCTCCCTCATCTGGTCTTCAAGGCAGCTCCGACACCATCTATCTCCTTCCTCCGGCTACCTTAGATATTGCCTCCCCAATTTATTGAGGTATCAGCCCCCCTCCATGCTCACCACTTACTTAAGTAGGTCGGAAAAATTGGCCACGCGTACAGCAGAATTCAGCAGCATGCGTTGCATTGGAGATGCATGAGGAGAATCGAGCTCCCTGCCCCTTTTTGCTGCGGGTAGGTATATGTTTTCTATCTAATCAACTATTTTGTATCTATATAACATGGGACAATAGCAACCAAGTAGAGTTAAATCCTATAGTTTTTACCAATTCAACTATTATCCATAAAATTGTCCATCCTTAGATTTGAGTGGAACCCAAAATTAATACCAATCTGGCTGCTAGAGTATGCAATTTAGTAAGGTTAGATGCCAGTGGAATTAATTAGGTTAATATTCAATCTGATTCTACTATGTACAGCCAGTTTGGTTTCAATGTCAATGGAATAAAATACTGAACAAATGAATGTCAGAATAATTTTATATGAAGACTAAAAAATATTCTCTCCTTGATTTTATTATTTTGTTTCCATATCACACTGCACTGAAGATAAAGAGCGGTGTGGGGACGTTTTAATAACTCTGGGGGTTCTGGCTGAGGGGGAGAGATCTTGATGAAGAATGTGTGCTAGAGCTCAGATATAGAGGGGTCTGCATCAATGAACACTTGCAGCATATAGTATACAGCCGTGTGGAGTTTGTTCCAGAGGAAGTAGCATTTACACACGTAAATGTTGCTCTGTCGTATAAGCAGTAGAAAAAGTGTTGGGACCGCCATGTATGGCTGTTTAGGGCAGACTGCTAGATTATGCAATTTTAAAAAGGTTAGATGGCAGTGGAATTAATTAGGTTTTTATTCAATCTGATTTCTACTATGTACAGCCAGTTTTGTTCCAATGTCAATGGAATAAAATGCTGAACACATGAATGTCAGTCTAATGTTATACGAAGACTAAATAATATTCTATCCTTTATTTTATTATTTTGTTTCCATATCACACTGGACTGAAGATAAACAGCAGCGTGGGGACGTTGTAATAACTATGGGGGTTCGAGCTGAGGGCATGAGATCTTTATCGAGAATGTGTGCTAGAGCTCATATACAGAGGGGTCTGCATCAATGAGCATTTGCAACATACAGTATGGAGCCGTGTGGAGTTTGTTCCAGAGGAAGTAGCATTTACACAAGTAAATGTTGCTCTGTTGTATAAGCAGTAGAAAAAGAAATGTTGCGACCGCCACATATGCCTGTTTAAGGCAAACAATATAGCATGAAGTGAGCAGTCGTGGACCCGGAAAAAGTTCAGGAAGGACAATACCAAAATCTAGGAGGTATAGAGTTTTGTATCTATTTTTACTTTTGTAGAACTATGAGATATAGAGGCCGGATGTGGAAGTGGTTGTATCACCTACATACATGACAAAAATTACTAAAAGCTTCAACCGCAAAAATATGATATTAGTTCGCCGGCGCTAAATCTTACTCCCTCAGTTCCTAAATATTGAGCAAAATGGGTGAATCCACACTCTAAAATATGCCTATATACATCCGTATGTGGTAGTCCATTTGATATCTCTAAAAAGACAAATATTTAGGAACGGAGGGAGTAGATATGACGCTAAACTCTGATAGATCAAACTGAGTTGATATTTTTTTATATATATGGTGTCACACTCATTTTCTTCTCTTATGAACATTAATTTTCATTTGTTCCTTTCTCAAATTCTGCACACATGGCCTATAAACACATGGTTTTCAAAACAAACTAAATTACCAACTATATTTCCGAGCAAGCTTCTGGTGGTTTGTGTCCGGTCTGTGTGTGCAGTGCTATTCGGGAGAATATTAGAAATAACATAATGTGCTACCGAAAAACAATAGTCGCTTTGAAATTTCTGTCGTAATTATTCCAATAAAACATATTTTAACTTTCACCAAAATTGTGTGTACTGCTATCTCTACTCCTAATGTCTCAGTTGGTAGTCTCCGTTCCCGGTTATATTTCGACCCACCATTTTTGCCTGGTTTTTTTCATTGGTTTTTTTTCATCAGGTTTTTTTCTTCTAGTGCTCCCTGTTGGTTTTCCCCTTCCGCATCGCTCGATCCAACTCCTCCCCCTCCCTCGGTCTCGCCTCTCCTATCGCTCGATGACGCTCGGTCCTCTCTAGGGTTCGCCGCCTGCCGCCGTATCCCGCCGCCCTGCTCTGTTGTTGCCCCTCTCTCCGCCTGCCTCGCCCCTGCTCTAGAGTTCGACGCCCGCCGCCGTCCCACGCCGCCCTGCTCCGTTGTTGCCCGTCCCTCCGCCTGCCTCGCCCCCCTCCCCTACACTCACCCGTGCCCGATCTGGATCTGGATGAGGCGTTGCCTCCCGTTCCTCTCATCGCGTCCCTTGTGCCAGCCATGGAAGAGGAGAGGAAGAAGGGGAGGGAGAGCACGGAGGAGGAGGAGGAAGAATAAGAAGCTTATCTGTAGAATCAACCGATCGAGCGGGGCTCTTGATCTTGGCTAGCGAGAATGCGGCAGATCTCGTCGATGCTGCAGGGCTTGGCCCGTTCCATGTCTCTGGGAAAGGAGAGGAAGGTGGAGGAGGAGCACCAGGGGACGGTGATGCGGTTGTCGGGGACGCTCTGGGGCAAGGGCTCCGAGACGTTCGCCGCCGCGTGCTCCCGCCGCGGCGAGAAGGGCACCAACCAGGACACCTCCATCGTCTCGGAGGTGAGTTTGCCGCTACCCTGCTTCTTCCCTGCTTGCTCTCTATTGCATGCGAATGATTTTTTGCGCTGGTTATCGCAACATATTACCGGTGGCGTGTAGTAGTCAAGATCAGCAACACCACGTACTCTGCACGGAGCTTCTTGCCACACAATTTAATTCCCGCGTTCCAAACACAAATTTCTGCTACTCGAGAGGCAGAAGAGGTTTTAATTGTGGCCAAGACGAGCCGACGACACGGTCTCTGTTCCACAGAAAATGGCGAGGGAACGTACAGCGTTGGGACTTGGGACTGGTCGCTGGCTTCTTCTTCTCATTTATGGCCACAGAAGAAATGAAACAACTTTCAAGTGCTTGCCTTGCGTGTGCACGAAATAGAATAGAGATTGGATCCCATCTCCCTCGGTTGTTCACCTAACCATTTCTCTGATATTTTTGTGACTGAGATGGTTAAATTCGGTTTTGTTAGGCCATTCATTCACCAGATTACGTGTTGCCTCTTGGGACAATCCTGGATCATGTTGCTCACAAGTTTCTTGGATATGGCGCTTGCCTTTTGCGTCTAGGGGTTTCAGTCCGTAGTGTTAGAAGGGAGAGAGGGTCTAGTGGAATAGTTCGTTGTATTGCTTGAGCCTCGTGGGCATATATATATAAGCGTACAATCATCTATTTAGAGTACAAGACAAGCCAGAACAAATCCTAGTCTATCTCGTCTTTCCTAATAAACATTATACTCAACATCCCCCCGCAGTCACAACGGTAGCGATGCAGTCGGTGAGACTGGAAAAGAATCCGAAGGTAAGCCGACAGACACCCCCCCACAGTCGTAATGGTCGACGCATCGCGGAGTCGTGGCTGGAGTGGCAACGGACGAGGTTGCTCAAGCAAGGCGGTAGCCCTTTCTGCCGTTTGTCGATGTAGCTGAGAGCGTGGGTGGTGGAGCCGTGGTCGAGGTAGCCGTGCGAAGAATGCCGTGGTCGATGTCGAGTCAGGGTGGCCGGTGCAAGGAAGTCGCCGTGGAGCCGCGGGCGCAAGAGGGCACCGAGTTAGTCATGGGCACAGTGGTGTCGAAGTAGTGGTGCGCCGGGAAGAAGATGTTGTTGACGACGCGTCGCGGCGGGTTTGCCAAGCCCGGGGACACATCATGGACGAAGGCACGCATCGATGTTCCCAGCACCAAGCATGCGTAGACGGACGAAGACGAAGTACCGCACCAGGCTTGGCAGGCCCGGGGACACGTCGTGGACGAAGGCACGCCACGGTGTTGCCAGCACCGGACATGCGTAGACTGGGACCTGCACGAGCTGTACGCCATGTCGAAGAGGTCGGAGAGGCCAGCGGAGAAGGACTCGATGATGGTATCGGCGTCCATCGGCGCAGGGCCGATCACTGGTAGAAAAAGAGGCTTCCGTCCAGCCCCATTAGTCGCGAAACTGTAGGAACCGCGACTAATGAAGTCTTTAGTCGCGGTTCGGCAGACGAACCGCGACCAAAGGCCTGGGCCCAGGGCGCTCGGTGGCCAGCTGGTGCACGTGAGGGGCTTTAGTCGCGGTTGGCCAGGCCAACCGCGACTAAAGGTGCGCAAAGGCCTTTAGTCGCGGTTGGCCAGGCCAACCGCGACTAAAACTCCTCCCCTATATATACCAGTTCAGCACGCTCACTTAGCCATTTGGTGCCACTTCTCTTCACAAGCTTCACAAGGGGGTGTAGGTTTGCTTTTGGTTCCTCTTATGCACACAAGGTGTTTGATGAAATGCCCTAAGAGGGTGAAACAAACATGATATGAAGTGTTGGAGCCACACTTGAGGTTCCTCATTTATTTTTTCCTCCTCGATCGCGGTTAGCAACTTGAACCTTTCATGCATGTGTGTCATTGATAAAATATGCATGTGTGCAGTTCATTGTTTAATTTATATTGTTTGTAGCTAGTTAGTTTAACAAATGCATGATGGTTAATTATATATTTTATATTATAATAATGCAGATGAATCGACAATGGATGTACGGTAACCGACTCTCCGGCGAGTTCACTACGGGTTTGAAAGATTTCCTCGTAGTGGCTAATGCGAACAAGCAGGGGGGTTTTGTTATCTGTCCATGTGTTATCTGTAAGAATCAGAAGGGTTACTCTTCCTCAAGAGATGTTCACATGCATCTGCTTCGGCACGGTTTCATGCCAAGCTATAATTGTTGGACCAAGCATGGAGAAAGAGGGGTTATAATGGAAGAAGATGAAGAAGGGGATGATTTCATCGATGAAAGCTATCTTGCTCATTTCGGTGATACTTTCATGGAGGATGCTGAAGGTGAAGGGGAAGGTGAAGAAGAGGCACGTGATGATCCCGTTGATGATCTTGGTCGGACCATTGCTGATGCACGGAGACGCTGCGAAACTGAAAAGGAGAGGGAGAATTTGGATCGCATGTTAGAGGATCACAGAAAGGTGCTGTACCCCGGATGCGATGATGGTCTGAAAAAGCTGGGCTGCACACTGGATTTGCTGAAATGGAAGGCAGAGGCAGGTGTAGCTGACTCGGCATTTGAAAACTTGCTGAAAATGTTGAAGAATATGTTTCCAAAGGATAACGAGTTGCCCGCCAGTACGTACGAAGCAAAGAAGGTTGTCTGCCCTCTAGGTTTAGAGGTTCTGAAGATACATGCATGCATCAACGACTGCATCCTCTACCGCGGTGAATACGAGAATTTGAATGAATGCCCGGTATGCACTGCATTGCGTTATAAGATCAGAGGCGATGACCCTGGTGACGATGTTGAGGGCCAGAAACCCAGGAAGAGGGTTCCCGCCAAGGTGATGTGGTATGCTCCTATAATACCACGGTTGAAACGCCTGTTCAGGAACAAAGAGCATGCCAAGTTGTTGCGATGGCACAAAGAGGACCGTAAGTCGGACGGGGAGTTGAGACACACCGCAGATGGAACGCAATGGAGAAAGATCGACAGATGGTTCAAAGATTTTGCAGCTGACGCAAGGAACATAAGATTTGCTCTAAGTACGGATGGCATGAATCCTTTTGGCGAGCAGAGCTCCAGCCATAGCACCTGGCCCGTGACTCTATGCATCTACAACCTTCCTCCTTGGTTGTGCATGAAGCGGAAGTTCATTATGATGCCAGTGCTCATCCAAGGTCCGAAGCAACCCGGCAACGACATCGATGTGTACCTAAGGCCATTAGTTGATGAACTTTTACAGCTATGGGGTGGTGTCCGTGTGTGGGATGAGCACAAACAAGAGGAATTTGACCTACGAGCGTTGCTTTTCGTAACCATCAACGATTGGCCTGCTCTTAGTAACCTTTCGGGACTGTCAAATAAGGGATACAATGCATGCACGCACTGCTTACATGAGACTGAAAGTGTACATTTGCCAAATTGTAAGAAGAACGTGTACCTTGGGCATCGTCGATTTCTTCCGAAAATTCATCCAGTAAGAAAGAATGGCAAGCATTACAACGGCAAGGTAGATCACCGGCCGAAGCCTGCGGAACGCACTGGTGCTGAGGTATTTGATATGGTCAAGGATTTGAAAGTCATCTTTGGAAAGGGTCCTGGCGGACAATCAGTTCCGAAGGGAGCTGACGGGCACGCAGCCATGTGGAAGAAGAAATCTATATTCTGGGAGCTAGAATATTGGAAAGTCCTAGATGTCCGCTCTGCAATCGACGTGATGCACGTTACGAAGAATATTTGCGTGAACCTCCTAAGCTTCTTGGGCGTGTATGGGAAGACAAATGATACAAAGGAAGCACGGCAGGACAAGCAACGTTTGAAAGACCCTGATGACCGGCATCCGGAATGGTTTCAAGGTCGTGCCAGCTACGCTCTGACCAAAGAAGAGAAGGTCATCTTTTTTGAATGCCTGAGCAGTATGAAGGTCCCGTCTGGATTCTCGTCCAATATAAAGGGAATAATAAACATGGCGGAGAAAAAGTTCCAAAACCTGAAGTCTCACGACTGCCACGTGATTATGACGCAATTGCTTCCGATTGCTTTGAGGGGGCTCCTGCCGGAAAATGTTCGAGTAGCCATTGTGAAGCTATGTGCATTCCTCAATGCAATCTCTCAGAAGGTAATCAATCCAGAAGTTCTACCACGGTTACAGAACGATGTGATCCAATGCCTTGTCAGTTTCGAGTTGGTGTTCCCGCCATCCTTCTTCAATATTATGACGCACCTCCTGGTTCACCTAGTCGAAGAGATTTTCGTTCTCGGTCCTGTATTTCTACACAATATGTTCCCCTTCGAGAGGTTCATGGGAGTATTAAAGAAATATGTTCGTAACCGTGCTAGGCCAGAAGGAAGCATCGCCAAGGGCTATGGAAATGAGGAGGTAATTGAGTTTTGTGTTGACTTTGTTCCTGACCTTAAGCCGATTGGTCTTCCTCGATCGCGGCACGAGGGGAGACTAAGTGGAAAAGGCACGATCGGAAGGAAATCAACGATATGTATGGACGGCCATTCTCTGACTGAAGCACACCACACTGTACTGACCAATTCTAGCTTGGTGGCTCCGTACTTTGAGAAACACAAGAATATTTTACGCTCGGACAACCCGGGGAAGCCTGAATCCTGGATTAGGAAGGCCCACATGGAGACTTTCGGCAGTTGGTTGAGAAAACATTTAATGAATGACAATGATGTTGTAGATCAGCTGTACATGTTGGCCAAGACACCATCTTCGACTATAACGACTTTCCAAGGGTACGAGATAAATGGGAATACATTTTACACGATCGTCCAAGATAAAAAGAGCACCAACCAAAACAGTGGTGTCCGCTTTGATGCAGCAACCGAGAATGGGCAAAAGGTCACATATTATGGTTACATAGAGGAGATATGGGAACTTGACTATGGACCCTCCTTTAAGGTCCCTTTGTTCCGGTGCAAATGGTTCAAGCTAACAGGAGGTGGGGTAAAGGTGGACGAGCAATACGGAATGACAATGGTGGATTTTAACAATCTTGGTTACCTTGACGAACCATTCGTCCTTGCCAAAGATGTCGCTCAGGTTTTTTATTTGAAGGACATGAGTAGCAAACCGAGGAAACGGAAAGATAAGAAAACGATCAGTACATCATGCGATGATCCAAAGCGCCACATTGTTCTTTCAGGGAAAAGAAACATCGTGGGAGTGGAGGACAAGACAGACATGTCAGAAGATTATAATATGTTTGGTGAAATTCCGCCCTTCAAAGTGAACATTGACCCAAGCATTAAGTTAAATGATGAGGATGCTCCATGGATACGGCACAATCGTAAGCAATCAGGGACACAAGGGAAGAATTGATGTGTAATAATTTATTGTACCAAACTTTGTATTTGGTCGATGAACTGAATGATGTATCAAACCTTTTGTCAAACCTTCAAGGGGTTTTAAAATGAATTAGTTTTATTTTTCTGATTTTTTTGATATATAATTGTATTTTTAAGATTTTAAAATGAATTAGTTTTATTTTTCTGATTTTAAAAGGAAAAAGGAAGAAGAAGAAAGAAGGAAAAAGGAAGAAAAAAACAGAAGAAAAAAACAGAAGAAAAAAGGAAAAACAGAAGAAAAAAACAAACAGAAGAAAAACATAAAAAAACAGAAGAAAAAAACAGAAGAAAAAAGGAAAAAGGAAAAAAGGAAGAAAAAAAGAAAATATGCCACCTACTGGGCCACCACCGTGGAAAATAGGGTTCCCCCAGAACGATGACCCGTACGGTTACAGAAGCCGTAAGAGAAAGATGGATCGGGAAGCAGATGTTGTGGCGCGGTTGGCATCGGAAATTGATGTGATGAAGAAAACCATGAGTGTACTAGTAGCCGAAAGAGATGCAGCTCGGGTGCAGCATGAAGATCATCCAGCGGATCTCGGAAGCCAGCAGCGGAGAAGCAGCGTGGCTTCCACGGAGGCCCCACCGGCTGGTGCAGATGCACCGACGATCGAAATTACTGCACCGGAGCCTCTGGTGGTCCAAATTACTGCACCGGAGCCTCTGGTGGTCGAAATTACTTCACCGGAGCCTCCTCGCTACCCCGTGGACGATATAAAGGAGATGAAAGAATGTCATCTGTATTATCCTATCGGGAACATGTCCATGAAGGTAGCCATCGGTAGTGCTTTACCATGTTTACCTGGAGCACTCCACCACAACAACCCCATTCAAGATGGCTATGCTCGTGTCACGGTGGAGGACATAGTCCAAGGGTTTGAGGACCTGGAGATTGACATTGCTACACCTGAAGGGGAGAAAAGACTTGGAGATGTCAAGCGCCATTTCATTCTATGGCAAAAGAAGTTTATCAAGTTTCCAGGCGAGGCGCCAAGGACAACAAGTCCACCCCCCTATGGTGGTGGTGGTGGCGGTGGCGGTGGTGGTGGTGGTGGTGGTGGTGGCGGTTCACCTACACCTCCGTCACGTCAGCCGACGCCGCCCCCCAGTCCACAACGTCCGGCGGGTGATCAGCCGCCGCCCCCCAGTCCTCGTCCGGCGGGTGATCAGACGCCGCCCCCCAATCCACCTCCGGCAAAGAAGCAGAAGCAGTCCTGGATTATTAACCCGGACCCTTATGTACCTAAGACCACAAAGGTACCGGAGCCATCACTGAAGCCTCTCCCCACAAGGCCTTGGGAACGTAGTGCCGAGGAAGGCGACGCGGCCGCGGCTGCTGATTTGGAGAAATGGAAGGCGGACTGCAAGAAGAAAAGAGAGCCCGAGCCCAAGCCAGTATTTTCTGATGAGCAAAAGAAGTGGGCTAAGTCATTTTTGAGCACACCGTCCCAAGCCGCGAAGAATCTGCCTAACGACTATGCACGTGAACTTCGCAGGCAGGCACTCATGTTCAAGGAGAACAAAGAGCGGGAGAAGGCCGAAAGTAAAAAAAGCGGGAAACAAGTTGCCCAGCTCGGGGAACAAAGTAAACAATCGATTGCCCCGCTTATAGTGGAAGCCTTCTGTCCGGATGCCCCCGAGATCATACAAGCTGCGGCAGCACAGGGATTGACTGTAACGAGTGCCAGAGAACAAGCGGCCAACTTAGGTATTACTCTTCGTGAACTGTTAGGCCTTGATGAGGCGCCAGTGAAGGAGATAGTAATTACATATGTCAAGAATGGGCCTCTCGTCGAGCCTGCGCAGGAAAAGGATCTACCTCCACAAATGAAAGGTCTGCTGAAATGGTACAAGGGTTACATAAAAAATAAAAACGCCAAAGAATATATTTATGCGGAAGTTAGACATGAGCATTACTTCAAACATTACTATGTACAAATTGAACTGAGTGAATTGTTCCAGCTTTTCAATCTGCGCGAGCTCGATAAATCTATCATCAGTTGCTACGTTCTGTAAGTGATTTATTAATTTCTACCCCATCTCGTTCATATTGCCTGCACTATATATATGTCCTAACTATATTGTTGTGTCCGCTATTATACATGCAGAATGAAGATTAAGGAATGCAGAGTAAGGAACATCCATGATGTTGGGTTCATTGACCCACACATCGTTAATGGACATGTGTTGGAGCGTCACCCCGCCGACGTGGAGGCAGACCTGTGGCAGTTTCTTACAAAGCAGGAACTCAAAAGTGATATTCTATTTCCTTACCATTTTGAGTGAGTGTTTCTGTCTTGAGCACATTCTCTTTTGTTTACTCCATGCATGGTATGTGGCCGGCTAATCGATGAGTTATGCATGATGTACTGTGCATGTATCGTGTCCGCAGGTTCCACTGGATTCTGCTAGTAATTAAAGTTAACACCTCAGAATGTCTCGTCCACGACTCTGTGAATATGGATCCAAAGCTTTGGGGCGGCATGAGAAGAATGCTGCAGAAGTAATTATTTTCATTCATTTGCGCTCTATATCGATCGGCCTATTTCGTTCATTTCCTAATATCAAGTAACTAATTAATAACTCTCTTGTTCATTTAATTTTCTTTGCCTCGTAGGGTTTGGAGACGGTTCGTAGATACAAAGGTCGGTGAATTCAAAAAAGAGCTAGAATTCAAAATGTTAAAGGCTAAGAATGCTGGGGATATTCAGCCACCGGAGACCAATCTATGTGGATACTATGTCTATGAGATGATCCGGAGATACACCTCTGAGCGGGTTCCGAGTGATACCAATGCTCAGAGGAATAACCTCCGGTGGATGCTTAGTCCAGAAGCTCGCTTCCGACCACTTCAAGAGGAACTAGCTGGATGGTTCAGCAGGGAAGTCCTCCATCCTAAAGGAGAACACTATTACGAGGACGTAGAACTTTATATGCATTAAATCATGTATGGAAACTTGTTCAAAATTGTATATGGTCATCCGATGATATTGAATATATATATTGTATATTCCTCTTGAATTCTTTTTGGTTCTAATTTCAAATTTATTTGAAATTGTACATTCATATGCATGTATGTAGTACCGTAGAATATATGAAACTCCTTCAAAATTAAAATAAAGCACAAAAGAAATAAAACAATACAAATTAAACAGAAAACAGGTTTAAGGGGGGGGGGCTAAAACCCTAAACCTGCGGCGGCCTTTAGTCGCGGTTGGCCAGAAGAACCGCGACTAAAGGTCCTCCGCCCCGACGGCCACCTGGCGCCCACGTGGACGGGCCTTTAGTCGCGGTTCTTAAGCAACCGCGACTAAAGGGGGGGGCCTTTAGTCGCGCCCGTTCGGTCGCGGTTGCGCAACCGCGACTAATGGCAGTTGCGAACCGCGACCAAAGGCCCTTTTTCCACCAGTGGATGTCACCAGCGGTGGTCGGAGTAGAGGAAGTGGTCGGGGTAGATGACGACGACGCTGGCGACAGGCTGGTGCTGGATGAAGAAGAAGGGGTGGACGGGCGGCGGCGGCGGCTATGTTGACATATAATGTGCTGCCTAGTCTCTTCCATCAGATCGGTCTTTTGGTTGCATTGGCTAGAGCATGCACTTCTACATGGTATCGGAGCCAAGAGGTCTTGAGTTCAAGACCCGACTGGCGCAATTAAATTGCAACCCACTATCGGTCCACGTTTAGACCTGAGGGAGCCACACGTGAGGGAGAGTGTTGACGTATAATGTGCTGCCTAGTCTCTTCCATCAGATCGGTCTTTTGGTTGTATTGGCTAGAGCATGTATTTCTACACGTAGGAGTAGTATCTGCCAAAAAAGGGATGGTACGTGTCTTGATTTGCCGAGAAAACTTGAACTACGTACGTAAAAACGTTATTTCCAACATCTTCATAGTAGGATCAGATGTGCTGATTGTTTTTCAGACTGCAAAAATCATTGTATTTCATGAATACTCCGTGTGACTACCCATTTTTTTGTTGGATAAAAAACAGACAATTGGTTATTTGGTTATTCATGTTTGTTCTCAATTTCTCATGTCTCTCTCTTCCCTGTCCAGGGATACGGGTGCCAGGACGACACCATCTTCTACGGCATCTTCGACTGGCACGACCAGTGGGGCCACTACGTCCCAAGGCCGTCCGGGAGTCGCTGCCGCAGTCGCTTCTGTGCCGCTGGCAGGAGGCCGTCACGCTGGCGTCACTCATCGACGGCGAGAAGAGGCTCATTGACTGCCAGTTCGACCTCGTGAGGAAGTCCTACCTGGCCGCCGCTGCAGCCGTGGACGAGGAGCTCCGCCGGAGCCGGCGCCTTGATGCCATCAACAACGGCTGCACGGCTCTGTCCATCATGAAGCAGAGCGACCTGATGGTGGTCGCGAACGTCAGCGACTCGCGGGCCGTCCTTGCGACCACGTCGGACGACGGGGACATCACGACCGTCCAGCTCACCGTCGACTTCAAGCCCGACTTACCCCGTAAGTCATCATGACAAGACTAGAAGATGGACAGTCCATTCCTGACACGGCAATTGCTCCCCCACGTTCGAATCCGAATCGCAGAGGAGAAGGCGCGCATCTTGCAGTGTGAGGGCCGCGTGCACTGCCTCAACGACGATCCCGGCGTGCACTGGGTGTGGGTGCCCCATCGGGAGGCGCCGGGGCTGGCCATGTCGCGCGCGTTCGGCGACTACTGCGTCAAGGACTACGGCGTCATTTTGGTGCCGGAGGTGACGTGGAGGAGGATCACCGCCCAGGACCAGTTCGTCATCCTGGCCACCGACGGGGTAAGCTACAGTAGAAAACCACCCATTAGTCCCGGTTCGTAAGGGCCTTTAGTCCCGGTTCACGAACCGGGACTAATGGGTCGTTACTAATACCTCCACCCATTAGTCCTGGTTCAATCCAGAACCGGGACCAATGTGCCTCCACGTGGCTCTGTGCGCCCACCCCAGTCAGGGGGCCTTTGGTCCCGGTTGGTGGCACCAACCGGGACCAAAATGCATCCACGCGTCAGCATTCTAGTTGCTGGGGTTTTTGTGTTTTTTTTTGAAAGGAGGGGAGGTTGGGGGTTTTGGGGGGTTAATTTGATTAGGTGTTTCATATATTGTGTTAGCTAGCTAATTAATAGAGAGAAGTGTCCTCTCTTATGTCCGTGCTTGGACGCTATGTACTATATATACATAAGTGATCGAGAGAACCATTCGGTACAGAAGTTCGTCATGCATACCGAGAGAAGTGATCGATCGACCTCTCCTTCTCCGAGAGGTTGGTCGAACAACAAGTTTTCGTATCATGTATCCGACGCTACCGGCTACATACATGTACAATATGTATAAGATCTCTTATAATTACAAACCCTTAGCTAGCATTTGAAATCAATTTCCACATGGTATTCTCCGGTTTTACTGATGACATGGTCAAGAAAGAATCCCGCCAATTCCTCTTGAATTGCTTTCATGCGATCTGGTTCTAGGAGTTCATTCCGCATCTGCCACGTCTAATTTGAAGAAGGGGGTTAATTAATACATATATATGAATGAAACTCAACAGAAATGATGGTGTAATAAAATGAAATTGTGAATATTATTGCTTACGCACTTCATATTGTCTTTGAGAGTAGCCCCGCTTGTTTTTCAAAGTCGTGGTGTGGATGAACTCGCACACGTAGTATCCACAGAAATCATTCCCTTCCTCCTGCCACAAGCACTTTATGAGAAATAGAGGTCAATCAAACTGATAATGAAGCATTATAAATGGCATTGATGAAAGTATATATAGCTATATATAGAATTAACGGGCCGGAGATGCGCGCAACTAGCTAGCCAGTAGTACTTACTTTCGGGTATGTATATCGCAGCTCCTTCGGCAGTCCCGGAGCTTCTGCGGTGAACTGTTCCCAAACCCTGCAAGACAAAGAAAATAATTATTATTACTTGAGATATCAGGAAATGAACAAAAAGTTACCGATATGGTGCAATAATTATGATCGATTGAACTTACTTGCTGAGCATTTCAGTCATGTCCGCATAGGTTTTGGGATCTTTCCGTCTCGAGTCTAAGACGGTTACTAGTCCACGCTCAAGCTTAATCTCCAGAAGAATATAGTGGTACCTGCGCACGCATGCATAACTCATCAATTACATTACTATAACCTCGCTTGAGTAATATGGGAAACCGAATATGCACACGACAGTAACACTCACGGGCCGTTGTAAGGAAAGAGTATGGTAACTTTGTTTTGATTTTTTATCAATGATCGTAGCAAGTTGTCCTCGGCCTCTTTGACGTTCTTTTTAACCAGAAATACATCTATGATATTTGTGTTAATGAACCCAATATCATAAATTTCTTGTTTTTTGCACTCGACGATCTTCAATCTGCATAATATATTGAGGATAATTAATTATAAATACATGCATGCAATGAAAGAGCCGAACTATATATAGAGACTTAATGACAGAAATAGTACTTACAGGCAGTAGCAAAAGACCATTAATTTATCGAGGGCCTTTTGATTGAAGAACTCGAAGAACTCCTCAAATGGAACAGTCAACAGATCATTTGCAACAAGATCGTGCTCCTCTTTAATATGCAGATACAAAGCATTCTTACCATCAGACTCTCTGCAGATTTCCATGTACCAATTATGGAATCTTCGCATCATTGTTGTCAGAGATTTTTCATCTTTGACGAGAGGCTTCCCGTACTCGTATCTGTGTCCGTCCACCTTCAAGAAATCAGGAAGTGCATCGTCAGGCAGGTAATCGTCAAGATTGCCATAACCGGCCACCGTCCCCGGAGCATTAGACACATTGAGCGAGGGGCACAATTGCTGTGCTTGTTCACCAAGCTGGGCAATTTTTTTCCCCTTTGCTCGTTGTTTTGACCTTTTAGCACTAACAGTAGTTCCCGACCGCTGGGCTTGGAGATATGTCTATTCAGTAATGCGCTCATAGTTGGTTCTCGGTGGAGACTTTGGTGGTTTCCTCAGGGCATCGATAGTGCGCTTTGCTTTCACCGGATCTACCTTCTCCTCCGGAGGTGGATGTCTCTTTGCTTTCATCCCTTCAAAGAACTCCTTCACATGGGCCTGCACAATCGTATCGTTTTCCTCCTTGGACCTCTCGTACGGTAACTTCTCTAGAGGCTTGAGAGATGATGGACCGTATTTGTATTGCCTCCCGCCTCTGGTTGTGCTGCTAGACGCCGGAGCAGAAGGAGCGGCTGCGGCGTCTGTCTTCTTTCGTGCTTGCTTACGAGGCGGAGGAGAAGGAGTACGACGCGCCGGAGCAGTCGGGGCGGCGGCGGGTCTCTTTCGCCCTTGCTGGCGAGGCGGAGAAGGAGGATGCTGCTGGCTGCTCGGGAGCGCAGGCGCAGGCGGAGAAGGAGGCGGAGTGCCGCCATGCGCCGGAGAAGGAGGCGGAGTGCCGCCACGCGTGCCCTGATCGTCACTCGCCGGAGGAGGAGACGGTGGAGGAGGCGGAGTGCCCTGACTCGCCGGAGCTGGAGGAGGAGGCGGAGGCGTCCAGTTCAGAAGGTTGATGAGCTCCTTCTTCCATAGGCATGGAGTCTTCAGAGCAGAACCCAGCCTAGTCTCCCCTTCACCGGTAGGGTGGTCAAGCACGAGGTCCTCAAATCCCTCCGTTATTTCATCCACCATCACCTTAGCATATTCTTTTGGAATCGGCTGGCAGTGATAAGTTGTGCCGGGTGCACTAGGATAAACTTGGCCAACAGCCGCCTTGACCTTCAAATTCATCCATCACGCCATCATGTGGCAATTTTGAGACTCCGTGATACCATCCACGGGATAGCTGGCAGGAGCCGTCAAGACATGCTACGGCTGAAGTAGCTCGGTGGAAGCCACGCTACTTCTCCGCTGAGATGGCGGGGTAGCTTCGGGGGAAGCTTCGGCATGTCGTTTGTTGCGATCTGCTGCTTCGCGTTCCTCTTCTCGATCCTCTAGCCCCATTACCCTTCCAAGCAGCGCTTGCATTTGGTCCTGCTCCAGTTTCCTCCTCCTCTCGTGGGTTTTGTAACCCCCTGCGTCCAGAAAACCAACCTTCCACGGAATGGAGCCTGGCATGCCTTGTGTCCGTCCAGGGTGCTCGGGATTCCCAAGGGCCATTGTGAGCTCGTCCTTCTCCCTGTTTGGAAGGAACGTCCCTCGCTGCGCTGCATCGATATAGTGTCGAAGGTTCTTGACTGGTATTTGCAGTTGCTCGTCCGTCCACTGACACTTCCCTGTTACAGGGTCCAAGGTTCCGCCATCCCCGAAGAACCAAGTCCGGCAACGGTCTGGCCAGCGCATTGTCTCTGGTTCGATCCCTTTTTCAAGCAGATCATGCTCAGCCTTGGACCACTTAGGCCGGGCTTTGAGGTAGCCACCTGACCCCGTGCGATGGTGAAGCTTCTTCTTCGCAGCATTTTTCTTGTTTGTCTCCGACATCTTCTTACTCTTTTCCAATGTCTTGTGGGCCACAAATGCGGGCCAGTGATCTTTGATCTTCTCATATTTGCCGATGAATTCTGGTGTCTTTTTTTCCTTGACAAACTGGTTCAGCTCTTTCCTCCACCTCCTCATTAGGCCTGCCATCTTCTTAAGAGCACAAGACTTGATTAATTGCTCTTTAACTGTCTTCTCTGGATCCTCCTCTGGCGGTAGGGTGAAATTTGCCTTCATCTCAGTCCAAAGATCTTCTTTCTGCATATCATTGACATAAGACACCTCAGCGTCTTCATCCTTAGCAGGCTTATACCATTGCTGGATGCTGATCGGGATCCTGCCCCTAACAAGAACCCCGCACTGAGCAGAAAATGCCTTCCTTGTCCGGATGGGTTCAATCGGTTCGCCGTCGGGCGCGATTTCTATGATCTCAAACTTTTCATCCGAGCTCAACTTTTTCTTCGAGCCTCGTCTCCTTACCGAAGTTGTGCTCGATCCGGAGGGCTAGAAATTATAAGGAAGAAAGACGATAGTAATTAATATGTGTACATATACCAAAACAATGGATGCATCAATTAACTAGTCAGCACGGGCTTAACTAATATATATATACCTGGCCGGACTTGGTTCGCTGACCGAAGCAGTCAGCACGGTCTCCTTCGTCTTGTACCTCCATTGTGTCACCGGAGCCATCATGAACATAGTCCTCCTCTTGTACCGGCATTAATGGGTCGAAGCCACCATCATAAACATAGCCCTCTTCTTCATCTAGCTGATCAACGGTGTCGAGGAGAAATGACGCAACATCATCACTTGATCCATTTGCGATTATGTCCCCCAACATCGCTTCTGTTTCTTCGTCTCACGAGTGCTCCATAGTTTCTGCAAATATTTACAACATGTCAATTATTATTCAAACATGGTACAGATGGATATATATATATATATATATATATATATATATATATATATATATATATATTAGTGGCAAACGTAGAGCTAGCTAGCTAATCACAATAAGGAATCATGTTAGTGGCCTCGACACAACGCTTCAATGGTTTGGGGTGGCCTCGACGATAACGCTCTTTTAACTTGATAAATTTGGGTGGCCTCGAGAGAGTTAATTTGTCAGGTAGGGGCGCGGCGGGAGGGGGTAGGAGACCACAACATCGTTTTCTCTCTAGGGTTTGGGTGTC
>NC_041393.1:639635521-639636239 GCF_002162155.2 Triticum dicoccoides
AATTTGTCGGGTAGGGGCGCGGCGGGAGGGGGTAGGAGACCACAACATCGTTTTCTCTCTAGGGTTTGGGTGTCCTCGAGAGTTTTGGTCGAGCGAGAGGGCCAAGGGGGGTGCTGCAGTTGTATAAGTTATCACGGTCGAGAGGGGGTATATATATATATCGACCGCCCCTCATGTCGAAGTTATCTAGAGGGGGTTATATCTTTTTCTCCTCTTCTTTTTCTTCTTCTCCCTTGAGATAGGAAAATAATTAAGGAAAAGGAAGAAAATAGAAAAAGGAAGAAGGAAGAAGAAGAAAAAAAAAGAGGAGAAGAAGAAAGGAATAGAGAAAGAAGAAAAAATAGAATTTCTTCTTTCTCCTCTATTCCTTTCTTCTTCTCCTCTTCTTTTTCTTCTTTTTTCCTCTTCTTATTTATTTCTCCTCTTCTTCCTCTCCTCTTTTTCTCCTTTCTTCCTCTTCCTATTTTCCTTTTTCCTCTCATTCTTTTAGTATTGCTTGTTTTAAAAAAATGTTCAAATGAATATACAAACATTTGCATATTATACAATAATTAATATCACCAATAGATACAACAAATACAGAGCGGCGAAGAGCCAATAGATACAAAAAATCTATGAACAGAAAAAAAAACATGAACAATAAATACACATATGAACAATAAATACATATATGAACAAAAACATGCTCTGAACAATTTTTGAACATTACATACACATA
>NC_041393.1:639636249-639649576 GCF_002162155.2 Triticum dicoccoides
GATGGCAGGCGCGGGCTCGGGGAGGACGGCGTGGGCTCGGGGAGGCTGGCGGGGGCTCGAGGAGGCCGGCGACGACGACGGGCGCGGGCGACGGTGGGGGTGGCGGGCGGCGTCGGGGCAGCCTGGCGGCGTCGATGTGCTCGGCGTCGTCGGGGGGCAACTGGTGGCGATGAACTCTGCAAAACTGAGAAGTGCTACTTATATACAAGGAGCATTGGTCCCGGTTGATGGAAAAAACCGGGACTAATGCACCCTTTAGTCCCGGTTGGTGCCACCAACCGGGACCAAAGGCCTCTTTTTCGGCAGCCCAAAGGGCGGGAAGCTGCGGCCTTTAGTCCTGGTTGGTGGCACCAACCGGGACCAATGCCCCCCCTTTAGTCCCGGTTGGAGCCACCAACCGGGACCAAAGGCCCCTGTGCTGCCCGCATCGGGGCCAAAGTTTAGTCCCACCTCGCTAGTTGAGAGGGGCGCGCAGTGGTTTATAAGCCCCACTGCCGCACCCCTCTCGAGCTCCTCTCTACTGCACGCTTATGGGCCTACTTGCGACTGCTTTGCCTGATGGGCCTTCTGGGCCTACTGCGTTCCTGAATCCTGGCCCATAGTAGGGTTTCAAGTCGTATTCAAGCCGTGGGGCCCTAGTGGGGGGCATTTTTTTTGTTTTTTTGTTTTCTTTACTTATTGTTGCTATTTTTATTTTTTTTCCAGTTTTTTTGTTTTGTTTTGTGCATTATTTATTTTCTTTTGTTTTTTGCTTTATTTTTAATTCTTTTTGCTTTTAGTTTTAAGAAAATTATAAACTTTCCACTTTTTTTGTTTTTTTGTTTTCTTTCTTGCTTTATTTATTTTATTTTGTTTCTACTTACAACAAAATACTTATTGTTGCTATTTTTAATTATTACGAGGGCCGAACCATAAGACATTAAAGCATTTCAAATGAACTCTGAAAAAGTTGAAAGTTGGCATGGTATCATAAATTGACCCACACATAGCATGTGCATGTACAAAACGGACAATGGTATCATACTCGTCAGTTACAAAGTTGGCATGGTATCATCATAATAGTTGCGGGAGAAAGTCTTCACTTTTTCTTCGCTTGTGTCATTTGCTTATTGCGCCGTAACCATGGATAATCTTCATCGTTTATCAGGATGCTGGGGTCAGCCTTGACTTTAAAGGGAGGAATTTCATGAAACTTTTCATAATCTTTAGACATGTCTGTCTTGTCCTCCACTCCCACGATGTCCCTTTTTCCTGAAAGAACTATGTGGCGCTTTGGCTCATCGTATGATGTATTCGCTTCCTTATCTTTTCTCTTTCTCGGTCTGGTAGACATGTCCTTCACATAGATAACCTGTGCCACATCATTGGCTAGGACGAACGGTTCGTCAGTGTACCCAAGATTTTTCAGATCCACT
Source organism: Triticum dicoccoides (assembly GCF_002162155.2). Classification (NCBI taxonomy): domain Eukaryota; kingdom Viridiplantae; phylum Streptophyta; class Magnoliopsida; order Poales; family Poaceae; genus Triticum; species Triticum dicoccoides. The sequence continues at coordinate 639,637,665 of NC_041393.1, forward strand.
GTTGTCATTCTGTACTGTGGGTCTACCTGTACCCCGCCTCCTGACACATTGACCCATTTGCACTTAAACAAAGGGACCTTAAAATCATGTCCGTAGTCAAGTTCCCATATGTCCACTATGTAACCATAATATGTGTCATTTCCCCTCTCGGTTGTTGCATCAAAGCAGACACCGCTGTTTTGGTTGGTGCTCTTTTGATCTTGGTCAATCGTGTAAAATGTATTTCCATTTATCTCGTATCCTTTCCAAATCAATATAGTCAAAGATGGTCCCCTGGATAACAAATACAGCTCATCACAAACAGTGTTGTCACCTCTGATACGTGCTTCCAACCAACTACTGAAAGTCCTGATGTGTTCACATGTAATCCAGTCGTCGCACTGCTCCGGGTGTTTGGAGCGCAGACTGTTCTGTTGTTCATCGACATACGGGGTCACCAAGGTAGAGTTCTGTAGAACTGTGTAGTGTGCTTGAGACCAAGAATATCCGTCCCTGCATATTATTGAGTCCCTTCCAAGCGTGCCTTTTCCAGTCAGTCTCCCCTCATACCGCGATTTAGGGAGACCTATCTTCTTAAGGCCAGGAATGAAGTCAACACAAAACCCGATGACATCCTCTGTTTGATGGCCCATGGAGATGCTTCCTTCTGGCCAAGCACGGTTACGGACATATTTCTTTAGGACTCCCATGAACCTCTCAAAGGGGTACATATTGTGTAGAAATACGGGGCCCAGAATGACCAGCTCGTCAACTAGATGAACTAGGACATGCGTCATGATATTGAAGAAGGATGGTGGGAACACCAGCTCGAAACTGACAAGACATTGCACGACATCACTCCTTAGCCTTGGTATGATTTCTGGATAGATCACCTTCTGAGATATTGCATTGAGGAATGCACATAGCTTCACAATGGCTAATCGGACGTTTTTCGATAGAAGCCCCCTCAATGCAACCGGAAGCAGTTGCGTCATAATCACGTGGCAGTCATGAGACTTTAGGTTCTGAAACTTTTTCTCTACCATATTTATTATTCCTTTTATATTCGGCGAGAAGCCAGTCAGGACCTTCGTACTAAGCAGGCATTCAAAGAAGATTTCCTTCTCTTCTTTGGTAAGAGCATAGCTGGCAGGACCTTCATACTGCTTTGGAGGCATGCCGTCTTTTTCGTGCAAACGTTGCAGGTCCTCCCGTGCCTCAGCTGTATCTTTTGTCTTCCCATACATGCCCAAGAAGCCTAGCAGGTTCACGCAAAGGTTCTTCGTCACATGCATCACGTCGATCGAAGAGCGGACCTCTAGGTCTTTCCAGTAGGGTAGGTCCCAAAATATAGATTTCTTCTTCCACATTGGTGCGTGTCCGCCAGCGTCACTCGGAACAGCTAGTCCGCCGGGACCCTTTCCAAAGATTACGTGTAAATCATTGACCATAGCAAGTACGTGATCACCGGTACGCATGGCGGTCTTCTTCCGGTGATCTGCCTCGCCTTTGAAATGCTTGCCTTTCTTTCGACATTGATGGTTGGTCGGAAGAAATCGACGATGGCCCAAGTACACATTCTTCCTGCAGCTTGCCAGGTAAATACTATTGGTGTCAAGTAAACAGTTCGTGCATGCGTGGTATCCCTTGTTTGTATGTCCTGAAAGGTTACTGAGAGTGAGCCAATCGTTGATGGTCACGAACAGCAACGCCTTTAGGTTAAATTCCTCCTGTTTGTGCTCATCCCACGAACGTACACCATTTCCATTCCACAGCTCTAAAAGTTCTTCAACTAATGGCCTTAGGTACACATGAATGTCATTGCCGGGTTGTTTAGGGCCTTGGATGAGAACTGGCATCATAGTGAACTTCCGCTTCATGCACATCCAAGGAGGAAGGTTATACATACATAGAGTGACGGGCCAGGTGCTGTGATTGCTGCTCTGCTCCCCGAAAGGATTAATGCCATCCGTGCTTAAAGCAAACCATACGTTCCTTGGCTCACTTGCAAACTCATCCCAGTACTTTCTCTCGATTTTTCTCCACTGCGACCCGTCAGCGGGTGCTCTCAACTTCCCGTCTTTCTTACGGTCCTCACTTTGCCATCGCATCAACTTGGCATGCTCTCCGTTTCTGAACAGACGTTTCAACCGTGGTATTATAGGAGCATACCACATCACCTTCGCAGGAACCCTCTTCCTGGGGGGCTCGCCGTCAACATCACCAGGGTCATCTCGTCTGATCTTATACCGTAATGCACCGCATACTGGGCATCCGTTCAGATCCTTGTACGCACCGCGGTAGAGGATGCAGTCATTAGGGCATGCATGTATCTTCTGCACCTCCAATCCTAGAGGGCATACGACCTTCTTTGCTGCATATGTACTGTCGGGCAATTCGTTATCCTTTGGAAGCTTCTTCTTCAATATTTTAAGTAGCTTCTCAAATCCTTTGTCAGGCACAGCATTCTCTGCCTTCCACTGCAGCAATTCCAGTACGGTACCCAGCTTTGTGTTGCCATCTTCGCAATTGGGGTACAACCCTTTTTTGTGGTCCTCTAGCATGCGATCGAACTTCAGCTTCTCCTTTTGACTTTCGCATTGCGTCCTTGCATCGACAATGACCCGGCGGAGATCATCATCATCGGGCACATCGTCTGGTTCCTCTTGATCTTCAGCAGCTTCGCCCGTTGCAGCATCATCGTGCACATCGTCTGGTTCCTCTTGATCTTCAGGAGCATCACCGTATTCAGGGGGCACATAGTTGTCATCGTACTCTTCTTCTTCGCCATCTTCCATCATAAACCCTATTTCTCCTGCCTCGTCCAAACATTATAGTGTGGCATGAAACCCTTGTAAAGCAGGTGGGTGTGGAGGATTTTCCGGTCAGAGTAAGACTTCGTATTCCCACATACAGGGCATGGACAACACATAAAACCATTCTGCTTGTTTGCCTCAGCCACTTCAAGAAAATCATGCACGCCCTTAATGTACTCGGAGGTGTGTCTTGAACCGTACATCCATTGCCGGTTCATCTGCGTGCATTATATAATTAAGTGACCAAATTAATAGAAGTTCATCATCACATTAAAACCAAAGTACATACATAGTTCTCATCTAACAACATAAAGCTCTGCAGAGCATCTAAATTAATTAAACCATACACTGAAACTATGTAAAACATTTCAATGCGAAAACAAATGCGATCATAATCGCAACCAATGTAACAACTGATCCAACGGCATAATGATACCAAGCCTCGGTATGAATGGCGTATTTTCTAATCTTTCTAATCTTCAAGCGCATTGCATCCATCTTGATCTTGTGATCATCGACGACATCCGCAACATGCAACTCCAATATCATCTTCTCCTCCTCAATTTTTCTAATTTTTTCCTTCAACAAATTGTTTTCTTCTTCAACTAAATTTAACCTCTCGACAATAGGGTCGGTTGGAATTTCCGGTTCAACAACCTCCTAGATAAATAAAATCTATGTCACGTTGGTCGGCATAATTGTCATAAACAATAAATGAACCAATAGTTATGAAAAGATAATATATACCACATCTGAATCATAGACAGGACGAGGGCCGACGGGGGCGGATACCAAAACCATTGCACTATATAAGATGCAATGATAAAAGTAAGAAAATTATACAAGTATCTATATAAACATACAAGTAAGAGTTTTTTTTTCCTTTCAGAAAGAAGATAAGAACAAGAGGCTCACCACGGTGGTGCCGGCGACGCGGACGATCGACGGCGGTGAAGACAGGGACGGGACGTGACGGACCGCTAAACCTAGACAAATATTGAGAAAAATGGAGCTTGGAGGTGGAGCTTGGAGAGGAGAAAGCTTAAGTAGTGTGGCTCGGGCATTCCATCGAACACCTCGTGTGCATAGGAGGTGAGCTAGAGCAACACAAAGCTCTCTCCTCGCCGGCCACGAAAAACAGAGCACTGAGAGTGCTCTAATCGCGGGGTATATATATATAGGCAATTAATTGGTCCCGGTTCGTGGCATGAACCGGGACTAAAGGGAAGCCTTTGGTCCCGGTTCAGGCCACCAACCGGGACCAATGGTGGTGGGCCAGGAGCAAGGCACATTGGTCCCGGTTCGTCCCGCCAACCGGGACCAAAAGGTCCAGACGAACCGGGACCAATGGCCCACATGGCCCGGCCGGCCCCCGGGGCTCAAGAACCAGGTCCAATGCCCCCATTGGTCCCGGTTCTGGATTGAACCGGGACTAATGGGCTGGACCGTCCTGGACCATTGCCCCCTTTTCTACTAGTGTGGCGTCACTCATCGACGGCGAGAAGAGGCTCATTGACTGCCAGTTCGACCTCCTGAGGAAGTCCTACCTGGCCACAGCTGCAGCCGTGGACGAGGAGCTCCGCCGAAGCCGGCGCCTTGATGCCATCAACAACGGCTCCACGGCTCTGTCCATCATGAAGTAGAGCGACTTGATGGTGGTCGCGAACGTCAGCAACTCGCGGGCCATCCTTGCGACCACGTCGGACGACGGGGACATCACGACCGTCCAGCTCACCGTTGACTTCAAGCCCGACTTACCCCGTAAGTCATCATGACAAGACTAGAAGATGGACAGTCCATTCCTGACACAGCAATTGCTCCCCCACGTTCGAATCCGAATCGCAGAGGAGAAGGCGCGCATCTTGCAGTGTGAGGGCCACGTGCAGTGCCTCAACGACGAGCCCGGCGTGCATCGGGTGTGGGTGCCCCATCGGGAGGCGCCGGGGCTGGCCATGTCGCGCGCGTTTGGCGACTACTGCGTCAAGGACTACGGCATCATCTTGGTGCCGGAGGTGACGCGGAGGAGGATCACCGCCCAGGACCAGTTCGTCATCCTGGCCACCGACGGGGTAAGCTACAGATTCTCGCACAGTCACAAAGTATTTTTATGATGTGCCCAAATGATTATGGACCGTACATTGAGAATGATCTAATGGTTAGGAGGATGCATTATTTCATAATTTAAGAAAAGGTCATGTCTTTACAGAAATGTTCAGTTCCCCCTCAGTTTGAACTTGTAAGGTGTACAATTTTTTTAAAAATTCAAACTTACCTAATTTTGACCAAGTTTATATAATAAAACATAAATATCTACTATAGAAAATCAGTATCATTAGATTCATGATGAAGTATATTTCCATATTTGATTTATTTAGGGGCTATTCGGAAAGCATCCACGCCCTCGCCACGGAGCGGAGCGGACGGAGCGACCTTCTGGCCACTCTGTAGATTATAGTTGCATGCCACTCCGCTCCAGAGCGGAGCTGCGGAGTGGGAGTGAGTCCGAACAGGCCTTTAGTATTGTAGGTTTTAGATGTATTTTGCTACAGATTTGATCAAACATAGGAACTTTGACTTTTGGAAATTTAATTCACCTTATATTTTGACAGACATGAAGTAGTAATTGCTGGGACCATATCCATGCACCATCATCTGAAACCCATGTATTCATGAGGTGTGATGTTAATTTTAACAAATGTGCCCATGGACAGAACCTTGATACCATTATTCACAGACCAACCCACATAGAATTTCTGTAGACTGACATATACGCCGAGTTCATCTTGTAGTATGTCCCTGAACTTTTCTGATGACAATGCTCTTAGTTGGGATGCCATCAGGCTCCAAACCAAACTAAAGCAAACCTGGGAGCACTTTACTTACCAATAAATTAAGATAACTTCTGCATAAGGTTTTGTCGTAATCCGTTACCAAGATGGGTAGCACTGTATAGTTTCCTAGTAGCAACATCTGGCCAGCTTCTTAGATTTTATCTAAATGAATAGTAGATTTGCTCATTTTGATTTGTAATATTGTAAATGTTCACCTCAACTGACAGATTAACATAATGGAACGTTGTCAGGTGTATTTGAAGGTTGCCCATTTTGGTGGGCCAAACAGCCAGTGCGCTGAGGTCAAAATAAGCATGACACCAGTTTGATTCTTTTAGTGGTCGCCTACATGACGAAAGATGCTCAGGCACACATAATTGTTGGGTTTTCCCATGTCATGTCATACTTGGTCTGTAACTGAATCTTGAGAATTCATTTGTATGACTTGATGTACAAACGTGTTATTCATAATGAAAATAATATCATTGTATGTGCTTAAAATATTATGTAATAATTCTTTTAAAAAATGGCATCATCTACTAGATAAAGAAGTGATAACAGTAAAAAAAATAATCTTTGGACAGTCTCCATGTGTAGAAGGTTGGAACGCTTAGATATTAGGAAGTGTGCATTAATTCTCCCGATGGAAAATTGCCCAGCTAGGGAATGAGAATAGCGACACGAAATCAAGATTTTTGATGTGTTTGTATTTAAAACAAGATAAGGGCAAGATAATAAAAATTGATGTATATTTTGATAAAGGTTTAAAGAACTATGGATAACAATGTCTACACACTATCGATACACAGATGCACTCACATACATGGATGGGTATCATCACTATCCTAACCATTCAACTATTGGGTGGTTTCAATAACATTTGGTTTATTAGCCAATAACATATTATTGCATTTGATAGTATGATTTATGTTAGTTTATTGTAAGTTGATTGTAAAAAAAGAGACGCGTGTTCTTTTAGACGACATTGTACTCAGCTATTTTAGCTTTATGAATTGCATCTTAAATTTTTGTAAACGCACGTGACAACACACGGGTGTTATACTAGTCAATGTAATGACATACAGATTAAATTTACTATTTATCTCTGTTACTCAAGTGAAGTCCTCTTGGTGTTCATAATTTTACGTAATGCATGATGTGCTTCTATGTTAGTGGTTTCCACAATATATCGGTGTCAGTTTTCTTTTTTTAATATGTTGAAAAGTATATAAATATTTATAATATTACGTTGTACTAAAGTCACTAGTAGAAAAAGCCTCATTCATCCCCACTACAAGAAATATGTCCACTTGTGACCACCACTATTGGTTACTGAATGGTCATTATTTTCCATTTGTGACCTTTTTGTCACCAAAAACAGAAGGTTAAAAGTTGGCCGTCGTAAACTGGCATTAGCGACCCTTCTTCTGGAATGGTCGTAGACATTTATGACCAAAAAAGGTCGTAGATTTAACGACCAATTATTTTGGTCACTAGCAATCCGACCACACCACATCAGATCCACCATGGCAAGCTGACATGGCAGTATTACGACCAAATGAAAAGGTCGTAAAATAGAATCAGCCCGGTCCATTTCAGCCGTCTACATGGGCCAAGCCCAATAATTCAGCCCATTTAATGTTTTTTTCTCTTTATTTTGCTTATCTGCATGGGCCTGGCCCAATAATTTGGCCTTTTATTTTTTGGGAATGTAGCCTTTTTTTGATGAATTTTTTATAGTCCACTATTGTTTTGGGCCACAGCCTTTTTAGTCTAGTTCGAATTTGGGCCTTGGCCTTTTTGTTTTCTATTATGCAGGCTTTTACAAACTATTTTTTTAAAGTCAACTCTTTTTATAGGCCCAACCCTTTTTAGTCTAATTCTTGTTTGGGCCTCGGCCTTTTTGCAGTCCAACTAAGTTTAGAGCCCAATTAATCAAAATAATATTATGTGATCCAAACAAAACTCAAATAATTTAGAAAATGCATAACTTCACATGTTCATAACTCCACAGCAAGTGACTTCACAGCTTCCAAAACTTCACATGTGCATAACTTCACAACAAGTAACTTCACATGTGCATAACTTCACAGCTATCACTGGTTCAACAACAAGTGCTCCCAGTTTCACAAGTGCTCCAAGGTTCACAAGATCCCAGGTTCACTTGCCAAGTGCAAAATGCAACAATCTGCATAAGTTCACGACCTACTACGACATAACACTAGTGCAGAACCGGCCTTTAGTGCCGATTCGTAATGGCCTTTAGTGCCGGTTCGCCAACCGGCACTAAAGAGTGGGGACTAAAGGTCCCCCCCCCCCCATTTAGTACCGGTTCGTCATGAACCGGCGCTAAAGAGCCACCACGTGGCACGAGCCAGGCCCGGGTGCGTGTAGGACATTAGTACCGGTTGGTAACACCAACCGGTACTAAATGTTTGGGAGGGTTTTGGCTTTATTTTCCATTTAATTATTTTTTGTTTGTTAGTATTTCACGATACTACAAATTGTACACATTATGCATATATGTAAATAGATTTTCTCATACGTAGAACCGCATATATATATATATATATATATATATATATATATATATATATATATATATATATATATATATATAATATCATCGAATGTCTCACAACCAACACCATTAACTATTCACACATACACATGTATATACATATACAATTTCTCCTACATGTTGCCTTGGTGCCTTCGGAGCACGATAACAAGTGGTTCATGGGGGCGGTAGCGGGTAATAGTATTCTCCTTTGGGATCTATGACCTGGTCGAGCAAAAATCCGGCTATTTCCTCTTGAAGTGCACTAGTAGAAAACAAGGCACTTGTCCCGGTTCATAAGGGCCTTTAGTCCCGGTTCGTGAACCAGGACTAATAGGTCATTACTAATGCCTCCCCCCTTTAGTCCCGGTTCTTACACGAACTAGGACAGATGGGCATCCACGTGGCCGCTGTGGGCAGCCCAGGCAGGGGGGCCTTTGGTACCGGTTGGTGACATAAACCGGGGCCAAAAGGCTTCCACGCATCAGTAGCTGGCTGGAGCTGAGGTTTTTATTTTTTCTTTTTAAAAAAAGTGGCTGGTTTAGGGGTTTTGGGGGTTAATTTTAGGTTGTTATTAGCTAGCTAATAGAGAGAAGTGTCCTCTCTTATATCTTCGTCCTTGGTTTACCAACGCTACTGCTATGTTCATTTCACCCACTAATATATAATAACTCATGCATGCTCGCATCATACATCATCATATATAATAACAAGTCCTACTAATCATGCATCATCATACAACTTCTACTCGTTATTAATAATAAGTCATACGATCATCATCCTCATAGTCATCGAACCCAACCCTACATAATTGTTCTTAGCACATGATCATAATTATCAGGTAGGACCTAAACACCCTTAAGGTTAAATAGCATAAAACAATATAGACCCTGACTCTCCATTATGAAGAATGGAGATCATCCTGTCTCCAATTCTTGCGCTTCGCTTCCTTTTGCTTCCAAGAAGGTCCTTACGACTATCCATACATTTTTTTCCATGCTTTGATTGTCATGTCTCCACTTCTTTTAGAAATCTAGTATGGACAGTTGAGATTCATAGGACGACCTGGTTGTATGTTCAAAACATCAAGGCGACCGTGCGTATACATTAGATGAGGCACACAATAATTCGGGATTATCTGTTGAAAAACATAGTAATAACTTCGTAGTTAGATGCATGGATGTCAAAATAGTAAAAAATCTTACCAGGGTATCTCCATGGTAGTTACCGTAGCTCAACACGTGCACTAGTGGCATGTATTGACCATAATGTTGAGGAGTTTGATTGTAGACATTGTAATTCTCAAGATCAGTACAAAATCCTATCAGATGATTTTTCTCCTTATAAGTTAATTCGGAGCCATCGGTGTAGTGGGTTTTGTCTACCATCTTCCGCACATTCTTTGAAGAATGAAAATAAGCTGTCAATGGAAATGAGCTGTCAACTATTTTGAAATAAACAATATAAATTACTTAATAACTATGTTAAGCTCACATGGGGGAAGAATTGGAGTTGTATCCACAAGGACCCAAATTTTCATATTGTCTTGCTCGATTGTAGGATCACCAAGATCCATGGTGACAAGCATACCCTCATCAAAACCATACATCTTGCAAAGTGCTTCCCAATTTTTGCAACCAAAATGGGTTGCACTCTCAGCATTGTACAACTTTACTTTAAAATCCACACCAAGATGGGCCCTTAGGAGATTTTTTTTGGTTTCCATACTTTCATGGTCTTCAAAACCCATCCTCTCCAAGACATAGCGTCTTGCATAGCATGGGATAAGCTAGTCGAATTGGAAAAGATGAAAAATACACGTTAAAATAGTTGAAGTCGTGCTTTATTACGAAAAAAACTATTGTCGTCGTTGCGTATCGTATGAACATCGAAGGTCACCTCGAGCTTAATGCTGAAGAGCCGATCTTTGTCCAGCTCAATGAACCTGTCGCACATACCTCGGTCGTTGTGGCACTAGTCGCACTCCCCCGGGCGATTTTCGTCGACCGAGTACGACATTTCCGGCCTATGTTCATAATTCAAATATTAAACTTGTACAATTAAATATATGTACTAAAAAACCTAAATTAGATTATTATTATTAATCACGGGTTGACTATCGGTGATGGTACGTAGCTCCTCCTTTCATTGTCGGGTGCATTATTACACCAAATTGTCTAGCACACGGGAATCAAGGAGAAGCTACCCCCCACGACGGCGTGGATGATGGAGGGGGCTCCTAGATTTCTGCATAGTACTCTCCAATTTTAGCATTCAAAGTAGGAGTACTTTTCCAATATGAGCAAAACCAATTCATAAACTAAAGTAGTATTCAAATTAGCATGCATTCAATTATAAGCAAAAGTACATCATCTCTTGTGTCCGTACATTGTCTAATATTATCACTAATACTCCTCGAATACTGTCATACATATAGCATCACTAATACAGCTAGTACCGTAGCGCCCGACGGGTATCGTCGCGGGCGGTGGACACCCAAAGATAAGGAACCATCACATGATCATAGCTCCAGTGAGATACCTGAAGAACCTGCCAGGTATTGTCGAACCTGCCCTCCAATGCAACCATGTAGCGACGGACGTGCTCGTCCTCCTTGCTGACACGGTGACGTACCACCTCCGCGGTGTCCGGAATCCTCGTCACCGTCACTAGCCCACGCGACCGCCACCAAACAATGATTGGGTCAACAACGGGCTGCCTCCTCACCAACCTACGTCCCCCGGAAGGTAGCACCTCCCAATACCAGCCCGGCGGAGCCCAGTCCCGAACATGGCCCTGATCAAGCAGGCCTCCACCACCGAGTCGACGACGACGAGGATGCGGGATAGGCATCGCCGACGTTGATGCGGGAACTACTTCTATATATAGTTAAATAAAGTAGTTTTATTAATTAAATCAACTAGTTCAACTACTAAGCACTTACTATAAATAAATAAACTAGTACTTACTAAAAACAAACTACTTTTATATAGAGTAAAATAAAGTAGTTTATTAAATCAACTAGCTAGTTCAATTATATATGAAGCACTTACTATAAATAAAATAAAGTAGTACTTAATTAGTAAAAATAAACTAGTTTAACTATAGTTCAATTATTTTTCTAACTAATTATATTAAACGCTTTCTCTTCTTATTTTTTTCCTTTTTCCTCTATTCTAAATATGAACATATTCATAAATGACTTCTATCATTCACAATTTTCCTATACATACACAATAAATTGACAAAGAAAAGACTATGAACAAAAAAATCATTAAAATTCTATGAACAAAATTACAACAGAAAAAAAATCATAAAAATTCTATGAACAGAAAAAAATCATAAAATTTTGATAAATTCGATCTTTGCATATATATGAACATACAAACATGCATATTCAACAATAATATCACCAAAAAAATCTATTAACAGAAAAAAAATCTAACACAATATGAACAAATTAGTTACATAATATGAAAAAAATCCAACAGAAAAATCTATGAACTACACATTTAAATTACTACACATCTAACAAAAAAGATCTATGAACTACAAAAAATCTAATAAAAAAATCTACAAAAAATCTAACAAAATATAACTCAATTAACTACACATCTAAATTAACTACTACTAACATCAAATTAAATTAGCAAAAAATTTGCTCACGGCGACGGTGTCGGGGACGGCAACAGCGACGGCGACGGCGACCACGAGGTGTCGGGGACG
>NC_041393.1:639649971-639672880 GCF_002162155.2 Triticum dicoccoides
AAAGCGTCGGCGGTGTTGTGGGGCACGGGGCGCGGGGTGGGGGGCGGCGACGGCATCGGGGCGGCGCGAGACGGCGTCGGGGCGGCGTGGGGCGATGACGGCGATGGCGAAGGGAGACGGATGGGCTGCCTGGCGGCATCGGGCGGTGGGGAAGAACGAACTGAACCAAATTTTCATGAGTGCTGCTTATATAGGCAGAGCATTGGTCCCGGTTCATGGCACGAGCCGGGACCAATGCACCCCTTTAGTCCCGGTTGGTGGCACCAACCGGGACGAAAGGCCTCTTTTCAGCAGCCCAAAGGGCAGGAAACAGAGACCTTTGGTCTTGGTTGGTGCCACAAACCGGGACAAAAGAGTGGCATTGGTCCTGGTTGGTGCCACCAACCGGTACCAATGCGTCCCTTTAGTCCCGGTCGGTGCCACCAACCGGGACCAAAGGTGGTTTGCTGGAACTGGCGCGGTGGGTGCTATGTTTAGTCCCACCTCGCTAGCCGAGAGGGGCTCGTAGTGGTTTATAAGCCCTGCCAAACCAACCACTTCGAGCTCCTCTCTACTGCAGGCTTATGGGCCTAAAATCACTCTCTGTGCTTGTGGGCCTATTGGGCCTACTGCAGGCCTACATCCTGGCCCTAGTAATGGGTATCTAGTCGTATGCAGGCCGTGGTGGCCCAGTAGGTGGCATTTTTTTAAAAAAAATTCCCACTTTTTTGCTTTCTTTTTTGTTTCTAGTTACTTATTTATTTTCTTTTACGATAATTATTTTTGCTATTTAAGTTTGTAACAAAATTCTAATTACTTATTTATTTTATTTTATGATATTCTTTTTGCTTTTAATGTTTTGAACAAAATTCTAATTACTTATTTATTTTCTTTTATGATAATTCTTTTTGCTATTAAAGTTTGCAACAAAACAGGTTTTAAGGCTGGGGCCCCACGAGCACCTTTTAGTACCGGTTCGTGGCATGAACCGGTAAAAGAGCTTTTTGATTGATTCTTTCTGCAACTGTTTTTTAGTCCCACCTCACCAAGCGAGAGGCACTCGCAGCGGTTTATAAGCCCTGAGTGTAGAGACGATGAAGGGAGAAGCGCAGTGCTCACCTGCACGTTGGCCTGAAGCTAAGCAACATGCAGGTGAGCATTGCGCCTCTCTTTTATTTTGGCATGGTATCATCATTTCATCCACATAGCATATGCAAGAAAGTTGAGAGGGTTACGGCAAAAACTGGATGCATTTCGTGTACAAAACGGACAATCGAGATTTCATACAGAAACTTGTCTGTTACAACATGAATTTCAAATCAACTACAAAAAGGTTGCAAGTTGGCATGGTATCATCCTAATAGTTGTGGAGGAAGTCTTCACTTTTTCTTCGCTTGTGTCCTTTCCTTATTGCGCCGTAACCATGGATAATCTTCATCATTTATCAGGATGCTTGGGCCAGCCTTGACTTTGAAGGGTGGAATTTCATGAAACTTTTCATAATCTTTGGACATGTCTGTCTTGCCCTCCACTCCCACGATGTCGGTTTTTCGTGAAAGAACTATGTGGCGCTTTGGCTCATCGTATGATGTATTCGCTTCCTTATTTTTTATTTTTCTCGGTTTGGTAGACATGTCCTTCACATAGATAACCTGTGCCACATCATTAGCTAGGACGGACGGTTCGTCAGTGTACCCAAGATTGTTCAGATCCACTGTTGTCATTCCGTACTATGGGTCTACCTGTACCCTGCCTCCTGACAGATTGACCCATTTGCACTTAAACAAAGGGACCTTAAAATCTACTCCATAGTCAAGTTCCCATATGTCCACTATGTAACCATAATATGTGTCCTTTCCCCTCTCGGTGGCTGCATCAAAGCGGACACCGCTGTTTTGGTTGGTGATCTTTTGATCTTGGGCGATCGTGTAAAATGTATTCCCATTTATCTCGTATCCTTTCCAAATCATAACAGTCGAAGATGGTCCCCTGGACAATGAGTACATCTCATCACAAAAAGTGTTTTCATCTTTGAGACGTGTTTCCAACCAACTGCTGAAAGTCCTAATGTGTTCACATGTAATCCAGTCGTCGCACTGCTCCGGGTGTTTGGAGCGCAGACTGTTCTTTTGTTCATCGACATAAGGGGTCACCAAGGTAGAGTTCTGTAGAACTGTGTAGTGTGCTTGAGACCAAGAATATCCATCCCTGCATATTATTGTCTCCCCTCCAAGCGTGCCTTTTCCAGTCAGTCTCCCCTCATACCGCGATTTACGGAGACCTATCTTCTTAAGGTCAGGAATGAAGTCAACACAAAACCCAATGACATCCTCTGTTTGATGGCCCATGGAGATACTTCCTTTTGGCCTAGCGCGGTAACGAACATATTTCTTTAGGACTCCCATGAACCTCTCAAAGGGGTACATATTGTGTAGAAATACGGGCCCCAGAATGACAATCTCGTCAATTAGATGAACTAGGACAAGACATTGAAGAAGGATGATGGGAACACCGGCTCGAAACTGACAAGACATTGCACCACATCACTCGTTAGCCTTGGTATGATTTTTGGATCGATCACCTTCTGAGAGATTGCATTGAGGAATGCACATAGCTTCACAATGGCTAATCGGACGTTTTCCGGTAGAAGCCCCCTCAATGCAACCGGAAGCAGTTGCATCATAATCACGTGGCAGTCATGAGACTTTAGGTTCTGAAACTTTTTCTCTGCCATATTTATTATTCCCTCTATATTCGACGAGAAGCCAGTCGGGACCTTCATACTAAGCAGACATTCAAAGAATATTTCCTTCTCTTCTTTGGTAAGAGCGTAGCTGGCAGGACCTTCATACTGCTTTGGAGGCATGCCGTCTTTTTCGTGCAAACATTGCAGGTCCTCCCGTGCCTCAGCTGTATCTTTTGTCTTCCCATACACGCCCAAGAAGCCTAGCAGGTTAACGCAAAGGTTCTTTGTCACGTGCATCACGTCGATCGAAGAGTGGACCTCTAGGTCTTTCCAGTAGGGTAGGTCCCAAAATATAGATTTCTTCTTCTACATGGGTGTGTGTCACCCAGCGTCACTCGGAACAGCTAGTCCGCCGGGACCCTTTCCAAAGATTACATGTAATCATTGACCATAGCAAGTACGTGATCACCGGTACGCATGGCGGGCTTCTTCCGGTGATCTACCTCGCCTTTGAAATGGTTGCCTTTCTTTCGACATTGATGGTTGGTCGGAAGAAATCAATGATGGCCCAAGTACACATTCTTCCTGCAGCTTCCCAGGTATATACTTTTGGTGTCAGCTAAACAGTGCGTGCATGCGTGGTATCGCGTGTTTGTATATCCTGAAAGGTTACTAAGAGAGGGCCAATCATTGATGGTTACAAACAGCAACGCGTGCAGGTTAAATTCCTCCTGTTTGTGCTCATCCCACACACATACACCGTTTCCATTCCATAGCTGTAAAAGTTCTTCACCTAATGGCCTTAGGTACACATCAATGTCGTTGCCGGGTTGCTTAGGGCCTTGGATGAGAACTGACATCATAATGAACTTCCGCTTCATGCACATCCAAGGAGGAAGGTTATACATACATAGAGTCACGGGCCAGGTGCTGTGATTGCTGCTCTGCTCTCCGAAAGGATAAATGCCATCCGCACCTAAACCAAACCATACATTCCTTGGGTCACCTGCAAACTCAACCGAGTACTCTCTCTCGATTTTTCTCCACTGCGACCCATCAGCGGGTGCTCTCAACTTCCCGTCTTTCTTACGGTCCTCACTGTGCCATCGCATCAACTTGGCATGCTCTTTGTTTCTGAACAGTTGTTTCAACCATGGTATTATAGGAGCATACCGCAATGCACCGCATACCATGCATGCGTTCAAATCCTCGTACGCACCACGGTAGAGGATGCATTTATTAGGGTATGCATGTATCTTCTGCACCTCCAATCCTATAGGGCATACGACCTTCTTTTCTGCGTACGTGCTGTCGGGCAATTCATTATCCTTTGGAAGCTTCTTCTTCAATATTTTCAGTAGCTTCTCAAATCCTTTGTCAGGCACAACATTCTCTGCCTTCCACTGCAGCAATTCTAGTACGGTACCCAGCTTTGTGTTGCCATCTTCACAATTGGGGTACAACTTTTTTTTGTGATCCTCTAACATGCTATCGAACTTCAGCTTCTCCTTTTGACTTTCGCATTGCGTCCTTGCATCGACAATGACCCGGCGGAGATCATCATCGGGCACATCGTCTGGTTTCTCTTGATCTTCAACAACTTCCCCCATTGCAGCATCATCGGGCACATCGTCTGGTTCCTCTTGATCTTCAGCAGCTCCCTCCGTTGCAGCATCACCGTATTCAGGGGGCACATAGTTGTCATCGCCCTCTTCTTCTTCACCGTCTTCCATCGTAACCCCTATTTCTCCGTGCCTCGTCCAAACATTATAGTGTGGCATGAAACCCTTGTAAAGCAGGTGGGTGTGAAGGATTTTCCGGTCAGAGTAAGACTTCGTATTCCCACATTTACGGCATGGAGAACACATAAAACCATGCTGCTTGTTTGCCTCAGCCACTTCGAGAAAAATATGCACGCCCTTAATGTACTTGGAGGTGTGTCTGTCACCATACATCCATTGCCGATTCATCTGCGTGCATTACATATAATGATGTGTGTCAAAATTAAGAAAATCAGACAAATATATATCTAAAGTAAGAAAATCAGACAAGTATCATAAAGAAGATAAGAACAAGACGCTCACCACGGTGGTGCCGGCGACGAGATCGGCGCGGACGATCAACGACGGTGAAAACGGGGACGGGGCGTGACGGACCCCTAAATCTAGACAAATCTCGAAAAAAATGGAGCTCCTAGGTCGAGCTTCGAGAGGAGAAATCTTAACTAGTGTGGCTCGGGCATTTCATCGAACACCTCATGTGCATAGGAGGTGAGCTAGAGCACCCAAATGCCCTCTGCTTGCCGGATTGAAAAAACAGAGCACTGTGGAGTGCTTTGCCGCGGCAGTGGGTATATATATTCAAGTTATTTGTCCCGGTTCGTGGCATGAACCGGGACTAAAGCCACCCCTTCTGTCCCGGTTCATGCCACAAACCGGGACCAATGGTTGTGGGCCAGCAGCGAGGACCGTTGGTCCCGATTCGTGGCTCGAACCGGGACAAATGGTTCTACACGAACCAGGACCAATGCGCACGAGGCCCCGGCCGGCCCCCTGGGCTCACGAACCGGGTCTAATACCCCCCATTGGTCCCGGTTCTTGAAGAACCAGGACTAATGGGCTGGCCAGGGCTGAACGGTAGCCCTGTTTTCTACTAGTGGTGCTAGTATGCGGTCCGCTGGTAGGAGCTTATCCCGCACCTCTCTGAACTGTTAAGAAGGAGATCAATATGCATGTGTATTAGTTGTGTTACAAGATATCGATAATGGTGTGAATAGTGTTCTGACAAACGTACCCAGTCCTGTCTTTGAGATCTGCTCCTTTCGGACGCCATCATGCGAATGTTCTCGCAAACGTAGAATGCACACAGATCATTCCCCGGCGCCTGCTTCAGGGCCTTTACGAGAATGGAATTGAATCAGATAATGATTAATCAAGCATGATAATTATTTAATGGTATTGAAACAAGAATTAAAGATATGGTAGCTAGCTAGAACTACTTAATTACTTACCTTTGGTCGATGCCAAAACAACTTTTTTGGCCATTTGCCTGGAGTCACCTTGATGAACTTTGCTCAAGCCCTGCCCGTCGGCAAAGAAAATTAATAAAGGGGTTATTAAATAGTTCATATCAGGAAATGACGAAATAATAATAGGCTGAGATATAGTTAATAATGATTGAAATTACGTGTTGACTATCCCCTTCATGATGGTGTAGTCTTTATCTTCTTTAAGTAGTGAGTCCAGTACTTCAACTGTTGCTTTGTCAACTTTAATGTCTAATAAGATCCAGTGGAAACTGCATGCGCACACGTTTGCATGTCTTAATTAAGCGGGCATGTGCATAAAATTAATCAACTATCGTAAACCGTATACACTTAATTATTAACATCTAGCTAGCTAGTAAGCAAAAACAGAATTTGTATTAACTCACACGAAGTTGTAAGGAAGTAGTATATCTGCATTGGTATTGAGGCGCTTCAAGAACTCTAGCATGCTTTCCTCTACACTTGCTTGAGAAGTTGCAAGAGTCCATGTGTACTCATTAATGGTATTTGGGTCAATGAACCCAATGCCATAGCGTCCAATTTTTTTCATTTCATACATCTTCATCCTGCATATAATACCACCGAAAAGAATATATAGTGAGGATAATTACATGTAATGATAGATAAAAAATTACAGAAAGAAATCACTTCTAGACAATAGCAACTGACAATAGATTTGTCGAGTGCATCTTGATTGTATAACTGAAATAGTTCTGAATACTCAACGCACAGAACTTTCTCATGGAAGTAATGCTCCTTCTTGACATTCACCATGAGGGACTCTCAATTGCAAATCTTGGTAATGTCCATGTACCATTGATGCAATTCATACATTCTCGTTGGGAGGTTCTTGACCTTGTCTGGCTCGACCAAAGGTTGGCCCCGTACATATTTCTGTTTTATTTCCTCCTCTCTAAGCGGAGACATGGGCTCAATTTCGAGGAGTTGTCCAACAGAGATCTTGAGCATTTCAGCCTGCATTATATGCTCCTCCGTTATTACCACATCGCCTAGTTGGGGAACTTTAACGGTTTGCCCACAATAATATTGGGTGCGCGGCCTCCTCTCATGTGTTGTTGGCACAACAAGCGGGGGGATCGATTGCGGCGCCTGGGGAACGGTTTTCCCGCATTTTTTGCCCGCTGCTTGTTGGCTCGAGCTCGAGCTCGCTTCCTTCTTTAGCCGTTCTCGATGTAGTTTCCTGATTTGGTGCTCATAGTCCGAGTCAACAGGCTTGGGAGCTGGTTCTCTAGCCATATGAATGAAGTGGTCAATCGTTTTCTCAGGCACTTTCTCTTTTGGTGGTGGTGCCGGTTTCGGTCCAAAATGGGCGTCCACTTGGGCCTGCACTATGGATGCGTTTTGCTCCTCAGTCATGTCGTAAGGCCTCTGAGGAAGAGGAGCGAGGCTTGGACAATATTTATATCGCTTGTCTCCGCCTGTACTTCCTGGACTACCTCGACTCGTACCGCTACGCACCATAGCTGCGGCATGTCTCTTCTGCAAGTGCTGAGACGGTGGAGACGGCTGACGTGGCTGAGTTGGAGCAGGAGAAGTGGCCTGACGATGTGCCGGACTTGAAGCAGGAGGTGTGGCCTGACACGGTGCCGGACTTGAAACCGGAGAAGTGGAATGACGCTGTGCCGGAATTGAAATCGGAGGAGTCAGCTCACGCGTTCGGGGACTTGGAGGAGGTGGCGGACTTCGAGGAGGAGTCGGCTCACGTGTTCGAGGACTTGGAGGAGCGGGAGTCTGCTGACTCGGTGGCGGACTTCGAGGAGGAGTCGGCAGGCGACGCGGTGTCGGTGGACTTTGAAAGATGATGCAATCCTTTCTCCATAGGATGATACGATGTATGGCCTCTCCCAGTGTGCGCTCGTCTTCACCTCCAGGAATGTCAAGATGTAGCCCCGAATATGGGTCCAGCACTTCATCAACCAAGACACTAGCATAGCCCTCTGGAATCGGGATGCAATGGAAGGTTGCTTCGGGGGTAATTGTAAAAGCAACGCCGTCTGCCACCTTCATGGATATGTTCTTCATTTTGGAGTGTAGCTCACAGTTAGTGTTCTCTATGATGTCATCCACAGGGTATGTATCCAGCAGTGTGTCGCCCGGGGCAGAACCAAAGCTGCTTCTCGGCATGGATGGGATGGTGCTATCCAATGCTGGACGATCATCCGCTTGCTGCTGTCGCTGCTGAGACCCCCTTTCCTGGCTAAGTGAGTCGATCTACTGCTGCTGCTGCTGGAATTTGAGTGCCAAGTCCGCGTGCCTTGCTTCTAGGCCTTGAAGGTGTTCTGCGTCCTGCTTCCTCTGCTCCTCCTCCAGCTTCCTTTTCTACTCATCCTCCATCTTCCTTCTTGCACGGGTCCTGTAGTCCTCCTTCCTTTCTGAAATGCCCTCATACCAGGGAATAACGCCCTAGCCTCATGTTCTTCCCGGGTGTTCAGGATTTCCTGGGGCGCGCGTAAGCTCATCGTTCTCTCTGTTGGGCGTGAACACCCCCCTTCAAGCTTCTTCTATTGCGTCAAGTATCTTTTATTCAGCTCCTTTTAGATTTGCCTTCTGCGAAACCAGGCCTGTCTTCGGGTCCAACGCCCCCCATGCGCATAGAACCAAGTTTTGCACCTGGGGGGCCAGCTCCTAGTAACCGGAGTGACCCCTGCATCCTCCATCTCTTGCTCAGACTTATCCTACTTAGGCATTCCCACCACGTAGCCACCTGGACCCAGCCTATGGAACTGCGTCTTTTTGCGGCATTTGCCTTGTTTTTTATCGACCGTTCCATAGATAATACTGAATTCGTGAAGGTCACGAAATCGTCCCAGTGTTCTATTTGCTTCTCCAGTGTTCCCGTGAATTCTGGAGTCTTCCTTTCTGCAGCGAGGTAGTGGGCCCATACAGTTTTCTTGTGGGTGTTGAATGCAATTGCCATCTTCTTAAGAGCAGCGCCCTTGACTTTCTCCACATCTGCTTCAGTGAAATGATCTGGTAGGGTGAAATGTTCCATCAGAGATTTCCAAAGGTCTTTTTTGGCTCTATCGTCGACCCAAGTAACACCTGGACGTTTAGTCTTTGGCTCTTTCCATTCTTGAATGGAGATCGGGAGTTTGTCCTTCACAAGAACTCCGCACTGACCAGTCCACTTGTTCGCAATGTTCTTAGGCGTGAGGGGTTCGCCACTAGGTTTGATGGATTCGATGTTGTACTTTACACCATCCTTCAACAATCTGCCCAGGCCTCGCTTTGTCCTGCTGTCTGTAGAAGCAGATTTGCTCGATCCGGAGGGCTGAAAGAAGAAAGATCGATTCGTTAATATATCTTCAATAAAAAAACATGTGATGATCACCATGATGCATGCTTATATAAATATACCTCGCCGGTAGTCTTTTTTATTTGAAGATCAGCATTGTCTGTGTCATCACAAACATTGTCTGTATCATCATAATCATAATCATCGTTCATGACTTCATTAGCTCGGTCGTCGAGATTGAATATCTTTTCATCACCCTCTCCGGTATTGTTCAGATATTGGGAGCTATCATCTGCTTCATTCAGATCATCTAGCCTGTGAGGACTGCATATGATGTCGAACAATTCCTCTTCTCTCTCTCTGCCGGTATTGTCCACCATAGCTTTTACTTAACTAATACAGAAGAAATATAAAACAATTTAGTATTCAAATTACAATGCATGGATGCAATCAATAAGCAAAAACTGAATCATATATATAGTACATAATATATGCATCGTCTTGATTAATATATAATCTTGAATACATCGTCGTCTTAATATATATAATCTCGAATACATCATCTCGAATATTATATATCAAATACATCACTGGCTAGGTACCTACTAAAGATCGAGTACTACAGAAGAATCTAGGCCTCTCGCGGTTCCTAGGGCGTGGGCGGTGGACACCCAAAGAGAAGGAACCGTCACAGGATCATATCTCCGGTCATCTGCCCAAAGAACCTGCCAAGTATTGGAGAACCTGACGTCCATAGCAGCCATGTAGCGATGGACGTGCTCGTTCTCCTCCCTGACACGGCGACGCACCACCTCCGGCAGCGCCGGCTCCCTCTGCACCGAATGTGGCCCACGCGAACGCCACCAAAGGATATCAGGGTCGACGACGGGACCCGAGGCCGGGTTCCTCACCAAGCGGCATGCCCCTCCAGGTAGCACCTCCCAGTGCCATCCCGGCGGAGCCCAGTCCCGGAGATGGGTCCTCTGAAGCAGGACCTCGTCGCGAACGGGTCAACGACGAGGATGCGGGCCGGGCATATCGTCGAGAACTAGTACTATATGCCCGCAAAAAGTAACATTTTTTAAATGATTGGATTGTGATAACTAAAATTCTATATATATGCAAATTCTAACAATTTGACATTAATCTAATTCATCTAACTAAAACTAATTCTAAAATTTCCTGATTATATAACTAGCATTTCTAATATTTATATAACTAAAAAACAGAAAAATTGCTAACATTTCTATAACTAAAAAATAGAAAAAATTTATAACATTTCTATATAACTAACATTTCTAATATTTCTATAACTAAAAAACAGAATAATTTCTAAAATTTCTATAACTAAAAAACAGAAAAATTTATAACAAACAAACCAATGTGTGTGTGTGTGTACTGTGTGTGTAGTGTGTGTGTGTGTGTAGTGTGTGTGTGTGTGTGTGTGGACATGGCGGCCGGGGCGAGCTCACCGGCGAGGCAACGACGAGGCGGCGACGACGGGACGACGGGACGGGGCGGCAACAACAGGGCGACGGGACGGGACAACGACGATGGGGCGGGGCGGCGACGACGGGGTGGGGTGCGGCGACGGGGCGGCTGGGGCACCGCGACGGGGACGATGTGGACGGGGACCGCTGGGGCGGTGACGTAGACGGGGGCGGCGATGAAGGGTGGGGATGGCCGGGGTGGCGACGTGGCATCTATCGGGGCAGGGCGGCGCGACGGACGGAAGAAACAGAGAGGGAAAGTGAATTTTTTTCAACTGTTGTATATATAGGATGGACCTTTAGTACCGGTTGGAGCCACCAACCGGTACTAAAGGTCTGTTTTGGCCAGGCCAAGTGGCCGGAAGCGCCCCCCCTTTAGTATCGGGTTGTGGCACCAACCGGTACTAAAGACCCCCTCTTTAGTACCGGTTGCAGCCACCACCCGATACTAAAGGGGTGCGCTGGCGCAGTGCGGTGTGGCAAGTTTAGTTCCACCTGCTAGTCGAGGGGCTACCGCGCTGGTTTATAAGCCCCAGTGCGGTAGCTCTCTCGAGCTCCTCTCCTAAGCAGGCCTACTGGGCCTACCTGTTCTGTGCTGACCTGTGGGCCTACTGGACCTTTGCGGGCCTGCATCCTGCTATGTCTTGAGCTTGCGTTGGTTTTCCTCGAAGAGGAGAGGGTGATGCAGCAAGTGTAGCATAAGTATTTCCCTTAGTTCTGAGAACCAAGGTATCAATCCAGTAGGAGGCTCCTCCAAAGTCCCACGCACCTACACAAACAAATTGAGAAGTCGCAACCAATGCAATAAAGGGGTTGTCAATCCCTTCACGGCCACTTGCGAAAGTGAGATCTAATAAAGATAGTATGATAAGATAAATATAGTTTTGGTATTTTATAATATAGATGCAAAAAGTAAAGATGCAAATAAAAGTAGATTGAAAGCAAATATGATAAGAGATAGACCCGGGGGCCATAGGTTTCACTAGAGGCTTCTCTCAAGATAGCAAAATTATTACGATGGGTGAACAAATTACTGTCGATCAATTGATAGAAAAGCGCATAGTTATAAGATTATCTAGGCATGATCATGTATATAGGCATCACGTCCATAACATGTAGACCGACTCCTTCCTGCATCTACTACTATTACTCCACACATCGACCGACTCCTGCCTGCATCTAGAGTATTAAGTTCATAAGAACAGAGTAACCCATTAAGCAAGATGACATGATGTAGAGGGATAAACTCATGCAATATGATATAAACCCCATCTTGTTATCCTCGATGGAAACAATACAATATGTGCCTTCCAACCCTTTCTGTCACTTGATAAGGACACCGCAAGATTGAACCCAAAGCTAAGCACTTCTCCGATGGCAAGAAAGACCAATCTAGTAGGCCAAACCAAGCTGATAATTCGAAGAGACTTGCAAAGATAACTCAATCGCACATAAAACAATTCAGAGAAGATTCAAATATTATTCATAGATAAACTTGATCATAAAACCACAATTCATTGGATCTCGACAAACACACCGCAAAAAGAGTTAACATCGAATAGATCTCCACAAGAGAGGGGGAGAACGTTTATTGAGATCCAAAAAGAGAGAAGAAGCCATCTAGCTAATAACTATGGACCCATAGGTCTGTGGTAAACTACCCACAACACATCGGAGGGGCAAGGATGTTGATGTAGAAGCCGTCCATGGTCGATTCCCCCTCCGGCAGAGTGCCGCCGAAGGCTCCAAGATGGGATCTCGCGGATACAGAAGGTTACGACGGTGGAAATTGTGTTTCGTGGTGCTCCTGGATGTTTTCGGGGTACATAGGTATATATAGGAGGAAGAAGTACGTCGGTGGCCGCCCGAGGGGCCCACAAGATAGGGGTCGCGCCCTACAGGGGGGCGTGGCCTCCTATCTCATGGGGTCCTCGGTTGCTTCTTGACTTGCACTCCAAGATCTCCGGATCACGTTCGTTCCAAAAATCACGCTCCCGAAGGTTTCATTCCGTTTGGACTCCGTTTGATATACCTTTTCTTCGAAATACCGAAATAGGAAAAAAAACAACAATATGGGCTGGGCCTCCGGTTAGTAGGTTAGTCCCAAAAATGATATAAATGTGTAAAATAAAGCCCATAAACATCCAAAAGGGGTAATATAATAGCATGGAACAATAAAAAATTATAGATACGTTGGACACGTATCAAGCATCCCCAAGCTTAATTCCTGCTTGTCCTCGAGTAGGTAAATAATAAAAAAGTAATTTTTGATGTGGAATGCTACCTAGCATAATTCTCAATGTAATTTTCTTTATTGTGGCATGAATGTTCAGATCCAAATGATACAAAATAAAAGTTCATATTAACATGAAAATGGTGATACTTCAAGCATACTAATCAAAGTAATCATGTCTTCTCAAAATAACATGGCCAAAGAAAGTTATACCTACAAAATCATATAGTCTGGCTATTGCTCTATCTTCATCACACAAAGTATTTAATCATGCACAACCCCGATGACAAGCCAAGCAATTGTTTCATACTTTAATAATCTCAAACTTTTTCAACTTTCACACAATACATGAGCGTGAGCTATGGACATATTACTATATGTGGAATAGAATGGTGGTTGTGGAGAAGACAAAAAAGGAGAAGATAGTCTCACATCAGCTAGGCGTATCAACGGGCTATGGAGATGCCCATTAATAGATATCAATGTGAGTGAGTAGGGATTGCCATGCAACGCATGCGCTAGAGCTATAAATTTATGAAAGCTCAACAAAAGAAACTAAGTGGGTGTGCATCCAACTCGCTTGCTCAAGAAGACCTAGGGCACTTTGAGGAAGCCCATCATTGGAATATACAAGCCAAGTTCTATAATGAAAAATTCCCACTAGTATATGAAATTGTCAACATATGAGACTCTCTATCATAAAGATCATGGTGCTATTTTGAAGCACAAGTGTGGAAAAAGAGATAGTAGCATTGTCCTTTCTCTCTTTTTCTCTCATTTTGTTTATTTTTTCTTTTTCTTCTCTTTTTTTCTTTGTTTTTTTATTTGGCCTTCTTTTTTTTCTTTTTGGCCTTTCTCTTTTTTTTCTTCCTTTTTTTTCTTTTTTTTTCTTTTTGTAAAGTCCGAAGTCTCATCCCGATCAACTTGTGGGGGAATCATAGTCTTCATCATCCTTTCCTCACTAGGACAATGCTCTAATAATGAAGATCATCACACTTTTATGGATTTACAACTCAAAGCTAGACCAAGATATGACTCTATATCAATGCCTCCGGCGGTGTACCGGGATATGCAATGAATCAAGAGTGACATGTATGAAAATTATGAAGGTGGCCTTGCCACAAATACAATGTCAACTACATGATCATGCAAAGAGCAATATGACAAAAGTAATGCCTATCATATGAACGGAACGGTGCAAAGTTGCATGGCAATGTATATCGGAATGGCTATGGAAATGCCATAATAGGTAGGTATGGTGGCTATTTTGAGGAAGGAGTATAGTGGGTGTATGGCACCGGCGAAAGTTGCACGGTACAAGAGAGGCTAGCAATGGTGGAAAGGTGAAAGGGTGCGTATAATCCATGGACTCAACATTAATCAAAAGAACTCATATACTGGTTGCAAAAATCTAGAAGTCATCAAAAACCAAAGCACTACGCGCATGCTCCTAGGGGGATAGATTGGTAGGAAAAGACCATCGCTCGTCCCCGACTGCCAGTCATAAGGAAGACACTCAATAAATAAAATTGCGCTCCAACTTCATCACAAAGCGGTTCACCATACGTGCATGCTACGGGAATCACAACCCTCAATACAAGTACTTTTCATAATCACCTCAACTAGCAAGACTTTAATATCACTACCTCCATATCTCCAAACAATTATCAATCATCATATTGATCATAGCATCCAATTCTTTTTCTATGATAGTTTTTATTATACCCAACTTGGATGCTCATCATTTTAGGACCAACTTTATGATAATAGCGAATACCATGCTGTTCTAAAAGACTTTCAAAATAATATAAGTGAAGCATGAGAGACTAGCAATTTCTTCAAAATTAAGACACCACCGTGCTCTAAAAAGATATAAGTGAAGCACTAGAGCAAAAACTATCAAACTCAAAAGATATAAGTGAAGCACATAGAGTATTCTTGCAAATTCTAATGAAATAGGCTTCTCCAAAAAGGTGTGTACAGCAAGGATGATTGTGGTAGACTAAAAATCAAAGACTAATATAATACACGACGCTCCAAGCAAAACACATATCATGTAGCGAATAAAAATATAGCTTCAAGTAAAATTACCAATGAACGAAGACGAAAGAGGGGATGCCTACCCGGGGCATCCCCAAGCTTAGGCTTTTGGCTATTCTTGAATATCTTGGGGTGCCTTGGGAATCCCCAAGCTTAGGCTCTTTCCACCCTTTATTCCATGGTCCGTAAAAGCTTTACCTAAAACTTGAAAACTTCACAACACAAAACTCAACAGGAAATCTTATAAGCTCTGTTAGTGAAAGAAAACAAAACCACCACATACGGTACTGCAATCAACTCATTCTTTATTTATTTGGTGTTAAACCTACTGTATTCCAGCTTCCTTCTGGTTTATAAACTAATTTACTAGCCATATATGCATTGAAAAAAGCAAACAACACACGAAAAACAGAATGTGTCAAAAACAGAACAGTCTGTAGAAATCTGTAACTAACGCAAACTTCTGGAACTCTAAAAATCCTACCAAAACAGGAAGTCCTGGACAATTTGTCTATTGAACAGCATAAAAAAGAATCAACGCAAAATAACGTTCTTGTGATTTAACAAAATTATATTTGTGCGCACAAAGTTTCTGTTTTTCAGCAGAATCAAATCAACTATCATCGTAGGTTATCCTATAGGTTCTACTTGGCACAAACACTAATTAAAAGATAAAGACACATCTAAGCAGGAGGTAGATGAAAGATTTATTACTAAACAGGAGCAAAAATAAAAAACATAAAGAAAATTGGGTTGCCTCCCAACTAGCGCTATCGTTTAACGACCCTAGCTAGGCATAAAAAGCAAAGATAGATTTAACGAGTGCCATCTTTGGCACTAAATTCATAAGTAGTACGCATGATAGATTCATAAGGTAATTTGACTTTCTTTCTTGGAAAGTGCTCCATGCCTTTCTTTAAGGGAAATTGGAATCTAATATTCCCTTCCTTCATCAATAATCGCACCAATCGTTCTAAGGAAAGGTCTAACAAGAATAATAGGGCAAGAAAGATTGCAATCTATATCAATAACAATAAAATCTATGGGCACCAAATTTCTATTTGCAAAAATAAGAACATCATTGATCCTTCCCATTGGCTTTTTAATGGTGGAATCCGCAAGGTGCAAATTTAAAGAGCAATCATCAAGATAATGGAAACCTAGAATATCACATAAAGTTTTCCGAATCGTGGAAACACTAGCACCAAAATCACACAAAGCAAAACACTCATAATCTTTAATTCTAATCTTTATGGTAGGTTCCCACTCATCATTAAGTTTTCTAGGTATGGAAACTTCCAAATTAAGTTTTTCATCATAAGATTGCATCAAGGCATCAACAATTTGTTTGGTAAAAGCTTTATTTTGACTATAAGCATGAGGAGGATTAACAACGGATTGCAACAAGCAAATACAACCTTTTAAAGAACAATTATCATAATCAAATTCCTTGAAATCCGAGATAGTAGGTTCAATGTTATTAGCGGTTGAGGATTATCCAATCTCACTTTTACCAAATTTAGCATCAAGATCTAAATACTCCGAATTCTTGGGACACCTTCTAGGAAAAGTTGATTCATCATCAGTACCATAATCATCAAAATTCATATTGCAAAACATAGAACTAATAGGACACGCATCAATAACTTTAAGATCCTCATCATATTTTTCACGGTAACTATAAGAACATGCTTTTATAAAGCTATCTTTCTTAGCACGCAATCTAGCGATTCTTTCCTTACACTCATCAATGGAAATTCTCATTAATTTGAGGGACTTATTGATATCATGCTTAGGAGGAGAAGGTCTAAGTTTAAGGGAATCAACATCAAATGAAAGTCTATCAAAGTTCCTAGCCAAATCATCAACTTTGAGCAATTTTTCTTCAAGCAAAGCATTAAAATTCTTTTGAGAAATCATAAATTCTTTCACACTATTCTCAAAATCAGAGGGCATCTTATTAAAATTACCATAAGAATTATTGTAGGAATTTCCATAATTATTAGAAGAATTACTAGGGAGCGGTCTAGCATTAAAGTTTCCTCCATAAGCATTGTTTCCAAAACTATTCCTGTTGGGGAATGTTGCATAAAATAAAAAAATTCCTACGTTCACCAAGATCAATCTAGGAGTTCATCTAGCAACAAGAGAAAGGAGTGCATCTACATACCCTTGTAGATCGCGAGCGGAAGCGTTCAAGAGAACGGGGTTGAGGGAGTCGTACTCGTCGTGATCCAAATCACCGATGATCCTAGTGCTGAACGGACAACACCTCCGCGTTCAACACACGTACGGTTGAGGAAGACGTCTCCTCCTTCTTGATCCAGCAAGGGGGAAGGAGAGGTTGACGGAGATCCAGCAGCACGACGGCGTGGTGGTGGATGCAGCAGTGATCTCGGCAGGGCTTCGCCGAGCTTCTACAAGAGGGAGAGGTGTAGCAATGGGAGAGGGAGGCGCCAAGAACATGGGTGCGGCTGCCCTCCCTCTCCTCCCCTTTATATAGGCCCCCTGGGGGAGGCACCGGCCCTAGGAGATGGGATCTCCAAGGGGGGCGGCGGCCAAGTGGGAGGCTTGCCCCCCAAGGCAAGTGGAGGC
This sequence comes from Triticum dicoccoides, assembly GCF_002162155.2. Classification (NCBI taxonomy): domain Eukaryota; kingdom Viridiplantae; phylum Streptophyta; class Magnoliopsida; order Poales; family Poaceae; genus Triticum; species Triticum dicoccoides. Next base: position 639,667,297 of record NC_041393.1, read on the forward strand.
GCCCCCCACCCTAGGGTTTCGAACCCTAGGCGCAGGGGGGGCCAAGGGGGGGCGCACCAGCCCACCAGGGGCTGGTTCCCCTGCCCACTTCAGCCCATGGGACCCTTCGGGATAGGTGGCCCCAACCGGTGGACCCGCGGGACCCTTCTGGTGGTCCCGGTACAATACCGGTGACCCCCGAAACTTTCCCGATGGCCGAAACTGCACTTCCTATATACAATTCTTCACATCTGGACCATTCCGGAACTCCTCGTGATGTCCGGGATCTCATCCGGGACTTCGAACAACTTTCGGGTTACTGCATACTCATATCTCTACAACCCTAGCGTCACCGAACCTTAAGTGTGTAGACCCTACGGGTTCGGGAGACATGCAGACATGACCGAGACGCCTCTCCGGTCAATAACCAACAGCGGGATCTGGATACCCATGTTGGCTCCCACATACTCCTCGATGATTTCATCGGATGAACCATGATGTCGAGGATTCAATCAATCTCGTATACAATTCCCTTTGTCAATCGGTACGTTACTTGCCCGAGACTCGATCATCGGTATCCCAATACCTCGTTTAATCTCGTTACCGGCAAGTCACTTTACTCGTACTGTAATGCATGATCTAGTGACCAGACACTTGGTCACATTGAGCTCATTATGATGATGCATTACCGAGTGGGCCCAGAGATACCTCTCCGTCATACGGAGTGACAAATCCCAGTCTCGATTCGTGCCAACCCAACAGACACTTTCGGAGATACCCGTAGTGCACCTTTATAGTCACCCAGTTACGTTGTGACGTTTGGCACACCCATAGCACTCCTATGGTATCTGGGAGTTGCACAATCTCATGGTCTAAGGAAATGATACTTGTCATTTGGAAAAGCTCTAGCTAAACGAACTACACGATCTTTGAGCTATGCTTAGGATTGGGTCTTGTCCATCACATCATTCTCCTAATGATGTGATCCCGTTATCAATGACATCCAATGCCCATAGTCAGGAAACCATGACTATCTGTTGATCAACGAGCTAGTCAACTAGAGGCTTAGTAGGGACATGTTGTGGTCTATGTATTCACACGTGTATTACGATTTCCGGATAACACATTTATAGCATGAATAATAGACAATTATCATGAACAAAGAAATATAATAATAACCATTTTATTATTGCCTCTAGGGCATATTTGCAATAGTCTCCCACTTGCACTAGAGTCAATATTCTAGTTACATTGTGATGAATCGAACACCCATAGCGTTCTGGTGTTGATCATGTTTTGCTCTAGGGAGAGGTTTAGTCAACGGATTTGCTACATTCAGATCCTTATGTACTTTACAAATATCTATGTCTCCATCTTGAACATTTTCACATATGGAGTTGAAGCGACGCTTGATGTGCCTGGTCTTCTTGTGAAACCTGGGCTCCTTGGCAAGTGCAATAGCTCCAGTGTTGTCACAGAAGAGTGCGATCGGCCCCGACGCATTGGGTATGACTCCTAGGTCGGTGATGAACTCCTTCACCCAGATTGCTTCATGCGCTGCCTCCGAGGCTGCCATGTACTCTGCTTGACATGTAGATCCCGCCATGATGCTTTGCTTGTAACTGCACCAGCTTACTGCCCCACCATTCAAAATATACACGTATCCGGTCTGTGACTTAGAGTCATCGAGATCTGTGTTGAAGCTAGCGTCGATGTAACCCTTTACGATGAGCTCTTCGTCACCTCTATAAACGAGAAACATATCGTTAGTCCTTTTCAGGTACTTTAGGATGTTCTTGACCGCTGCCCAGTGTTCCTTGCCGGGATTACTTTGGTACCTTCCTACCAAACTTACGGTAAGGTTTACATCAGGTCTAGTACACATCATGGCATACATAATAGACCCTATGGCTGAGGCATAGGGGATTACACTCATCTCTTCTTTATCTTCTGCCGTGGTCGGGCATTGAGCCCAGCTCAATCTCACACCTTGCAGTACAGGCAAGGACCCTTTCTTGGAATGATCCATAATGAACTTCTTCAATATCTTATCAAGGTATGTGCTTTGTGAAAGACCAATGAGGCGTCTCGATCTATCCCTATAGATCTTGATGCCTAATATGTAAGCAGCTTCTCCAAGGTCCTTCATTGAAAAACACTTATTCAAGTAGGCCTTAATGATGTCCAAAAGTTCAATATCATTTCCCATCAAAAGTATGTCATCTACATATAATATGAGAAATGCTACAGAGCTCCCACTCACTTTCTTGTAAACGCAGGCTTCTCCATAAGTCTGCATAAACCCAAACGCTTTGATCATCTCATCAAAGCGAATGTTCCAACTCCGAGATGCTTGCACCAGCCCATAAATGGATCACTGGAGCTTGCATACCTTGTTAGCATTCTCAGGGTCGACAAAACCTTCCGGCTGCATCATATACAGCTCTTCCTTAAGATGGCCGTTAAGGAATGCCATTTTGACGTCCATTTGCCATATCTCATAATCATAGTATGCGGCAATTGCTAACATGATTCGGACGGACTTCAGCTTCGCTACGTGAGAGAATGTCTCATCGTAGTCAATCCCTTGAACTTGTCGATAACCCTTAGCGACAAGTCGAGCTTTATATATGATAACATTACCATCCGCGTCCGTCTTCTTCCTAAAGATCCATTTGTTTTCTATTGCTCGCCGATCATCGGGCAAGTCTGTCAAAGTCCATACTTTGTTTTCATACATGGATCCTATCTCGGATTGCAAGGCTTCAAGCCATTTGTTGGAATCTGGGCCCGCCATCGCTTCTTCATAGTTCAAAGGTTCACCGTTGTCTAACAACATGATTTCCAAGACAGGGTTGTCGTACCACTCTGGTGCGGAACGTGTCCTTGTGGACCTTCGAAGTTCAGTAGGAGCTTGATCCGAAGTGTCTTGATCATCATCATTAACCTCCTCTATTTTCGGTGCAGGCATCACAGGAACATCTTCCTGAGTTATGCTACTTACCGTTTCAAGAGGTAGTACTTCATCAAGCTCTACTTTCCTCCCACTTAATTCTTTCGAGAGAAACTCTTTCTCCAGAAAGGACCCGTTCTTGGCAACAAAGATCTTGCCCTTGGATCTTAAGTAGAAAGTATACCCAATGGTTTCCTTAGGGTATCCTATGAAGACGCATTTTTCCGACTTGGGTTCGAGCTTCTCAGGTTGAAGTTTCTTGACATAAGCATCGCATTCCCAAACTTTTAGAAACGACAGCTTAGGTTTCTTCCCAAACCATAATTCATATGGTGTCATCTCAATGGATTTAGACGGTGCCCTATTTAAAGTGAATGTAGCTGTCTCTAGAGCGTATCCCCAAAATGATAGTGGTACATCGGTAAGTGACATCATAGATCGCACCATATCCAATAGAGTGCGATTACGACGTTCGGATACACCGTTACGCTGAGGTGTTCCATGCGGTGTGAGTTGTGAAACGATTCCACATTTCCTTAAGTGTGTACCAAATTCGTGACTTAAATATTCTCCCCCACGATCTGATCGTAAGAACTTTATCTTTCGGTCATGTCGATTCTCTACCTCATTCTGAAATTCCTTGAACTTTTCAAAGGTCTCAGACTTGTATTTCATCAAGTAGACATACCCATATCTACTCAAGTCATCAGTGAGAGTGAGAACATAACAATATCATCCGCGAGGCTCAGCGCTCATTGGACCGCACACATCAGTATGTATGATTTCCAATAAGTTGGTTGCTCGCTCCATTGTTCCGGAGAATGGAGTCTTGGTCATTTTGCCCATGAGGCATGGTTCGCATGTGTCAAATGATTCATGAACGAGAGACTCTAAAAGTCCATCAGCATGGAGCTTCTTCATCCGCTTGACACCAATGTGACCAAGGCGGCAGTGCCAGAAGTATGTGGGACTATCGTTATCAACTTTACATGTTTTGGTATTCACACTATGAATATGTGTAACATTATGCTCGAGATTCATTAAGAATAAGCCATTCACCAGCGGGGCATGACCATAAAACATATCTCTCATATAAATAGAACAACCATTATTCTCAGATTTAAATGAGTAGCCATCTCGAATTAAATGAGATCCTGATACAATGTTCATGCTCAAAGCTAGTACTAAATAACAATTATTGAGGTTTAAAACTAATCCTGTAGGTAAATGTAGAGGTAGCGTGCCGACGGCGGTCACATCGACCTTGGAACCATTCCCGACGCGCATCGTCACCTCATCCGTCGCTAGTCTCCGCTTATTCCGCAGCTCCTGCTTTGAGTTACAAATATAATCAACCGCACCGGTATCAAATACCCAAGAGCTACTACGAGTACTGGTAAGGTACACATCAATTACATGTATATCACATATACCTTTGGTTTTTCCGGCCTTCTTGTCCGCTAAGTACTTGGGGCAGTTCCGCTTCCAGTGACCACTTCCCTTGCAATAAAAGCACTCAGTCTCAGGCTTGGGTCCATTGCTTGACTTCTTCCCGGCAACTGGCTTACCGGGCGCGGCAACTCCCTTGTCGTCCTTCTTGAAGTTCTTCTTACCCTTGCCTTTCTTGAACTTAGTGGTTTTATTCACCATCAACACTTGATGTTCCTTTTTGATCTCCACCTCCGCTGATTTCAGCATTGAATATACCTCAGGAATGGTCTATTCCATCCCCTGCATATTGAAGTTCATCACAAAGCTCTTGTAGCTCGGTGGAAGCGATTGAAGGATTCTGTCAATGACCGCGTCATCTGGGAGATTAACTCCCGGCTGAGTCAAGCCGTTGTGCAACCCAGACATCTTGAGTATGTGCTCACTTACAGAACTATTTTCCTCCATCTTAGAGCTGAAGAACTTGTCGGAGACTTCATATCTCTCGACCCGGGCATGAGCTTGGAAAACCATTTTCAGCTCTTCGAACATCTCATATGCTCCGTGTTGCTCAAAACGCTTTTGGAGCCCCGGTTCTAAGCTGTAAAGCATGCCGCACTGAACGAGGGAGTAATCATCAGAACGAGACTGCCAAGCGTTCATAACGTCTTGGTTCTCTGGGATTGGAGATTCACCTAGCGGCGCTTCTAGGACATAATCTTTCTTGGCAGCTATGAGGATGATCCTCAGGTTCCTGACCCAGTCCATATAGTTGCTGCCATCATCTTTCATCTTGGTTTTCTCTAGGAACGCATTGAAGTTGAGGGTAACGTGGGCCATTTGATCTACAAGACATATTGTAAATATTTTAGACTAAGTTCATGATAATTAAGTTCATCTAATCAAATTATTCAATGAACTCCCACTCAGATTAGACATCCCTCTAGTCATCTAAGTGATACATGATCCGACTCGACTAGCCCGTGTCCGATCATCACGTGAGACGGACTAGTCATCATCGGTGAACATCTCCATGTTGATCGTATCTTCTATACGACTCATGTTCGACCTTTCGGTCTTCCGTGTTCCGAGGCCATGTCTGTACATGCTAGGCTCGTCAAGTCAACCTAAGTGTATTGCGTGTGTAAATCTGGCTTACACCCGTTGTATTCGAACGTTAGAATCTATCACACCCGATCATCACGTGGTGCTTCGAAACAACGA
>NC_041393.1:639672890-639693712 GCF_002162155.2 Triticum dicoccoides
ACGAGGGAGTAATCATCAGAACGAGACTGCCAAGCGTTCATAACGTCTTGGTTCTCTGGGATTGGAGATTCACCTAGCGGCGCTTCTAGGACATAATCTTTCTTGGCAGCTATGAGGATGATCCTCAGGTTCCTGACCCAGTCCATATAGTTGCTGCCATCATCTTTCATCTTGGTTTTCTCTAGGAACGCGTTGAAGTTGAGGGTAACGTGGGCCATTTGATCTACAAGACATATTGTAAATATTTTAGACTAAGTTCATGATAATTAAGTTCATCTAATCAAATTATTCAATGAACTCCCACTCAGATTAGACATCCCTCTAGTCATCTAAGTGATACATGATCCGACTCGACTAGCCCGTGTCCGATCATCACGTGAGACGGACTAGTCATCATCGGTGAACATCTCCATGTTGATCGTATCTTCTATACGACTCATGTTCGACCTTTCGGTCTTCCGTGTTCCGAGGCCATGTCTGTACATGCTAGGCTCGTCAAGTCAACCTAAGTGTATTGCGTGTGTAAATCTGGCTTACACCCGTTGTATTCGAACGTTAGAATCTATCACACCCGATCATCACGTGGTGCTTCGAAACAACGAGCTTTTGCAACGCTGCACAGTTAGGGGAACACGTTCTTGAAATTATTATGAGGGATCATCTTATTTACTACCATCGTTCTAAGTAAACAAGATGAAAAACATGATAAACATCACATGCAATCAAATACTGACATGATATGGACAATATCATATAGCTCCTTTGATCTCCATCTTCAGGGCTCCATGATCGTCTTCATCACCGGCATGACACCATGATCTCCATAATCATGATCTCCATCATCATGTCTCCATGAAGTTGCTCGCCAATTATTACTTCTACTACTATGGCTAACGCGTTTAGCAATAAAGTAAAGTAATTTACATGGCGTTTCTCAATGACACGCAGGTCATACAAAAAATAAAGACAACTCCTATGGCTCCTGCCGGTTGTCATATTCATGATCTCATACATCACATATATATCATTCATCATTCATCACAACTTTTGGCCATATCACATCACAAATCATATGCTGCAAAAACAAGTTAGACGTCCTCTAATTGTTGTTGCATGTTTTACGTGGCTGCAATAGGGTTCTAGCAAGAACGTTTTCTTACCTACATAAAAGCCACAACGTGATTTGCCAACTTCTATTTACCCTTCATAAGGACCCTTTTCATCGAATCCGCTCCAACTAAAGTGGGAGAGACAGAAACCCCCTAGCCACCTTATGCAACTAGTGCATGTCAGTCGGTGGAACCTGTCTCACATAAGCGTACGTATAAGGTCGGTCCAGGCTGCTTCATCCCAAAATACCGCTGAAACAAAATAATACTAGTAGTGGCAAGAAAGTTGACAACATCTACGCCCACAACAAATTTGTGTTCTACTCGTGCAAAGAGAACTATGCATAGATCTGGCTCATGATGCCATTGTTGGGGAACGTTGCATAAAATAAAAATTTCCCTACGTTCACCAAGATCAATCTAGGAGTTCATCTAGCAACGAGAGAAAGGAGTGCATCTACATACCCTTGTAGATCGCGAGCGGAAGCGTTCAAGAGAACGGGGTTGAGGGAGTCGTACTCGTCCTGATCCAAATCACCGATGATCCTAGTGCTGAACTGACAGCACCTCCGCGTTCAACACACGTACAGTTGAGGAAGACGTCTCCTCCTTCTTGATCCAGCAAGGGTGAAGGAGAGGTTGACGGAGATCCAGTATCACGACGGCGTGGTGGTGGATGCAGCAGTGATCTCGGCAGGGCTTCGCCGAGCTTCTACGAGAGGGAGAGGTGTAGCAATGGGAGAGGGAGGCGCCAATAACATGGGTGCGGCTACCCTCCTTCTCCCCCCCTTTATATAGGCCCCCTGGGGGGGCGCCGGCCCTAGGAGATGGGATCTCCAAGGGGGGGCGGCGGCCAAGTGGGAGGCTTGCCCCCCAAGGCAGGTGGAGGCGCCCCCCACCCTAGGGTTTCTAACCCTAGGCACAGGGGGGTCCAAGGGGTGGCGCACCAGCCCACCACGGGCTGGTTCCCCAACCCACTTCATCCCACGAGGCCCTCCGGGATAGGTGGCCCCACCCGATGGACCCCGGGACCCTTCCGGTGGTCCCGGTACAATACCGGTGACCCCTGAAACTTTCCCGATGGCCGAAACTGCACTTCCTATATATAATTCTTCACCTCCGGACCATTCCAGAACTCTTCATGATGTCCGGGATCTCATCCGGGACTCCGAACAACTTTCGGGTTACTGCATATTCATATCTCTACAACCCTATCATCACCGAACCTTAAGTGTGTAGACCCTACGGGTTTGGGAGACATGCAGACATGACCGAGACGCCTCTCCGGTCAATAACCAACAGTGGGATCTGGATACCCATGTTGGCTCCCACATACTCCTCGATGATTTCATCGGATGAACCACGATGTTGAGGATTCAATCGATCCCATATACAATTCCCTTTGTTAATCAGTACGTTAGTTGCCCGAGACGCGATCGTCGGTATCCCAATACCTCGTTTAATCTCGTTACCGGCAAGTCACTTTACTTGTACTGTAATGCGTGATCCAGTGACCAGACACTTGGTCACATTGAGCTCATTATGATGATGCATTACCGAGTGGGCCCAGAGATACCTCTCTGTCATACGGAGTGACAAATCCCAGTCTCGATTCGTGCCAACCCAACAGACACTTTCAGAGATACCCGTAGTGCACCTTTATAGTCACCCAGTTACGTTGTGACGTTTGGCACACCCAAAGCACTCCTACGGTATCCGGGAGTTGCACAATCTCATGGTCTAAGGAAATGATACTTGACATTTGGAAAAGCTCTAGCTAAACGAACTACACGATCTTTGAGCTATGCTCATGATTGGGTCTTGTCCATCACATCATTCTCCTAATGATGTGCCGTTATCAATGACATCCAATGCCCATAGTCAGGAAACCTTGACTATCTGTTGATCAACGAGCTAGTCAACTAGAGGCTTACTAGGGACATGTTGTGGTCTATGTATTCACACGTGTATTACGATTTCCGGATAACACAGTTATAGCATGAATAATAGACAATTATCATGAACAAAGAAATATAATAATAACCATTCTATTATTGCCTCTAGGGAAAATTTCCAACAATTCCTACCAACAAAATTCACATCCATAGATTCATTATTATTCTCAATCAAAGAAGACAAAGGCATATCATTGGGATCAAGAGGAGTATTTTTAGTAGCAAACATCTTCATAAGTTCATCCATTCTTCTATAGCATGCACTTTTTTACTAGAAGATCTTTCGGTGTGCCTTTGAGAATAACTAGCCATAATATTATCAAGTAGTTTTGTAGCATCTCCTAACGTAATTTCCATAAACGTGCCTCCCGCGGCTGAATCTAAGAGATTTCTAGAAGCAAAGTTCAAACCGGCATAAAATTTTTGTATGATCATCCATAAATTCAAACCATGAGTAGGGCAATTGCAAAGCATCAATTACATTCTTTCCCAAGATTGGGCAACATGCTCATGATCAAGTTGTTTAAAATTCATAATATCGTTACTAAGAGTTATGATCTTAGCGGGAGGAAAATACTTAGAGATAAAAGCATCTTTGCACTTGTTCCAAGAATCAATACTATTTTTAGGCAAAGACGAAAACCAAACTTTAGCACGATCTCGAAGTGAAACGAAAATAACTTCAATTTGACAATATTGTTATCCGTATCTTTCTTCTTTTGCGTATCACATAAATCAACAAAAAATTTTAGATGAGTAGCGGCATCTTCACTAGGAAGGCCGGTGAATTGATCTTTCATAACAAGATTCAGCAAAGCGGTATTGATTTCACAAGACTCAACATCATTAAGAGGAGCAATCGGAGTACTGAGGAAATCATTATTATTGGTATTCGAGAAATCACACAATTTGGTATTATCTTGTGCCATGGCAACAAGTAATCCAACACACAAGCAAGAAGAAAAACGGCAAGCGAAAAAGAGAGGAGGAGATTCGGAAAGAGAGGGCGAATTAAATGGCAAGGGTGAAGTGGGGGAGAGGAAAACGAGAGGCAAATGTAAAATAATGTAAATGCAAGGGAGATGGGTTTGTGATGGGTACTTGGTATGTCTTGACTTGAGCGAAGACCTTCCCGGCAACGGCGCCAAAAATCCTTCTTGCTACGTCTTGAGCTTGCGTTGGTTTTCCTCGAAGAGGAGAGGGTGATGCAGCAAGTGTAGCGTAAGTATTTCCCTCAGTTTTGAGAACCAAGGTATCAATCCAGTAGGAGGCTCCTCAAAAGTCCCACGCACCTACACAAACAAACTAAGAACTGGCAACCAACGCAACGAAGGGGTTGTCAATCCCTTGACGGCCACTTGCGAAAGTGAGATCTAATAAAGATAGTATGATAAGATAAATATATTTTTGGTATTTTATAATATAGATGCAAAAAGTAAAGATGCAAATAAAAGTAGATTGAAAGCAAATATGATAAGAGATAGACCCGGGGGCCATGGGTTTCACTAGAGGCTTCTCTCAAGATAGCATAAGTATTACGGTGGGTGAACAAATTATTGTCGATCAATTGATAGAAAAGCGCATAGTTATGAGATTATCTAGGCATGATCATGTATATAGGCATCACGTCCATAACAAGTAGACCGACTCCTGCCTGCATCTACTACTATTACTCCACACATCGACCGACTCCTGCCTGCATCTAGAGTATTAAGTTCATAAGAACAGAGTAACGCATTAAGCAAGATGACATGATGTAGAGGGATAAACTCATGCAATATTATATAAACCCCATCTTGTTATCCTCGATGGCAACAATACAATATGTGCCTTCCAACCCTTTCTGTCACTGGGTAAGGACTCCGCAAGATTGAACCCAAAGCTAAGCACTTCTCCGATGGCAAGAAAGACCAATCTAGTAGGCCATTAGTGGCCATTCCATCTATAGCCCTTTTTGTAGTAGTTGAGTGCGGAAAACGCTTATCTTGATTTGGTCGCAAGTGCGGCGGACGCGACCGAACACTTCCGCAGCCGAGGTGACCATGAGTTGGAAGAGCTTTTTTGGTCGTAGTACCACAATCCAGAACGCCCACTGTCAGTGTCCGACCATTTAGCCGCCTGGGTGGAGCTGAACAGATTATCCGGACTCGCCATGAGGTATGTTGCGAGTCGTCTGTAGCCGGAGAAGCCGGAGCCGAAGAGTTATTTCGGCTTGGTGCAGCAGTTCCTTGGTTCGGTGCCGCATGCTGATGCGATGAAGAGGTCGGCATGCATAGAGGGCGCACAGATGGCTCTTCCCCGTGTCAAAACATACTGGGCAGATATGAAGGCCAGTATTGTTGCGTCCCAGGATTCGGACGAAAGCCGAGTACCTGCCAAGCACTATTTTGAGGAAGTTCTTCCTGGCGCTCGTATAATAGAGTCGCAGTGCTCGAAGGATGTTGTGTTCGAATAGCTGATACTATTTGTAAAACAAAAATTTTTTATGAAAAAAGCTTTTTATACTTGTGCTTGCAAGAATCATAATGCCTCCTGTGCGTCCGTTTAATGTATATATGTGTATATAACCTGAAAGATGGCAGTCGTTGGCTTCAGCCCCCACGCATAGAATGCGGGGGTGTTCGCAAAAAGGCGCTTTTTCACACTTAGTCCAACGTCTTGGTCCTAGAAAGGAGGTGATGGCGCGGCGAACTAGGCAACCGGACTATAATGCTTTATCACTTTCACTTACCCATAGGAGTTTGACAGTGGGGCTACTGAATAGCCCCGAGGGGCACCGCGCTCGCCCGAATTCGGGGTGCGAGTGTGCCTGACCGGGAAGCGGCCCTTCGTTAATGCGGGGGAATCCAAAAGATTCCGAAAGTCATCGAGTGGTTGACCAGTCTCTCGCTATATCATGACAGTCAGTTTTCGGCTTTCTCTACTGAGGTGCTCACCTGGCCGAACCGGGCACAATCGCAGTAGTTCTCCTGGTGCCGCGTTAACCGATATAACGGAACGTAAGGCAGCAAAACACAGGAGCCGGGCAAACCCAAAATTTGACAAAAGACATGATTCGGAGCTGATGCATATAGGGCCAAACTCGCGACGCTGAACACTCCCTAAGGTATTCGGTCTTTATGAAGATGGGCCGAAATAGAGCCCTTGGTAAAAAAGCCCCTAGTGTCCAGGTACGTGCAAAAATTCTGGCATGGCCACATGCCAAGACGCTAGCCTCCTCCTCGGCTATAGAGAAAACCGGGGGATGCTATCAACAAGAGACAGTAAAAAAGGTTTATGCAGGGTCTTAATCTAAAAAGAATCCTCGAAACGGGTCCCTGCTGCACGTGTGCGCCTGTGTCTCCGTTGTGCCGTATCCTGGACGGGCGTAGCACGATGTTCGTCTGCGAAAGACAGGAACTTAGTAAAAAATAAGCGTGCGAGAAATCGATATCGAAATAAATAAAATATAGTTGGAGCAAGAGTTGGGCCGTATTGTCTCTGGGCGTGAGCACACGGAGCCCCACTACTACAAAAAGGGCTATAGATAGAATGGCCACTAATGGCGCACCTGTGATGTGGTGCGCCATTACTATATTCTAATGGCGCACCATGTCTCGGTGCGCCATTAGTAATATATTACTAATGGCGCACCTGGTTTGTGGTGCGCCATTAGTAGTTTTGAAAAAAAAACATAAAAAAATGTTACTAATGGCGCAGCGTTGCATAGTGCGCCATTACTAATTGACATAGTAATGGCGCACCGCATCCATTGTGCGCCATTAGTAGTTTTGAAAAAAAAGTAAAAAAAATAAAAAAAATTGTTACTAATGGCGCCCCATGTCTCGGTGCGCCATTACTAGTTTTAACTAGTAATGGCACACTTTCCACTGATGCACCATTACTTAGTTTTTTTCAAAAAAAAAATCAAAAAAAATATCTATTTTTTTAATTTTTTTTTCAAAACTGGTAATGGCGCACCGTGGGTGTGGTGCCCCATTACTAGTTAAACTAGTAATGGCGCACCATCCCACGGTGCGCCATTACTAACTTGCCCCAACATCGAATGCAACCCCCCCCCCCGGTGGATCGCCTTTTCAGTTTTAAAAAAAATAAAAGAAAATGATGGAAATGTCAAAAAAAATAAAAGATAATATGTTTCCGATGTGATATGCGCTCTAGTTTTTGGGAAAATTTACAAATATGAATTTCAACTTTATTCGCAAAATCTCTCTGGAAATTTGTAAAATGGGCATAACTTTTGCATACGAACTCGGATGGAAAAGTTTTTTATATGAAAAATCATCTACTCGAAAAGTTACATCCAAATTTACGGGGCTTTCAATATCTAGCGGCAAAAAAATTCAAAAAATTTCAAACTTACTAGTGGCGCACCGTGGATGTGGTGCACCACTAGTAACAGAAAAAAAATTGTTTTGAATTTTTTTTTTCAAAAAATGATACGTAATATGATCGGGAAGTTTGAAATATTTTTCAAAATTTCATCATAGTCATGAACATGAACAAAGTCCTAGACATCAACATGGTATAACAGGATTGATATGCTAGATATATCAACAAGTGCCTGTGAAGTGAGCTGTTGCTGGGGTTGGATAGAACTCTGAAGTTAAGCATGCTAGGGCTGGAGTAGTGTGAGGATGGGTGACCTTTCGGGAAGTTTGACCATGGAGTGCGATTTGACCTGAGATTAAGCATATTGACCCGAGATTAAGCCATAGTGAACTGAGATTAAGAACAATTTGGAAAAAAAATTAAAAAAATTGAAAAAAAATTTGAAAAAAATTTAAAAAAAAATTTTGAAAAAAAATGTTACTAATGGCGCACTTCTATGTGGTGCGCCATTAGTATACCAGATACTAATGGCGCACTTCTATGTGGTGCGCCATTAGTATACCAGATACTAATGGCGCACCGTGGGCTATACTAATGGCGCACTGGTAGTGCACCATTAGTAGGCAAAACCGGTGCGCCATTAGTAGGCCTTTTTCTAGTAGTGACCAACTCTTGCCTGCATCTAGAGTATTAAGTTCATAAGAACAGAGTAACGCATTAAGCAAGATGACATGATGTAGAGGGATAAACTCATGCAATATGATATAAACCCCATCTTGTTATCCTCGATGGCAACAATACAATACGTGTCTTGCAACCCTTTCTGTCACTGGGTAAGGACACCGCAAGATTGAACCCAAAGCTAAGCACTTCTCCCATGGCAAGAAAGACCAATCTAGTAGGCCAAACCAAACTGATAATTCGAAGAGACTTGCAAAGATAACACAATCACACATAAAAGAATTTAGAGAAGATTCAAATATTATTCATCGATAAACGTGATCATAAACCCACAATTCATCGGATCTCCACAAACACAGCGCAAAAAGAGTTTACATCGAATAGATCTCCACAAGAGAGGGGGAGAACATTGTATTGAGATCCAAAAAGAGAGAAGAAGCCATCTAGCTAATAACTATGGACCCATAGGTCTGTGGTAAACTACTCACAACTCATCGGAGGGGCAAGGTTGTTGATCTAGAAGCCCTCCGTGGTCGATTCCCCCTCTGGCAGAGTGCCGGCGAAGGCTCCAAGATGGGATCTCACGGATACAGAAGGTTACAGCGGTGGAAATTCTATTTCGTGGTGCTCCTGGATGTTTTCAGGGTAGATAGGTATATATAGGAGGAAGAATTATGTCGGTGGCCGCCCAAGGGGCCCACGAGACAGGGGCGCGCCCTACAGGGGGGGGCCCTCTCTTATGGGGTCCTCAGGAGCTTCTTGACTTGCACTCTAAGCTCTCCGGATCACGTTCGTTCCAAAAATCACGCTCCCGAAGGTTTCATTCCGTTTGGACTCCGTTTGATATTCCTTTTCTTCGAAATACTGAAATAGGCAAAAAAACAGCAATATGGGCTGGGCCTCCGGTTAGTAGGTTAGTCCCAAAAATGATATAAATGTGTAAAATAAAGCCCATAAACATCCAAAAGGGGTAATATAATAGCATGGAACAATAAAAAATTATAGATACGTTGGAGACGTATCAAGCATCCCCAAGCTTAATTCCTGCTCGTCCTCGAGTAGGTAAATGATAAAACAGAAATTTTTGATGTGGAATGCTACCGAGCATAATTATCAATGTAATTCTCTTTATTGTCACATGAATGTTCAGATCCAAATGATACAAAATAAAAGTTCATATTAACATGAAAATGGTGATACTTCAGGCATACTAATCAAAGTAATCATGTCTTCTCAAAATAACATGGCCAAAGAAAGTTATCCCTACAGAATCATATAGTCTGGCTGTTGCTCTATCTTCATCACACAAAGTATTTAATCATGCACAACCCCGATGACAAGCCAAGCAATTGTTTCGTACTTTAATAATCTCAAACTTTTTCATTATATTCAATTTGGTAATGCTTCGAAAGAGATGAGTTTTCGTCGGAAACCCTGATACTTCGAAAGAGATTGTCCATTTTGTACACGAAGTGCATCCATTTTTTGCCGTAACCCTCTCTACTTTTATGCACATGCTATGTGGGTGAAATTATGATACCATGCCAACTTTCAACCTTTTCTGAGTTCATTTGAAATGCTTTTCAATTTCAGGGTCATTTAGCTAGAAAAAAATCAGTAAATGAATGAAAGAGTTTGTTTGCACATAAAATTTCTTCGCGTTTCAAATGCCAAAACACATAACTACCCTAACTATTACAAAGATTCCCTCCTGGGTGTGAAACACAGAAGAAAGTGATGATAGTGAAGCCGATCACATCCCAGATCTTTGGGTCTAAAACTTTTTCTTCGCGTGTGTCCCTTTGCACCGTAGCCATGGAAAATCTTCATCATTTAACTGGATGCTCGGGTCAATATTCACTGTGAATGGAGCAATTTCATCAAAAATTTCGTAATCTTCTGACATGTCTGTCTTGTCATCCACTCCCATGATGTTTCTTTTTCCTGAAAGAACTATGTGGCGCTTTGGCTCGTCGTATGATCCATTTGCTTCCTTATCTTTTCTTTTTCTCGGCCTGGTAGACATGTCTTTCACATAAAAAACCTGGGCCACATCATTGGCTAGGACGAATGGTTCGTCTGCATACACAAGATTGTTGAGATCCACTATTGTCATTCTGTACTGCGGGTCTTTCGTTACCCCGCTGTCGTGGTTCTAAGTCTGACAGTAGAAAGAGGGGGTAGGTATGGAGAGGCAAGATCTTAGCTATGGCGAAGATGTACACACGATGTTTACGAGTTCAGGCCCTTCTCGGAGGAAGTAATAGCCCTACGTCTCGGTGCCCGGAGGCGGTCGATTGGATTATGTGTGTGTTGAATTACAGAGGGTGCGAACCCTTGTGCCAGAGGACGGGGTGGCTTATATAGGGTGTGCCAGGACCCCAGCCCCCCTCCATTACAAGGGAACTAATGTACATAAAGTAAGGGTGTTACTGGTAACGCCAGCATTTAGTACTCTTAATGCTCATGAAGACTAAGGAGTAAATATCTGGCCGTTGTGTGCTCTTCTGACTTCTGGTCTTCGATATGGTCGAGTGATCTTCCTTGTGGTCGAGTGACGACAGGTAATGATCGTCGAGTAGTGTGAGCATCGAGTGGATTGCACTCAACATATGAGACTGGTGCTCTTCTGGTGACTCTTGGTCTTTCCATCTTCCAGGGTAGTGACCTTGGGTAGGACGTATAGGTCGAGCCTATGACCCTACCCCGGGTCTGTATCCTCGTCAGTAGCCCCCGAATGGATTAAGGTGTGAGAGGAAAGTAAGACAACGTTGGACCTGTCCTGTGCTTCGTGCCTCCGCGAGTGTTTCCTGTTAGACTAAACGCCTGCGTTGATACTTCGAAGTCGACTCGGTTGCCTTGATCCATTCAGGAAGTTGTCGACTGAACTAGTGGCCTCATGCATCCAGTGTCGTGTGGGAGTGCGAGATCTCGGTTGAGATTGTCTGCGGGGAATCCCGGATTTTGCGGGATATGAAATTTCGGAGGCGCGCGCAGGTAGGATAGCGCCAAAAAAAGGGGGACCCGGACGAGCCGAGAGGCCTTGATTATCACACCGCCTTTTTCGCCACATTCGCTGTGCGCAACTGTAGCAGGATTTTACGGGATTGCCCGGCCCCACGCGTCAGTCACTCGGAAGTGAGCCTTTATAAGGCGACGGGGCCGGGGTGCTTGCACTATGCACGCCTGCTTCTTCTTCTCCCTTCTCTGCTCCTCCGCCGTACCAAGCGCCTCCGCCTCCAACGTTGCCGCTTTCCCACCATGGTGAAGGACAAGACGGCGGCGCTAGAGCGCGCCAAGAAGGCGACGGGGGCAGCGAAGTGCAAAAAACCAAGCCCCGGATCGTCATCTCGCTCGGGGTTGCCGCCAAGCTGGATCCAAGGCGATTGGATCCGGTCTTCGATCCGGCAGGAGGATCTGACCGAACTAGAGGAGACCGGGCTAATTGTAGAGGGAGCGGCGAGGCTGCCAAAGGGAGAGATGGAGCCGCAGCCTCGACCGGGTGAGTGTGTCTTGCTCGCCACCCATGTCGACCGGGGCTTCTCGCTTCCTCCGCACCCTTTCTTCCGAGGGTTTTTGAACTTTTTCGGGGCACAGCTCCATCACTTTTCCCCCAACACCATCACGTATCTAGCCGCGTTCGTGTCGATGTGTGAGAACTTCTTAGGGTGTCGACCGCACTGGCGTCTCTTCAAACACATCTTCACCATTCGTTCCCAGTCGGTTAAGAAGGCAAAGTCGAGCGACTCAAAAACTCACATTATGCAAATGTGCGGGGGTTTGGGTATCCAAAAGAGGAATAGGAGTGCTTTCCCCGCTACGATCCTCCCTGAATCCGTCAGGGGCTGGCAATCGACCTGGTTCTATTGCCAGGACGTGGTGACTCCGGGCCAGTCGACCGGTCTTCCTCCTTTTTCATTCGACCGTGTCCAGACTCCTGCTCCACTGAACGTAACTGCTGCTGAGACCATGGAACGATGATGTTAGTGGACCGAGTGGTCCAGCTCATTAATGATGGTGTCACTGGCATGGACTTGCTGGAGGTGTTCCTCGCTCGGCGTATCCAGCCTCTCCAGTCCCGTGAGCACCCGATGTGGTTGTACTCTGGGCTGGGCGACACCACTCGGGTCCATCCAGAAGAAGTGCCGCTTGGCACCGTGGCATTGTGGTTGAAGGGTATCACGGGAAATCAAGATAACCCTAGAGGATCTAGGCGAGTCGCCCCTTTCGGAAGTGACAACCCACCCGACTAGGTACCTTCTCAGTTCAGACCGTATTCTGCTTGCATTCCGACTGTGTTTGGTGTTGGCTGACTCTTGTTTTGGCCAACTTGCATTGCAGGTATTCACAGAGATGTACTCAATGCCCAACGACGAATAGGCTTTCGCGCAGGACCAGGAGGGGGAGGACAGCGCGGAGGAGAGCAGCGAATGGGAGTCCCCAGGGGAGGAGGAGGAGGAGAGTGCGGAGTCGGACGAGGAAGATGAGGTCGACTCGCCGCCGCGCTCTGAGCGTCGATCCAAGCAGCAACAGGGTCCCTCCATCGGTCGAGTGAAGAGTGTGGCTCCCAGCACCACCACCCAGAAGCGCACTCGGACGTCGACTCCGGAGACGACGGAGAAGGTGGCTAAGCAGCCCAAAGTCGCCCCTTCCAAGACTCGGAAGACACTGCCGCGTATCAAGATGGACGTCACCGTTGCCTCAGGGTGGGTATCTTGTTGGTGTTTCTGTAAGTCGACTGATGGTTTTCCCGAACCGACTGACTAGTTCTTTTGTCCTTCCAGCCCCACCTCCGCTGCCACAGACATGGATGTTGACAAGGCACCAGAAGATGAAGAAGCCACCTCACGGGCTGGTAAGTTCATTCAACTCAGTCCTGTTCAACTGAGTGGGTGGTGGATTGACTGAAAATTTGGTGCTTCTCTTCTTATGTAGCTCCGCAAGATATCGTTGTGCTTCCTGATGATGAGGAGGAAGAAGTGCCCCCACAAGAGAGGAAGAAGAAGAGTGGAGGTTTAAGCAGAAGGAGACTTGAAGTCCAAATCCCTCAGTCGACGCCGGCACCTGAGGCGACAGCTCGGACTAATGTCACATTTGTTAACCCATTGACGACTGATCGTCCGTCGAGGTCGACTGCACAGACGCCTGCTGCACCGGTGCAACTCCATTCGTCTGATCCGGCCAATACTTTGACCCCTCTGGAGCCATCCCTCTTTGCTACATATCAAACTCCGGACGATTCGCCAAGTGCCGCTAGGGAAGCTCTTCGCCAGGCAAATATTGTCATGGAGCAGGTGAAGGTGATACATGAGGCTAGTCAGATAGCCTATAATGCCAGCACTGCCCTTCAGACCAATGTACAGGTTAGTAAACTTCCGACTGAACTTTTGAACATTGCTTTATATCTGATCACCCACTGGGTGTGCCTTCATTTAGGACCCAAGAAATCTCTGATTTTGCACTTTCCGAATCAGTGGGGGCACGTCGAGTGCACCCACTGGGTGTAGTCCTCGAGACCACGGTCGGCTGCTGGCAGTCGACTGAGGTCTGATGAGTTATGATCATTCTGCCTCTGTGTTTTTTCTTTTTTTTACTGAGTATTGATCTGATCCAGTGGGGGCACGCTGAGTGCACCCACTGGGTGTAGTCCCCGAGACTACTGTTGAATATTTTATTCGGCAGTAGTCTTAGAGTAAACCTTCTCTTTCATTGTTGTTTGTATGTGTTGACTGATATGTCTGTCTTTCTGCCTGCAGAGGTCTTGTGATCTTGGAGCTCGGCTCACTGAATTAAAGAAGCAGCATATCAGTGTGGAACTTGATCTTGAACTTGCGAAGAAGAATCTGAAGAAAGCTCAAGATGAAACAGCCATCATGGGAGGTAATCACTCGGCAATTTTGTCTGCTTTGTAGATTTACATTTGGCACTGGCTTTTCTTTCAGTCTCTTTGAAGCGAGTGAATTCGCATAAGCAGATGTGCATAGTGAAAATCGTCAACTCTAGTCTCGTCTGAAGAGTGTTGTTTCTTTAGAGAGGATGAAGGAAGCTCTGGAGCAGAAGGATCTGGAACTTGCAGCTGCTCAGAAGGAAGCGCCCGAGAAGACGAAGCTTGCGGACGAGAAGCTGGCTTCAGTCGGCAAGTTGGAGGATGAGAACACGACATTGAAGACGGCTGTCTCGGATGCTAACCGTGAAGCTGAGCAACTACGGAAGGACAAGGAGAACTTGACCGCTGAAGTCGAAGGCCTCAGGACCAAGACCGGCAAGCTAGAGTTTCATTTAGAGCAACTCGTGCAAAGCTTGTCCTGAAGCTTGAGGGTACGTCTGTCCCGTTAAATAACTGCCGTCAACTGAGATTTGCAATACTGTCGACTCATTGTTTGTTGTGATGAAACAGAACTCTGCCAGGACTTCGAGGCCGAGACTAGACGGGTTGAGACAGGTCTCAACCCTATCAACTGCCCCCTGAAGGATGAAGCCGCGATGAACTTGCTCTGACTAGAATCGCGCTTGCATGGTGCAGTCGACTATCTGGCTCGGCTGAAGGCGGCGATGGTCCGAGTGGACGCTGAACTCTGGCCTCAGGAGGAAATGTCTCAAGACCTCGAGTCCTTGATAACTCGGCTAAATCAGATCGCAGACCGAGTGCAAGAGTGGAAGAAATCTTCCGCACGCTGCGGTGCTGACGTTGCTTTGTCTTTGGTCAGAGTGCACTACAAGGAGGCAAAGGAAGACAAGCTGGCAGCCCTCAAATTGGCGAACACCAAGAAGCACTCCTTCCAGGACTTCATGAACACCTTCCTCGAAGAAGCCACTCGCATTGCTGACAGCATCGACCTCGACAGCTTCTGCGACCCGGCCAGTCCTCCTCCCGCCGAGTGATTAAAAAACATTCTGCTACCGCTTTATTTGCCTCGGAATGCCGAGTGGATTTGTAATCGTTAAACTCCTTCGGGCCTGACGTCCGATCACTTTATTTTGCGGCTAAGAAACTTCGGATTTACCACCTCGCACATTGCGTCTGTCTTCGAATGAAATTCTCCTTTCTATCAAAGTGTTGCCCGTTTTCTTAATGCAGCTTTTGGAGAAGGATGGCCAGTCGCCTGATCGAGCAACCTTTGAGTAGCATTGATCAGCTCATCAGCAAGGCACTCGGCACTGGTCTTGATGTTCTAGTCGACTGGTTGGGTGATCCTTCAGTAGCGTTGATCAGCTCATCAGCAAGGTACTCTACTTCTGTAGAAGTACGACCAGTCGCCTGATCGAGCAACCTTTGAGTAGCATTGATCAGCTCATCAGCAAGTCATTCAGGAATGGTCTTGACATTCCCGTCGACCGGTTGGGTAAGGTTTCCAAAACTTAGGCGAGTACGAGACTACAGCTAAGCCCCCGAGTGGGAGGATCGCTCTCCACTTGGTAGGATTTTCCATTACTTAGGCGAGCACTGGGCTGCAGTTAAGCCCCTGAGTGGGAGGATCACTCTCCACTTGGTAGGATTTTTCATTATTTAGGCGAGCACTAGGCTGCAGCTAAGCCTCCTGAGTGAGAGGATTGCTCTTCACTCGGTAGGAATTTTTCGAACTTAGGCGAGTACGAGACTGCAGCTAAGCCCCCGAGTGGGAGGATCGCTCTCCACTTGGCCGGATTTTTATCACTTAGGCGAGCACTGGGCTGTAGCTAAGCCCCCGAGTGTGAGGATTGCTCTCCACTTGGTAGGATTTTTATCACTTAGGCGTGCGCTGGGCTGCAGCTAAGCCCTCGAGTGAGAGGCAGACTCATCACCCAGTAGGATTTTTATCACTTAGGCGAGCACTGGGCTGCAGCTAAGCCCCCGAGTGAGAGGCTGACTCATCACTCGGTAGGATTTTTATCACTTTGGTGTGCACTGGGCTGCAGCTAAGCCCTCGAGTGAGAGGCAGACTCATTACTCGGTAGGATTTTTATCACTTAGGCGAGCACTGGGCTGTAGCTAAGCCACTACTAGGAAAAGGGCTATAGATGGAATGGGCACTAATGGTGCACCAGTCAGGTGGTGCCCACTACTATATACTAATGGCGCACCATTTGGTGATGCGCCATTAGTGTGGAAGACACTAATGGCGCACCAGACACAAGGTGCGCCACTAGTAATAATTTTTTTTCCATTTTTCCATACATACTAATGGCGCATCCGAGCGAAGTGCGCCATTACTAGTTCTAACTAGTAATGGCGCACCAGCCACAGAGTGCGCCAGTACTGTATTCTTTTTTTTATTCTTTTTTTTGCAAAACTACTAATGGCGCACCGTGTCACAGTGCACCATTACTAGTTATACTAGTAATGGCGCACTATGACATGGTGCGCCATTAGTATATATATTTATTTTTTTATTTTTTTGCAAAACTACTAATGGCGCACCACATGCAGGTGCATCATTAGTAACCAGGGTTACTAATGGCGCATTTGCAGGTGGTGCGCCATTAGTAACCTGGGACCCCAACAAGATATTTTGGAAGCCACACCTACCCACTCACTTTCCCCACTTCATTCCCTCCACCTCCTTCTCCAAGCTTTCGGCTGCCTCCTCCTCCTCACCCCAGTTGCACCATAGATTCATCAAAATTATGTGGCGAAATTACCTTTTTTGATAGGTAAGTAAGGGGAAAGCTATCTTCATGTTGTAGATCTACTTTTTTTCTCCCTAGCTCGCTCCAACAACGTGCACATGCACTTTTTGTGGCCTAGCTAGATCTATGTATGTTTGTGGTGTTGCATATGTTTGTGGTATTGCATATATGTTTGTGTTTGCAGGTACCGGTATTTGAAATGCGATAGTTGCCAATATTTTGCCAGAATGTTGATTCATTTCTGTTTCGGCGAGAATTTTGGCACTATGTATTCTTTTTGGTCCTGTTTTTAGGGAAAGTCATGCCAAATTTTTTCTTGGTTCTAAAATATCGTTTTGCTCTACCCCGCAGGCGACCATGGTCTGCATGATGACCGAAGGCATCGTGAATAGGTTTTTGAGCTCCGCGTAGGCCGAGATGCTTCAAAAGAACGAGACGGAGATAAGATGTCCGTGTAGAAGATGCAAGCTTAAGAGCCTTATTGCGGAACCGGATTCCGGGCATGTGCGGGACCACCTTCTCTTGCGTGGTTTCATGGATGGCTATCGGTGGCAAGGTGATGATGATGGCTATGAAGTCGGCCATGGGGGCTGGGCAAGAAATGAGGAAGGGCAACAAGACAACTACCGTGGCGAGGGCGGGCGAGAAGACGAAGAATCTCTAGGACATGATCACGATGGTGATGCTGTACACAGTCATCACGTAGAAGATGTCGTACATGATGATGAGGAAGATCAAGATGAAGGGCATGATCATGAAGATGGAGATGCCGGAGCAGACGACGATGGAGGCTGGGTGCAGGACCCTCATATTCAAGAGATGCTTCTCAAGCAGACAAATAATGCAAGAGCTGCCGCCAGAGAGAAAGCCAAGCTGGATCAACTGGAGATAGACGCGGTTACTCCATTGTATGAAGGATGCAGGCCCGAGGATACCCGCCTGAAACGAACGTCTTCCCAAGGGGAACAAGTGCCCAACCAGTTTCGAGGAGGCGAAGAAAATCGTGTGTCCTCTGGATTTACCGCACGTGAAATACCATGTGTGCATGAACAATTGCATCATTTATTGGGACGAGCACGCGGAGTGTACCATATGTCCGATGTGTGGCGTCACTCGATACAAGAAGAGGAAGAAAGCTCCTCGAAAATTGGTGTGGTACTTTCTGATCACTCCTTGTCTGCAACGGTATTTCGCGGACCCTAAGGTAGCAAAGCTCCTGCATTGGCAGGCGGATAGGGAGGAGAAGAAGCGGGAAGATGACGGATATGATCTGGAGATAAATAAAAAAGACAAGATGTTGAGTCACCCTAAGGATGCGAGCCAGTGGCAAGCGTTGAACTTCGAATACCCAGAATTGGGAAGGATCCAAGGAACATCGTGCTGGGCGCGACCACCGTTGTGGTCAATCCGTTTGCCAGCCAGAGAAGCACACATAGCACCTGGCCTATGTTTGTGTGGATGTACAACCTCCCCCCTGGTTGTGCATGAAGAGGGAGTACATTCACATGAGTATGCTAATTGAAGGGCCGAAACAACCAGGGAATGACATCAATCTGTATCTGGGGCTGCTGAAGGAGGAGCTAGACACGCTGTGGAAAACGCCAGCCAATACGTGGGACGCTGCAGAGAAAGAATATTTCCCTATGAGAGCCGCACTGCTCACGACGGTGCACGACTATCTCGGTTACGGATATCTCGTGGGGCAGGTAGTCCACGGATTTTCTGGACGCGTAAGGTGCATGGATGACACAACGTATCGCCAGCTAGATAGAGATCCCGGGTCTTTGAAAACCATGTTCATGGGACATCGAAGGTGGCTTCGTGACGATGACCCGTGGAGGAAACGCAGGGATCTGTTCGATGGTGAAACCGAACCCCGAAAACGCCCGCGTACGAGGATCGGCGAGGAAATAGACGAGCTGTTGAAAAATTGGAAAGATTGCCCACTGCAGGGAAAGAAGCAAAAGGCGCCAGAGCCGGGAAAGAAGCGAAAGGCGCTAGAGCCGCTGCTGAAGGTATGGAAAACAAGGTCTGTTTTCTCGGACTTGCCGTACTGGAAGATCCACCGTGTGCCTCACAGCCTTGATGCCATGCATATCACAAAGAACATGTGGGAGAGTCTGCTTGGTACCCTGCTCAACGTTTCAGAGAGGACCAAAGATCCGCCGAAAGCAAGGGCAGACTTGAAATCAATGGGCATCAGGCAGGAGCTTCACGCTAATGATGATGATGATGATGATGATGAGGCGAAGCAGGACACAGAAAGTCATCGCAAAGGCAAAAAGGCCAAGAAGACCGGAAATGACTACCCTCCCACGTGCTTCACTCTAAGTTAGGAGGATATCGAGCAGTTTTCCACCTGCCTCGTAGGAGTAAAACTTCCTTACGGTTACGCGGGGAAGATAAGCAGATACCTAGAGCCAGCGAAGCAGAAGTTCAGCGGGATGAAGTCTCACGACTGTCACGTGCTGATGACGCAGATACTTCTAGTTCCAATCCGTGGGATCATGGACGCGCACGTCATAAAACGCTATTTGGCCTATGCAACGTTTTCGACGTCATCTCTCGGAAGTTGATTGGCGTGAGGCAACTCAGAAGGCTACAAGAAGAGATCGTGGTGATACTATGCGAGCTTAAGATGTACTTCCCGCCCGCATTCTTCAATGTTATGGTGCATCTGCTCGTCCATATCATGGAGGATATCATCCAACTCGGGCCGACGTTCCTGCACAGCATGATGCCATTCGAAAGGATGAATGGTGTCATCAAAGGATACGTTCGCAACATGTCACGTCCAGAGGGAAGTATAGCCAGGGGCTTTCTGACCGAAGAGTGCATCTCCTACTGCACGAATTATCTAGGCATCGAGAACCCCGTTGGTCTGCCCGTCAATAGGCACCTCGGCAGGCTCGCTGGATGGGGTCACTGTGAGGGTCACCGTGAAATGCATGTCGACTTAGAGGGTCGACTTGCCGACTTTGAAAGAGCAAACCTAGCCGCGCTACAACACATAGACGTGGTCGATCCTTGGGTGGTAGAGCACAAAACCTTTATTGAGAAGACGTACAATGACCGAGGCCAACAGAGAATAGACGGAGATATAATCAAAGAGCACAACTCATGTTTCATGCGTTGGTTCAAGCAGAAGCTTCTGTCGTACCCTTTACATGAGGATTCTTCCGCGGAAGAACAACTCATATTCACCTTGTCACAGGGCGCCGAGCACAACCTGATGACCTATGAGGCGTACGATATCAACGGCGACACATTCTACACCGAGAACAAGGACATGAAGAGCGATGGTTATCAGAACTCCGGGGTAACGATGGAATCCTACACTAGTAACGACAAGGACAGATACTACGGAAGGATCGAGGAGATCTGGGAGCTGAGCTACGCTGGAGAGAAGGTCCCGATGTTCCGTGTCAGATGGGCCAAGAGTGTCCTAAAAGAAGACCGGTATTTCACCACCATGGTTATACCCGAAGCCAAATCCAAGACCGCGGGCACAAACGTCACCGCGAAAAATGAGCCATGGGTACTGGCTTCCCAAGTGGACCAATGCTTCTTCATTACTGACCCGTCAAAGCCCAGTCGTGTTGTCATGAGGAGAGGCAAAAGGAAGATCATCAGAATGGATGGAGTAGCCAATGAGCAAGACTTCGACAAGTACGGCGACCCAAAGATCGAACATGACGATGACGATGAAGTAGCAGCACACACCACAAGAAGAAGCAGGACCACCCTACCTAAAGGACGTCCGTTCCACAGAAGAACTCCATTTGCGAAAAAGAAGGGCAAGAAGATTATGAACAGATAGCTAGCTAAGATCGATTGTATTTCAATCGTAGTCTTCATTTCTCGATTGTATTTCATGGGCAATTATTGATATCATGAATATTTTTAAATTTCATGTGCACTTTTTGAATTCATGAGGACACTCGATCTCGACCCCCCTTCATCTTTATCCCCCTCCATCTCGATCCCACCCGCACCCTCCCCCGCTAGCTCCATCGCCGCCGACGATCCACCGCAACCTTCCCCCGCTCCACCACCCCAACGAGCACCCGGCCCCCCGCACCTTCCCCCGCTCCACTACCGCCAACGGGCACCCCCCGCACCCTCCCCCGCTCCACCG
>NC_041393.1:639693919-639736275 GCF_002162155.2 Triticum dicoccoides
TGATATTTTCAAGTAACAAAATTGATGATATCTAAAAAAAATTATTACTATTTTTATAAAAAAATTATTACTATTTCATATTCATATTCATTTTCTAAAAAATAATAAAAAAAGTGAAGACTACAACTGTTGTTAAACAACAATTATTACTATTTTTATAAAAAAATATTACTGTTTCATATTCATATTCATTTTTTTAAACATACTAATGGCGCACCGACGGGGGGTGCTCCATTGCTATCTAAAAAAGATTTCTAATGGCGCACCGACGGGGGGTGCACCATTGCTATTATAAAAAAAAGATTTCTAATGGTGCACCGAGGGGTGGTGCGCCATTAGTAAGCTTCCCCCCTAGCTATCCTCCCTCTCCCTCGCCAGATGCCCTTCGACCCTCTCTCCCTCGCCGACCCACGACCCATGACGCACGACGCCGCCGCCCCGACCCTCGCCGGACTACACCCCTGCCGCCCCCGCGCCCCCACACCCCCGCGCCCCCACCCCCGCCGCCCCGACCCTCGCCATCTTCGTCTTCGTCTGCGCCTTCTTCCACCTCCGGCCACCGCGGCCTCACCGTTGAACCGTCCCCGTCCACGCCGTCCCCGACCATGCCATCTACTCCTCTGCGACCGCTGTGAGATGCCCTTCAGTTTCCCCTCCTCCCCTTGGTCGTTTGCTTCCCGTAGCGCCGCCCCTGTGATTTTGCCGCACCACTAACCACCATGGTCGGGCCTTGCTCCACGCGCGGCTGCACCTTGCTGCCCACTGCCTGACCTCGCCTCCGGCTGTCACCCGGTCGCACCAGACCGCGCTCATCCCACCCCTGTCCATTCCCTGGTCGCGGGGCCGTGCCCTGGCCTGCAGCCGTCCGCTCCTGATGGCTGATTATCTAGTTTTGTTCTAGATAATGATTAAACGTGGCTGATTATCCTCTCAATTCGGTTACTTGCTCGTTTCAGTTTAATGATTGCATTATAGTCCACTTTTTTAGTAAAATGTTCTGTTGCAATTCATTCCATTAGTTTGGTGCTGAAATGATCTGCCGTAATTCCTTCTTTCTATTGCATTGTTTGGAATTGTATCTCACTTTAGCTGCTAAACTCTCTGGAATTAATGCTTCATATGATGTTCAATTTTTGCACAAGTTGAGGAAACAATAGTTCTACTGACAAGCAGAAGAAAGGATTGGGCTCTGGTCCAAATGATGTTTAACATGAATTTAACTAAACAGGTATTTTATGTTGTTGCTGCTGAAGATGAGTAGTTGTAGGAAGATGATGCATAGTAGTTTTATGTTATTGTAGTTGAAGTTGCAGGAGTAGATAATGGAGTACTGCCAATTTATTGTTAGTAAAGATGTTGAACACACAACTGTTGTTTACTCTAGTGATAGGAGTAGTAGTGGTGGCCATCTAGTTGGACTACTACTGCTAGGACTTGCTCCAGATTTTAGGATTTCTTTTCTTTTAGGATTTATTTTCTTCTAGGACTAGGTTTTTATTATTTTTTCTGTTGTGATTGTTTTTTGAGCTCTTTCTTTTTCATTTCCTACTATCCTTATCCTAATTATCTTAAATTGTTATGATGTGTGTAACAGGATTAGATCTTGGATTTGCTAGTGGACTTTGGGAGTTTCTTAGACAGCTTGGTGACTCCATATTTTTCACTATTTCAGCAAGTCTTTTGTAAGCATTAAACTTTCAGCACTACATTTTTATCTTATGTGTACATCTGTTTGCTTCCAATTGCTATATATGTATTGTTGTTACTAAAATGATGAAGCTCCTGTCAATTGCTATACATATATATATGTGTATGATGATCCTCCTTTCCTGCAGTAGTATAGCACTTGCAGTAGTATGGCACTTGCAGTAGTGGTGCCTACGCAAGATACAGTTAAGATTTGATTAGTTCCGTAAATTTGTATGACCACAGATTTGTATAGTTTCAGAGATTTGTATGACCAAAGATACAGTTCAGATTTGATTAGTTCCATAAATTTGTATGACCAAATATATATTTTAGATTTGTATAGTTTCAGAGATTTGTATGACCAAAGATACAGTTCAGATTTGAATTATTTCAGAAATTTGTATGACCAGAGATACAGTTCAGATTTGAATTGTTTCAAAAATTGGTATGACCAAAGATGCTATTGTATATAAATGGGCTGCTGTGGAACTGTTCTTTATCTTTACAGTGTTGTTGTATAGAAATATGCTGAATTTTCTGCTCTGATTGTTGCTCAAAGAAATTTAGCAAAAAAATGGGGTCCTGGGAGACGCCGCTGGTGCTTGAGGCCCTTGAGAGGCCCTTCGTGTCGTGATGATTTTGCAGGTACCCAGAGAGGCCCTTGAGTTTGCCGGAATGTCGATTAACTTCCATTCCGGCAAATTCGGGTACTCCATATGTCCTATTTTCAACAAAGGTCATGCTGAAATTTTCCGTGAATTTTAGCATGACTTTGCTAAAAATCGGACATATGGGGTACTTGCTACTAATGCATGGGCCGGGGTATCTTATTACTTAATTAAGTAGGATCAACTGCCCCTTTATTCTTGCTGCATTAAACCATAGGTGGCAATAGAGCCAAGTGATTAGGCCCAACTTAGAATTCTCCTCGGCATCAATAAACCCTAGATGATAAACCCAACATAGGTGGCAATAGAGCCAAGTGATTAGTGCCAAGTGATTAGGCCCAACCTAGGGTGCCTCAGCATCGATAAACCCTAAATGATGAAAACTTAACTTAGCATTTAGGGTGCCTCGGTGTCGACAAACCCTAAATGATGAAACCTTGGCTTTTAGGGTGCCTCGGTGTCGATGAGAACCTAAATGATGTACGCTTAGGCTTTTAGGGTGCCTCGGCGTCGACAAACCCTAAATGATAAAAGCTTAGCTTTTAGGATGCCTCGGTGTCGACAAACCCTAAATGATGAGACCATGATCTTGTTCCTTGACAATAACCAACTTTTTCACCAAACTTTTTTCCTATTTAGAGCGAAACATGGCCCAAAACGATGAGGCTGGCGGTTCGGGCGGCAAGCAATTCTGGGAGCTATCCCAGGAGTTGGAGAAAGAACATCACCGCTATGAGGACGTCGCAGAAGACACCGATCCTGACTACACAACACCTAGTGGTGTCGGGGATGACACCACTGATGGCACCGCCGAGGATGCCACCACTGATGATGGCGGCGCACACACAGATGGTAGCCAACCGAAGAGGCAACGGAAGGACCGGCGCCCGAGCGTGCTCGGCACCGGCAGGGAGGAATTTACTAAAGTGGACTCCGACGGGCAACCTCCTCTTCACGAAGTTGCACGAACGATACAAGTTCCCCGCTGACTTTGCAAACACACGCCTGTCAGGGAATAAACTGAACAGTGCCGCCCTCACGAGGATGAGCACGACCTTGTCTAATTGGAGAAGCACGGTGAAGGCAATGATTGACAAAGGTGGTAGTTATGACAAGATCAAGGTGAAATATCCTTTGATGAGCGAAGATGAGTACAAGGAGTTCAAGATCAAGTCGAGAGCAGCGCAACCTCTGAATCAAGTCAATGGGGGAAAGAAATGCGGAAGTTGAACTTAGGGGTCCACCAACTCGGTCCTGGCGGTTACAGAGTGGCGGAGCCTATATGGGACAAGGAGGATGCGGAGCGTGCCGAGCAAGTCCTACCGCCCTGCTTTGAGAAATACCGTGACAAGCAAACCAGGAACTTTCTCAGGGCCCGGTACAAGGAGGACCCGATAACAAAGGAGCTTACCACGGATCCAAAGATCAGGGCGCTCGAGCTTGTTCTGGTAAGGAATACACCCCCGCGTAATTAGCTCCATATGGTTGCACTCTAATTAATCCCCAATATTTCTAAATGGTGCACGTTCCTTCCGCAGGACACTGAAAGCAGTAGCGCGGGGTCGTCTCAGAGTTCCCCTTTCGACACCCCTTTAAATAGGGCGTTGAACGTGATGAAAAACAATGATAAGGTTAGTAGGACGACGTCAGCTGGTCGTGTGGCTGGCAAAGGCTTGTCCACAAAATGGTCGTCATACTATACCGCTGGTGGGAGAAAGGAGAAAAAACTCGGAAAGCCAGTCACGCGAGGTTGAAGCACTCAAGGCACAAGTGGTGCAGATTCCGGAGCTTCTCCAAGAGCAAGTGGAACAACAACTGGGAACGAAGATCAACGCCATGGTGCCTACGTTGATTCATGTGCTGACGACGTGGATTGCGGGCGGCCAACAGGGGCCTCCCCCAGTTCCCAGCTTCATGGCCAGCAACTCGCACAGTGCGCAGGCGGCACCATTGGTGTCTCCGGCGGAGGCGGTATTCGTGTCTCTGGCGCCGGCACGGGCATTGGAGCTTAATGCAGCCGGGTGTATGCCGGCCGGCACGTCGCCAGCAAGCGGCCCCTCCATTAGTTGCAAACCCGCCGTTGGCGGTGCCTCGACATTAGCCGAGCTCGACGGCATCACGGTAACTAAGCCTCTCGGCCGATGACTTCATCTCCTTGCCTTTGACTGGGCATCCCTGATGCCCTACATGTTTTCGCAGGGCGGCGCCTGACCCTACATGTTTGCACTCTTCTGCACTTCGTGGGCGGCGAGTTGGTCGATGTCGCCAAGGGTAGAATCGTTCAACCGGGCAACCCCATGTTCCACGGTAATCCGATGCCACCCACAGTGTATAAGGTTGAAGTGGTTTGGGTGCTGCCAGGCTGCGACGAGCTGTTACCTCCGATTCGACCCACCTGGGGCCGACGAAGAAGATGAGATGACCCTCAGCTCCTGCGTAAACTGGCCCCTGCTTTGGCCGAAGATCCAGATTCGTTTGGGTGCAGGGGACACCACCCCACAGACAAGACCGCCAGTCGTGCCGGCGCCAAGCCATGGCAAGAACACCGCAACTCTACCGGACCTGTCGGACATCCCTATGCCGGACATCCCTATGGCATAGGATCCAGACATCCCTATGGCACATGATCCAGACGACGATGACAACGACGATGGTACATTTACCAAAGTCGATAAGTACTTTGCCGAACATGGGTACGTTGACGAGTTCTGCGGGCCTCTTTCTCAAGAACCCAACCAAGACGACCCGATCTAGCTGGTACGGCGGAGAAATCCAATTGCAACAGGCGTCGTCTGGCGTTCAGTTCTCAGGAGACGCCTCCAGCTCCTGCCTTCATCGAGCCTCAGATAGCTGAGGTGCGAAATATTATCAGCCCCAACACGCTCAAGAAGGCAGTCTGTCAGCAGAACTCGGTCCCATTACAGGAGATCAAGAAGAAGGGACGGAAATGAAAGACTAACAAGGGCGCTGGTGCGAGCCAGCCGGCACCGAGTTCGATCCGTGCTCAGGACGGGCCACCTTCACCTAAGGATATCTCGAGGAGGGTGCATGTGGCGGGTAGGGCGATGCTACCGCCAAATATGCTCAATGTTGCAACCGGTGCTATGCGGAGTCTGCACGACAGTGTTCTTTCTTTGGAGAAGCGGTGTCTCAGAGAGAATGATGTGGCATACCCGGTTTTTGTGGCCAAGGTGCCAGAGGGCAAGGGCTTTGTGGACGGCGACATAGGGGTACGATCATCCTGCGGTTTGATGACATCTTTGCTATGTTTAACCTTCATCCGCTGCAGTACACTTTCGTTCGGCTGTTTTCACTGAGTATGGAGAATCGGATCATTAGAGACAAGACACCGGACATCGTGATAGTGGACCCCTTCTACACGCATGCCAAGCACTTGAGCAGTGATGGGGACCGCCAAGTTGCGAGTTCACACCTCGAAGGCATCATTCTGGCAAACCCATATAAGTATAACTTCCTTGTGGCTTACTTTCCCGAGTAAGTCATCCCTTAACCGCCCCGTAACATGTGATTTCTGTGCAGTGACACACATTGCACACTCATCCTCGAAGATAGACTACACAAATGTCAAGAAAGTTCTTGATGATGTTCTCCCCGGCTACGCCAAATCTGGAGGCACCTTCACCAGGGCAGTTCGTAAGTACGACAAGCACATGTTCTCACGCAATACGAAGTTCTGCTGCGTGAAGCAGCCGCCTGGCGGTTAGAAGGATACCTACTACGCCCTCCATCACATGCGGGCGATCGTAAGGGACCATCATCACCTTCTGCTACCAGATAATCTCAAAGATTGCGCCGCGAGCTTGTCGGCAATCCAGGACGCGGACCTCAGACAATAATTCTTTCGCATCCAGTCGGAGTTTGCGGACATCATCCATCAATATGTCCTTCATACCTCGGGGTAGTTCTTCCTCAGATATCAACCGTCCAACAGTGAGATAGATGGAACGCTACAAATGCAGGGTGACAACGACCGCGATTTCATGACCATCATGACAGACGGCGACTTCATCCACGCTCCTGCCCGATGAGTCGAGTCGAAAGTAGTGATGTGTAGTTCTGAAACATTGATTGGCTCATGTTGTAATTAAACTTTAATGAATTCATATGTCTCTTTGGTTTGGACAGTCGTTCAACTTAGATGTAATCGATGCTATTTATTAGTAGGACCATGAATCGTGCTATTAATGTCTTGCTTTTCTCTTCCGATCCTTTTGTTGCATACTTACATATTGCTTATGTATTGTCTGTTGTTTGGCTTGTGCATAGAGATGCCGTCGTATGTCGTGTACAAGGGTAAGGTTCCCGGAGTCTACGACGACTGGGAGGAGTGTCGGAGACAGGTTCACCGTTTCAGCAGTAACAGTTACAAAGGGTACACCACTAGGGAGGAGGCCGAATCTAGATACGCCCGCTATCTAGCGGGAGAGAGGAGGGAGCGTTGGAGGAACCGTATGAAGACCAGTTTGATTGCGATGATGCTCATCGTGATGACCACAGCTCTCTTCTATGTGATGGTAGGTTAGATGATCGATATCGACTTGTAATGTGAAGACAAACTCGATACTCGCGGTCTTGAGACTTGTATTGTTTTATCTTTGTTCGGTCTTTTGAATTTGGAGACTAATATGATGAATTGTATTTGGAGACTAAGCTTCTATTGTATTCGATGAATCTGCTGTTGCTGTGCGCTGCTGTCTATATTCTGTCCAATAATATATTTTGTAACGTGTGCAAAAATCAGAAAAGTAAAAAAAACAAATATTCATACTAATGGCGCATCACCTCAAGGTGCGCCATTAGTATGCCAAAGGATACTAATGGCGCATCACGACAGAGTGCGCCATTAGTATGACAAAGCACATGGTTACGTATGGCCCCCGGGAGGCATACTAATGGCGCATGGTGTTACATACTAATGGCGCACTGCATGGTGCGCCATTAGTATACCAGATACTAATGGAGCACCAGTGGTGCGCCATTAGTAAAAAATACTAGTGGCGTGATACTAATGGCGCACGGGTAGTGCGCCATTAGTAGGCAAAACCGGTGCGCCATTAGTAGGCCTTTTCCTAGTAGTGAGCCCCCGAGTGAGAGGCAGACTCATCACTCGGTAGGATTTTTATCACTTAAGCGAGCACTGAGCTGCAGCTAAGCCCCCGAGTGAGAGGCAGACTCATCACTCGATAGGATTTTTATCACTTAGGCGAGCACTTGGCTACAGCTAAGCCCCCGAGTGAGAGGCAGACTCATCAGTCGGTAGGATTTTTATCACTTAGGCGAGCACTGGGCTGCAGCTAAGCCCCCGAGTGAGAGGCAGACTCATCTCGGTAGGATTTTTGTCACTTAGGCAAGCACTGGGCTGCAGCTAAGCCCCCGAGTGAGAGGCAGACTCATCACTCGGTAGGATTTTTGTCACTTAGGTTCAGGCGAAATAGATTTGCGACTAAAGTAGCATACACAAAAGAAATAAACAACAACCACTTGGAAGGAGTAAATTATGTCTTTTGATAATTAAGCTAACATGTATTCCTTATTACATCCGATCGGTTTAACTATTTAAGAATAGAAACGGCGGAGCAGATCCGCATTCCAGGCGCGCGTCTCATCTCTATTGTGTTCGAAATTGAAGAGACGGTATGCTCCATTATGGAGCACCTTGGTGATGACGAAAGGGCCTTCCCAAGCGGGGGCGAGCTTGTGTGGCCTTTGTTGATCCACTTGGAGGAACAAGTCCCCTTCCTGGAACGCACGACCCCTTATGTTCTTGGCGTGGAATCGACGTAAGTCTTGCTGATAAATGGTCGACCGGATGAAAGCCATCTCTCTCTCTTCCTCCAAGAGGTCGACTGCATCTTGTCGAGCTTGCTCTGCTTCTTCTTCTGAGAAGAGTTCGACTCGGGGAGCACTGTGGAGAAAATTGCATGGCAAAACGGCTTCGGCTCTATATACCATAAAGAATAGAATCCGTCCAGTCGACCGATTAGGGGTTGTCCTCAGCCCCCAAAGCACCGATGGGAGCTCGTTGACCCAAGCCCCTGCCGCGTGCTTGAGATCATGCATTAGCCGAGGCTTCAGCCCTTTGAGAATCAATCCATTCGCTCGCTCACCTTGTCCATTCGACTGGGGATGGGCGACTGAAGCGTAATTGACCCTCGTGCCCAGGGAGGCGCAAAAAGCTTTGAACTCTTCAGAATCGAAGTTCGAGCCATTGTCCATTATGATGCTGTGCAGGACGCGGTATCTGAATATAAGTTCTCTGATGAAACTAACGGCTGTGCTCGCTTCAAGGCTCTTAATGCGCTTGGCTTCGATCCATTTGGTGAACTTGTCGACTGCTACCAGCACATGAGTAAATCCACTCCTGCCTGTCCTCAGAGGTCCTACCATGTCAAATCCCCAAACGGCGAAGGGCTAGACGAGTGGAATAGTCTTCAGAGCTGACGTAGGTTTGTGAGACATGTTGGAATAAAACTGACAACCTTCACACTTGTCCACTATTTACTTTGCCATCTCGTTAGCGTGCGGCCAGTAAAACCCGGCTCGGTATGCTTTGGCTACGATGGTCTCAGAGGACGCATGGTGACCACAGGTCCCCGAGTGGATATCTTTAAGGATCATTCGGCCTTCTTCTGGCGTGATGCACTTCTGGCAGGCTCCAGTTACACTCTCTCTAAACAACTGTCCTCTTATCACAGTAAAGGCTTTAGACCGTCGGATGATCTGTCGAGCTTCTTCTTCATCCTCTGGGAGTTCCTTCCTAAGAATATATGCGATCTATGGTACTGTCCAGTCGGGAGTGATGACCAAAACCTCCATGATTAAGTTGACCACGGCCGGGACTTTGACTTTAGTCGGATCTGTGGCGCTCTTGGGCTGCGGTGACTCTTCGGTGAAAGGATCTTCTTGAACCGAAGGTGAATGGATATGTTCCAGAAACACATTTCGGGGAATAGCCTCTCTCTTTGAGCCTATCTTGGCCAACTATTCTGCAGCTTGATTTTTCAGTCGGGGTATATGGTGGAGCTCCAAACCTTCAAACCTCTTCTCCAGCTTTCTCACTGTATTGCAATAACCGGTCATGGTCGGGCTTCTGACACCCCATTCCTTCATGACTTGGTTAACCACCAAATCGGAATCGCCGTAGACCATAAGGTGACGGACGCCGAGTGAAATGTCCATACGCAACCCGTATAGAAGTGCTTCATATTCGGCTTCGTTATTGGAGGAATCAAAATGAATCTAGAGAACGTAACTAAGCCTGTCTCCTCGGGGGGATACCAAAACTACTCCAGCATCTTGGAGCCATCAAAAAACATAGTCCAATGTTCCGAGTGAACTTGAGTCGGCAATTGCTGTTCAATCCACTCGTCTAGAAAAGCTGCAATTGCTTGGGACTTGATAGCCGTCTTTCCCTCGAACTTGATATCTAAAGGGAGGAGTTCAATCGCCCATTTGGCCACTCGACCGGTTGCATCTCTGTTATTCAGAATTTCGGATAGTAGCGCATTGCTGACGACTGTAATGGAGTGGTCAAAGAAGTAATGCGCAACTTTCTTCATGGTCATGTATATTCCATAGACAAGCTTCTGATAATGCGGGTATCGTTGCTTGGATGGAGTCAAAACTTCAGAGAGATAATAGACTGGGCGCTGAACCTTGTAGGCTTCTCCTTCTTCTTCCCACTCGACCGTGAGTACTGTACTGACAACTTGTCCAGTGGCTGCAATGTAGAGCAGTAAAGGCTCTTTGCTGATTGGCGCAGCGAGCACCGGCTGGGTGGAAAGCGGGGTTTTGAGTTCACTCGAACTTATCAGACTTCTTCATCAATCGGTAAAGAGGGAAGGCCTTTTCACCGGGACGAGAAATTAATCGACTCAGAGCGGCAAACAACCAGTCAGCTTCTGAAGGTCATGCACTCTCACGGGACGTTTCATTCGGAGGATGGTATCAACTTTCTCTGGATTGGCGTCGATCCCTTGTTCGGAAACAAGGAAACCGAGTAACTTTCCTCCTGGAACTCCGAACATGCATTTTGACGGATTAAGCTTGATATCGTATCTTCTGAGGTTCACAAAGGTTTCTGCAAGGTCAGTTAATAGGTTGGAACCTTTGCGAGACTTGACCACAATGTCATCCATGTATGCTTCCACATTCCGACTGATTTGAGTGAGCAGGCACTTCCAAATCATTCTCATGAATGTGGCTCCAGCATTTTTCAAACAAAAAGGCATGGTGACCTAGCAAAAGCACCCGAATGGCGTGATGAATGCTGTTTTATTACATCGGGACCATGTAGTCGGATCTGATGGTATCCGGAATATGCATCTAAGAAAGACAAGCGTTCACACCCTGCAGTCGAATCAACAATCTGATCGATGCGAGGGAGAGGGAAGTGATCTTTCGAGCAGGCCCGATTGATATGCTTGAAATCAATGCACATACGAAGTGAATTATCCTTCTTAGGAACCATGACTACATTGGCTAGCCACTCGGAGTGGTATATTTCACGGATGAACTCTGCTGCCAACAGTCGAGCCACTTCCTCGCCGATTGCTTTCTTCTTCTGCATGGCGGACCGCCGAAGATGTTCTTTGATGGGTTTTATTTTTGGGTCGACACGCAAACGATGCTCGGCCAGTCCCCTGGGTACACCCAGCATGTCAGAAGGTTTCCACACAAAGATGTCCCAGTTCTCACGGAGGAACTGGACGAGCGCTTCTTCCTATTTGCTGTCGAGTGTCGTTGATATATGGGTCGGTGCAGCACTAGGATCCGTCGGGTGAATATGAACTAGCTTCGTCTCACCAGTCTATTGGAATGCAGAATCTATGGCAGGTTTCTTGGCTTTGAGCACATCACTCGGATCTGCGTTCTTCTGATATTCTTGGAGCTCAACTGCTGCCATCTGATTATCGGCGATCTTGGAGCCTTTCTGGAAACACTCCTCAGCCTTTTGTCGATTGCCTATAACTGTGATCACGCCTTTGGGGCCAGGCATCTTCAGTTTGAGGTACACATAACATGGTCAAGCCATAAAGCGTGCATAGGCTAGCCTACCCAAAATGGCATGATAGGCACTCTGGATATCCACGACTTCAAATGTCAACTTTTCCTTACGGTAATGCTTTCAATCACCGAAAACCACGTCGAGCGCGATCTGTCCGAGTGACTCGCTTTCTTCCCAGGAATAACATCATGAAAACTCATATTGCTCTCGCTAAGCTTGGACATCGAAATGCCCATCCCCTTCAGAGTCTCAGCGTAGAGGATGTTCAGATCGCTGCCACCGCCCATCAGTACCTTAGTCAGACAAGTGCCTCCAACCACGGGGTCGACTACCAAAGCTTGCCTCCCAGGGGTGGCCACACGAGCAGGGTGGTCAGACTGATCGAACGTAATGGCTTTCTGAGACCATCTCAGGTAGGTGGTCGTCGCCGCGGGAGCGACCATGTTCACCTCCCTGTTTATGACCTTCAATCGACTCTTGCTTTCAACGTCAGCGAATATCATCAGTGTGGAATTGACTTTGGGATAACCATCATCTTCCTCTTCATCTTCACCTTGGTATGACTCCTTCTCCTTTTCAGTGGGTTGTTTCTCTCTGAACTGCTGGATTAGGAGTCGACACTGCCGGGTGGTATGCTTCGGGTAAATCAGATTACCTTCTTCATCTTTCTTCGTGTCGATGTGGCACGACAAATCCATCATGTCATTTCCTTCCTTATCCTTCACCTTCTTAGGGGTCCAGGGCCCTTTAGGTTTTCCCTTAAACTTTCCTTGATTCACTGCCCAATCTCTCCGGGCGCTGCCGGCTCGGCCTTGCGCTTCTGCTTCTGACTGGAGTTACCTCCACCGGTATCTTGCCCGACTGGTTTGCTCTTCCTTCTACGGAGTCGATCCTCTTTTGATCCGTTAGCATACCGGGTGGCTTTTTCCATCATTCGAGCCAGAGTCATATCTCTAGTCCGACCGAATTTCAAGATCAACTCTCTGTATTTGACGCCTTCCTTGAAGGCGCACACGGCTTGATGCTCTAAAACATTCTCGACGGTGTGGTGCAGGGTGGACCATCTCTGGATGAACTCTCTCAAAGTCTCATTTGGCTTCTGCACGCAGTGCTGCAACTCAGGCAATCCTCCAGGTCACTTGCATGTGCCTTCGAAAGTTCTCACGAACACTCGGGATAGCTCTTCCCAACTGTGAATGGTGCCCGGAGCCAACTGAGTCAGCCATGCTCGGGCTGACCCTTCCAACATGAGTGGAAGATGCTTCATTGTTATCTCATCGTTACCGCCCCCGATCTGCATAGCCACTCGGTAATCCTCAAGCCAAGTTTCAGGCATGGATTCACCAGTGAACTTACTGACCCCGGATGCCAGCCTGAAGTTGGGAGGTATCACTGTTGCCCTGATGGCTCTGCTAAAACACTCGGGACCAGAAACTTGCACTCGACTGCCACTTCGACGGTCTCTGCTAGGGTCTTCTCTGTGTGCTCTGTTCCAGTCGACCAGGCCTTGTACGAGGATAGACCTCGTGTTGAAGCCCGGTTCCCTTGGGTCGACCGAATACCTGCGCTCACCACCGTGACGACGCCTATCATCATTCTGCGGAGGTACGTATGACGCACTCCTTGGAGGGGGCGTGGGTCCTCGATGATGATTGTCACGGTCGAGTGGATGATCATACTGCCCACGGCCTTCACGCCGCGGAGGCAATCTTGGGCTGTGAGCCGACTAAACCGTGTCCGCTGCAACAGATCTGCTATGAATCCTATTCCGCGACTGAGATATTGCTGTATTTTGCTCTCCAGCTGCCCTGAGCAAGGCCCGGATCTGCATCAGCCCTCTGCCAGCTTCCGACTGGGAAGGTTGGATGGACTCTGCTATTCGGGCTCCAGCTGTGAGATTCTGAATCGGTGTGCGGTATACCTTAGGTGGAGGCGGGAAAAGCTATCGTCAAGTGGATTCATGGATCCTCTCCTGGGCGCGCTCATCGAGAGCGCGCTGAAGGTTATCCAGTCGAGTGCGCTCAGCCAAGTTGGCTAAGCACGCTTCCTCCAAGGCTCGAGCCTCGGGGGTTTCTCCGGCGATGGGCGTGTGAAGTGCGCTGTCGGTGTCAAAACCGGCGGATCTCGGGTAGGGGGTCCCGAACTGTGCATCTAGGCGGATGGTAACAGGAGACAAGGGACACGATGTTTTACCCAGGTTCGGGCCCTCTTGATGGAGGTAAAACCCTACGTCCTGCTTGATTGATATTGATATTGTGGATGTTTACAAGAGTGGATCTACCACGAGATCAAGGAGGCTAAACCCTAGAAGCTAGCCTATGGTATGATTGTAATGGTTGTTGTTGTTGTCCTACGGACTAGAGCCATCCGGTTTATATAGACACCGGAGAGGGCTAGGGTTACATAGAGTCGGTTACAATGGTAGGAGATCTACATATCCGTATCGCCAAGCTTGCCTTCCACGCCAAGGAAAGTCCCATCCGGACACGGGGCGAAGTCTTCAATCTTGTATCTTCATAGTCTTGGAGTCCGGTCGATGATGATAGTCCGGCCGATGATAGTTCGGCTGATGATGGTAGTCCGGCTATCCGGACACCCCCTAATCCAGGACTCCCTCAGTATCCCCTGAACCAGGCTTCAATGACGATAAGTCCGGCGCATATATTGCTTGGCATTGCAAGGCGGGTTCCTCCTCCGAATGATAGAAGATGGTGAACACCAGGATAGTGTCCGGCTCTGCAAAATAAATTCCACATTCCACCGTAGAGAGAATAATATATACACAAGTTCAATCTGCTGACGTTTTTCACGGCATCACGTCACACCACTACCAAGCCATTACTTGAATCGTTTTTTACTCTACCACCTCAGCGCATTTAGCGAAGCGGTTTCCTTGGCACGTCTTGTTGAAGCAGAGATCGTGTTCCCCCTTAATCCGGGATTCTCATCAATACGAACGTGGGTAACCCAACCGCGCCATTGATGGTGACGCTTGGGGGATAAGCGAGTTTTACCAGGCCGGTGGGGGACGCGTAGACTTCGCCCGCCCATATAAGGGATAAGGATTCACCTTTTCACCTATGCCTTCTTCCTCCTTTGCTTATCCATCTCCGCGCACTCGAGCTCCAGTGTCCAAGCCCGCACATCTCGTCTCAACCTTCCCCAGTCATGTCTGGACCGGGAGGCAAGTGGATGACCTCCTCCGTTACGGAGGAGCACATCGAAAGACTGCGCAGCGCCGGCTACCTGTCCGGCGACATCGCGCACCGGCTGCCCAACGAGGGGCAGCTCATCCCCACCCCTAGGCCCCATGAGAGG
The DNA here is from genome assembly GCF_002162155.2 of Triticum dicoccoides. Lineage (NCBI taxonomy): Eukaryota > Viridiplantae > Streptophyta > Magnoliopsida > Poales > Poaceae > Triticum > Triticum dicoccoides. The sequence goes on from NC_041393.1 coordinate 639,708,623, forward strand.
GTCGTTTTTCTTCCCCACTTCCTCCGCGGACTGGGCTTTCCACTTCACCCCTTTGTCCGGGGGCTCATGTTCTACTACGGCCTGGATTTCCATGATCTGGCGCCAAACTTCATCCTCAACATCTCGGCGTTTATCGTCGTGTGCGAGGCCTTCCTCTGCATCCAGCCCCACTTCGGCTTGTGGCTCAAGACCTTCAATGTCAAGCCGAAGGTAGTGAAGGGCACTCAAGCGGAGTGCGGAGGCGCCATGTTGGGCAAGATGCCCAACGTCCTTTGGTTCGAAGGGGCCTTCGTGGAATCCGTCAAGGGGTGGCAATCGGGGTGGTTCTATATCACCGAGCTGCGCGACCCTACGTGGGCGGCGGCCCCCAAGTTCAGATCTGGTATCCCCACGCAGCTCACCTCCTGGAAAGAGAAGGGCTTGTTGTGGGGTAGTTCGGAGGAGCTGACGGGACTCCAAGCCTGTATCCAGAAGCTGGTGAGGAAGCTCAGGCTGGTTAACGTGGTCCAAGTCATGCTTGTCCGCCGGATTCTCCCATGCCAAGAGCGGGCATTCAATCTGTGGGAGTTCAATCCGGAACAGCACCAGGCGCTGAGCAGGCTCTTCGATACAACGTACGAAGGCGCCTGGAGGGTGCTGCTCAAGGGCGCCGAAGCCCCCGCATCCGCGACTGAAGATCACGGATTTCGCTCGCAGCGCCAAGCCGACGAGGTAAGTGATTCTACCCCTTTACGGGACACTTGCTTTTCATAGTTTGACTCCATGCGGGTTTTAATTTCCCCTTTTCCTTTGACAGGACTGGATGAGGAAGGCGGAGCAGATTATCTGCCCGGCTCCTATGCCAGAAATCCCAGTAGACGCCCGTCTAGCGAGGCTGCTGGTTCCGGCACCGCACGTGGTGCCGGAGAAGAAGGCCAAGAAGGAGGCCACGGGTTCTCGAAAGAGTTCCCGTTTTCAGGTGTCCGACGACTCCGGGGTGGACTCCTCCCCCGAAAATGAGGAGGAGAAAGAGGACTCTCTCCCAGAGGAGGGAGAGAGGAAGAGGAAGGCTTCCCCAATAGGGGAGGCCGAAGGGTCCAAGAGGGGAAGGACTATTCCCCCGGACAGCTCCGCCAACATCAACGTTGGCGAGGAAGAATGGCCTTCAAGGGCCAGGCCTCCATCGAGATTGTAAGTATCCGGATTCCTGAGTGATTTATAATTTCTTTTTCTGTGTCACATAGTGTCATTCTGATGCCGCATGTTGCTTGTAGTCCGGCCAATGATGATCTCCCCGCTTCATCGAGCGGGTCGTTGGCTCCGTCGGATGTAGACTCCATCCCGACCGCCTCCACCCCTCGCGACACCAAGGACGCCGAGGTGGGATCCCAAGAAGGGACCCATCAGGGGGAGGCTCCGGAGGCGCCACAAGGCGGCCTCCCGGACTTTGCGCCGGACTCCATATCAGAACCCGCAGTGGTTCCGGAGTCCGGCCGGCGGCCCCTTCGCAAGAAGGCAAGACCGTGAACCTGCGGCTTCCGTCTAACCGGAGGCGCCGGACAATTTGTTGGAGGCGCTCCAGAGCGCTTCCATCGAGGAAGAACACCGCACTATTATGAGTGCGGTGATTCAGAAGGTACAGCTCGCCAAGAGCGGGCTGACCGAAGCCTGCAGTAGCCTACTATCAGGCTTTGAGGTAAGAAGTTAAAAATATGCAATGTAATACCACATAGACAGTAGCCCCTGATGCTCGGTTCGGTGTTCGAAAAGAAAAGCCGGACTGAGGATCTGCAAAAAAAAAGATATACGCAGGGTTGCTAAAAAATTATGTCAATATGGGTTGCAGGCTGCGCTGCTGACCTCTGCCGCACTGACTGCGGAGGTCGGTGCTTTGTAGTAGGAGCTCGAGCGGTCCGAGAAAGAGCTCGGCCGCGCCAAGAAGCAGCTCCAGGACAAAGAAGGTGAGTAACACCACTTTGAACTTGTACCTTACAGAAAAGGATTTAGGTTGCAACAAAAAATAACCAGGATAACATGGGTACTGCAGGGGCCACGAACGAGGTGGCGACCCTGAAGGAGGCCGTGTCCGCGGCCGAATGCAATGCGGCCGCGGAACGGGCAGAGCGAGAAAAGCAGGAGGCGCGGGTGGCGGTGGTTCGGCAAGAGCTCCAGGCTCTCACGGAAAAGCATGAGAGTTTGGAGCGTGACTCAAAGACTCGAGAGTCCGAGCTTGCCTCGGCTCTCGAAAGTGCCAAAACTGCCAAGGCCGATGCCCATAAGTCCCTTCAGGAGATTGAGTTGGTGAGGAAGATAGCGGCGGGTAAGGCATTTTTCATGCAAAGCAAGCATGTGAATGTAAATTACGTGTTACTTACCCGAATTCGGAGCTCTCCAGGGGCGTTTGCAGATCTGCCTCGCAACGTGTCTGATGCCGCCGCGTTCTACCGAGCCGAGGAGTGGAGCTCAACGGAGAAGGTCTTCTGGTCTCAGTATGCTGAGGCCGGCCATCCGGTGCCCCCTAGCGACCAGCTAAAGCAGCTGGTCGAGCTCCACAAGGTGGCCGAGCAGGCCATGAGGGGCCTCATAGTCCGGCTGTGGCCTGGAGAGGCCATGCCTGGGAGCTACTTCGGCCTCATGCGACGGTTGGTGGATGCGTGCCCCTGGGTGGAGGTTATCAAGCGCTCCGCCTGTATTGAAGGTGCTCGTCGGGCCCTTGCCCGCGCAAAGGTGCATTGGGGCAAGCTGGATGCGGAGAAGCTAATCACTGACGCGCCACCAGCGGGCAAGGAATATCGTACGCCCGAGATGTACTATAAGACTGTCCTGAAGGGTGCCCGCAAGATTGCAGATGAGTGCCCCAGGGATGTAATTATTGAGTAAATTCGCAATGTGTTATCCTGTGCGCTGAAAACTTTGTTCATATGCGCTAAGAAACGCTTGTTAATTTAAAATATTACCTTCTGTGCGGCCGTTTATTAAATCTGAGAGATGGCAAGTCGTCGGCTTCAGCCCCCATGCCACGAGTGCTGGGGTGTTCGAGAAAAACTTGAGCACTCTTGTTCCCATTTTTGGGTCCATCTAGGGAGGCGCTCAACACAACGAACAAGGCAACCGGACTTATAGTGCTTGAACACTCTCACTTAGCCATAGAATTATATAATTTTAAATTTCGGCGAAGCCCCTAGTATTCGGAAGACCGAATTTGGGGCGCTATCCACGCCTTCGTCGTACATTATCCGGAACTTCGCTCGAAGCGGCGTAGGTCTTTAAGGACCCGAAAAGACCTCTCGAACAGCGACCAGTCTCTCGCCTTATCATGACAGTCAGTTTTAGCTTTCTTCACTGAGGCGTTAACTCGGCTCAACCGTGGCGCAATCGCAGTGGTTCTCCCAGTGCTACCTTAGCCGATATAATGCTATAAGTTCGGGGTGCCGCACTTGTGAAAGTGTTCGGACTTTATCACACCATAATGCGGGGAACATAAGCCCCTGGTGTATTTGGCCGTACCAAAATGTATGGATGCAACATGTCGTAAATGAACATATATATATAAGGTAATGCAATTATGGGCAAAAAGTGCTGCATTTTATTCGAGAAGATATGCTATGAGTGCGGAATGATACAAATAGTGCGTAAAGCAAGGGATTGGACGAATTAAAGGTGTCTCCCTCCAGGGGTAGGCTGCGGAATGGTGTATTTAACAAATTTAATGCTCGTAATGGAGACCACCTGAGTGTTCTTCGTACCCGTTGTCCCTCCCTGGCTGTTGCATCATGAGTTCGGCAGGTTCGCCGCCGGACAGAGTTCTGTATAAAAAAGAGAGAAATAAAAGATAAAAAGAGCGACACACTTGGGAGCCCCTGGTGTGGTGGAACCGCACTCTGGGTCTGTTGTGGTTGTGCCTCTCCCCCTATGCCCATGGTATCTCTAGGGCGTAATTATGTACGCAGAGAGTTTGTCTCACAATGGTGCGAGGGCTGGGGTTGAGGCCGCATTGCTACGCGTGCTCGGAACGTGCCAGGTGGTCTTGGTTGATGTTGCTCCGGGCACGTTTGGCCGTGTCCGGTCGTTTAACGGCCGGACTCGAAAATTGCCTTAAAAGGCTGCTCTGTACTTCTGCCGCGAGAGCCGCTGTATGTTCCTCCGTTCGGAGGGAGCGTTCCGTGTTTCCATTGACCGTGATGACTCCACGAGGGCCTGGCATCTTGAGCTTAAGGTATGCATAATGCGGCACCGCGTTGAATTTTGCGAACGCGGTTCGTCCGAGCAGAGCGTGATAGCCACTGCGGAACGGTACTATGTCGAAGATTAACTCCTCGCTTCAAAAATTATCCGGGGATCCGAAGACCACTTCTAGTGTAACTGAGCCTGTACAACTGGCCTCGACACCTGGTATGACGCCTTTGAAGGTTGTCTTTGTAGGTTTAATCCTTGAAGGGTCTATGCCCATCTTGCGCACTGTATCCTGATAAAGCAGGTTCAGGCTACTGCCGCCGTCCATCAGGACTCTCGTGAGGTGAAATCCATCGATGATTGGGTCTAAAACAAATGCGGCGAATCCGCCATGGCGGATACTGGTCGGATGGTCTCTTCGATCGAAAGTGATCGGGCATGAGGACCATGGGTTGAATTTTGGGGCGACTGGCTCCATCGCGTATACGTCCCTTAGTGCACGCTTCCGCTCCCTCTTGGGTATATGCGTTGCGTATATCATGTTTACCGTCCGAACTTGAGGGGGGAATCCCTTTTGTCCTTCGTTGTTCGGCGGCCGGGTCTCTTCCTCCTCATCGCTGTGTAGCCCCTTGTCATTGTTTTCGGCGATTAATTTGCCTGCCTTCTTGAATACCCAACAATCTCTGTTGGTGTGGTTAGCTGGCTTTTCAGGGGTTCCATGTATTTGACAGGAGCGGTCGAGTATTCGGTCCAAATTGGACGGGCCCGGAGTGGTTCTTTTGAATGGCTTCTTCTGTTGACCGGGCTTGGAGCCTCGGAATCCGGCGTTGACTGCCGTATCCTCATTGCTATCGCCGTTAATGCGGCATTTGTTTTTGTTTTGACACGACCTGCCATTGTGGTCCTTGGTATCCGGACTTCCAGCGTTTTTGCTGAGGTTGTTGCTGCGAGCTAGCCAGCTATCCTCTCCCGCACAGAAGCGGGTCATGAGTGATGTGAGGGCTGCCATGGATTTCGGCTTTTCCTGTCCTAGGTGCCGGGCCAGCCACTCGTCGTAGATGTTATGTTTGAAGGCAGCGAGGGCCTCTGCATCCGGACAGTCGACGATTTGATTTTTCTTTGTTAAGAACCGTGTCCATAATTTCCTGGCCGATTCATCTGGCTGCTGGATTATGTGGCTTAGGTCATCTGCGTTCGGTGGTCGCACATACGTGCCCTGGAAGTTGTCGAGGAATGCGGCTTCCAGGTCTTCCCAGCATCCAATTGACTCTGTGGGCAGGCTGTTAAGCCAATGCCGAGCTGGTCCTTTAAGCTTGAGTGGGAGATATTTGATGGCGTGAAGATCGTCGCCGCGGGCCATATGTATATGGAGGAGATAATCCTCAATCCAAACCGCGGGGTCTGTTGTGCCATCGTAGGATTCAATATTAACGGGTTTAAACCCTTCAGGGATTTGATGATCCACTACTTCGTCAGTGAAGCATAGTGGGTGCGCGGCGCCTTTGTATTGAGCAATATCACGACGTAGCTCGAGAGAGCGTTGTCTGCTGTGTTCGGCCCGGCCGGAGTAGTTGTATCCGGCGCGACGGTATTTGTCGTGGGTCTTGGGGCGCCCACGTGATCCATAGATAGATCGGGATTGTCTTGCCTTGTCCTCCAATATATCACGCAAGTCCGGCGCATTCCCCCGTGGCTTCATGCTTTTTGAGCAATGCCGGGGTACGGTTTTGGTGGAGGGCTTGCATGCCTCTCTGTCACGGCCATGAGGTGGTCGGTCTGCCGTATTGTGCACTGGTGATGCAGGTTTGTACGCTTCCTCCTCTAGTCGGGGGACCAACTTGCGTTTTGGGTAACTTTTGGAGGGGTGTTCAAGTTCATACTCTTCGGCCGCGAGGACCTCGGTCCATCTGTCGGCCAGTAGGTCTTGATCAGCTTGAAGCTGTTGCTGCTTTTTCTTTAGGCTGTTTGTCGTGGCCATTAGCCTGCGTCTGAAACGCTCTTGTTCGACGGGATCCTCAGGCACGACGAATTCGTCGTCGTCGAGGCTTGCCTCGTCTCCGGAGGGAGGTAAGTAATTATAATCCTCGACCTCTTCGTCTGTCGCCCTCTCGTGAGGGCTTGCTTCTGCCTCCTCCTGCGCTGGATCGTGCTGGAGGCGGTTGTCTTCGGCACTTTCTGGGGTGTTATTATCTCCTGTGCCGGAATCTCCATTCTTGCTGTGGCGGGATTTAGAGCGGCGCCGCTGACGTCGGCGCTTGGGCTGTTTCTTTAAGGAATCGGCCTCCGTTGCTTCTTCGCCGTCCCCATCTTTTGGGGTGTCCACAGTGTCATGTAGGCACTGGTTCTTGATAGTCTCCGGCATCGTCGTCCATACTGTCGATGTCTTCGGAGTCGTAGTCGAGTACGTCGGTTAGATCGTCGACAGTGGCTACGAAGTGGGTGGTGGGTGGGCTCTGAATTTCTTCATCGTCCGCGTCCCAACCATACTGGCCGTAGTTCGGCCAGGGCTCTACGGATAGCGAGAGATGCTTCAGCGAATTTAAGATATTGCCGAAGGGTGAGTGCTGAAAGATGTCCGCAGCGGTGTATTCCATGATCGGCGCCCAATCGGATTCGACTAGCAGGGGCGCAGGAGGTTCGGAGTCCGGCAGAGAGTCCGGCACCTTGGAGTCATGAGCTTTATGCGGGAAAAGGTAAGTGTTCGGCTCCATCGCCGTAGAAGTTGCAGCTCCCGAGGCGGTGTCCAGCCATCCGTCCTCGATCTGAGCGATCGGCTCCGGACTATGGGTCGGAGCGGATTCATGTGCGGCCTCCAAGGTGCTGTCTGGCGGCAGAGTTAGGTTGTGCCCATCGTGACAGCGCGGCACGCTCGGCTGTGGCTCAGATCCATCGAAGATCAAGTCCCCGCGGATATCGGCCGTGAAGTTTAGGCTTCCAAACCTGACCTGACGGCCAGGGCCGTAGCTTTCGATCTGCTCCAGATGGCCAGGTGAGTTGGCCCGCAGTGCGAAGCCGCCGAATACGAAGATCTGTCCGAGGAGAAAAGTCTCACCCAGGACTGCGTCGTTGTCGATTGAAGAGGCCATCAAGCCTATCGGTGACGACATAGAGGAACTCTCAATGAAAGCACCAATGTCGGTGTCAAAACCGGCGGATCTCGGGTAGGGGGTCCCGAACTATGCGTCTAGGCGGATGGTAACAGGAGACAAGGGACACGATGTTTTACCCAGGTTCGGGCCCTCTTGATGGAGGTAAAACCCTACATCCTGCTTGATTGATATTGATATTGTGGATGTTTACAAGAGTGGATCTACCACGAGATCAAGGAGGCTAAACCCTAGAAGCTAGCCTATGGTATGATTGTAATGGTTGTTGTTGTTGTCCTACGGACTAGAGCCATCCGGTTTATATAGACACCGGAGAGGGCTAGGGTTACATAGAGTCGGTTACAATGGTAGGAGATCTACATATCCGTATCGCCAAGCTTGCCTTCCACGCCAAGGAAAGTCCCATCCGGACACGGGACGAAGTCTTCAATCTTGTATCTTCATAGTCTTGGAGTCCGGTCGATGATGATAGTCCGGCCAATGATAGTTCGGCTGATGATGGTAGTCCGGCTATCCGGACACGCCCTAATCCAGGACTCCCTCATGCGCCCATGTTGCAGCGACGAAGATCCTCTCTCTGCTGCGAGGAGAGAGGTTCGGGACGATACTCCTCGTGGACCCGTGATGGACCACCACCAGGCTCTTCACCGTCCTCGCGGCGAAAACCAGGTGGGCTACGCGGACCATCGACCATCAGGACTTCAGCCACAGGATCGTTGCTATTGAACTCGGACACCGTCTCCGCGGAGCCAGTCGACAGATCGAACAGCCGTGGAGAGTTTTGTCGGGCTCGATTGCCGCGACTTGATGGGTGGCCGAACGTTGAGCCACTGCATGCCTCACCCACCGCTAAAGCCGCGACCGACCGGATCGCTTGCGATGATGAATAGCGGGAAGGGGGGATGCCACGGGCGCCGACTGATACTGGGCCGACGGCTGTCAAAGAAGAACGCCATGGACGCATGCGCGAAAGTGCGTCGCCCCTCGGACGGGGAGCGCCTCAACATCGAGCGGAGCTTCCTGGAGCCACGCCGAGTCGTCAGCGACGAAAACAAGCGCGCTGAGACGGATCTCACGGCCCTCAACCATCTCGCCGCCGGAAACCATGATGATGATCGGAAAATAAACTTGCAACTTCACCCAAAAAGTCACTAACACACCTACCCCACGGTGTGCGCCAACTGTCGTGGTTCTAAGTCTGACAGTAGAAAGAGGGGGTAGGTATGGAGAGGCAAGATCTTAGCTATGGCGAAGATGTACACACGATGTTTACGAGTTCAGGCCCTTCTCAGAGGAAGTAATAGCCCTACCTCTCGGTGCCCGGAGGCGGTCGACTGGATTATGTGTGTGTCGAATTACAGAGGGTGCCATCCCTTGTGCCAGAGGAGGGGGGTGGCTTATATAGAGTGCGCCAGGACCCCAGCCCCCCTCCATTACAAGGGAACTAATGTACATAAAGTAAGGGCGTTACTGGTAACGCCAGCATTTAGTACTCTTAATGCTCATGAAGACTAAGGAGTAAATATCTGGCCGTTGTGTGCTCTTCTGACTTCTGGTCTTCGATATGGTCGAGTGATCTTCCTTGTGGTCAACTGACGACAGGTAATGATAGTCGAGTGGTGTGAGCGTCGAGTGGATTGCACTCGACGTACGAGACTGGTGCTCTTCTGTTGACTCTTGGTCTTTCCATCTTCCAAGGTAGTAACCTTGTGTAGGACGTATAGGTCGAGCCTATGACCCTACCCCGGGTCTGTATCCTTGTCACCCACCTTGTGTCATATTGACCCATTTGCACCGAAACAAAGGGACCTTCAAATCACCTCCATAGTTAAGTTCCCATATGTCCTCTATGTAACCATAATATGTTTCCTTTCCCGTGTTGGTTGTTGCATCAAAGCGGACACCACTGTTTTGGTTGGTGCTCTTCTTATCTTTGGCGATCGTGTAAAATGTATTCCCATTTATCTGGTACCCTTTGAAAGTCATTATATTCGAAGATGGTAACTGGGACAGCGAGTATAGGTCATTTTGAATATCGCCATCATTCATGGCACGGTTCTGCAACCAACCGGCGGAAGTCCTCGTTTGTTCACGTGTAATCCAGTCGTCAGACTTCTTCAGGTGTTTGGAGTGTAGAAAATTCTTGTGTTCCTCGATATACGGAGCCACCAAGGTGGAATGCTGGAGAACTGTGTAGTGTGCTTCAGTGAGAGAATGCCCGTCCATACAAATTATTTGATGCCCTCCTAGAATGCCTTTTCCATCCAGTCTTCCCTTATGTTGCAATTCAGGAACACCAATCAACTTAAGGTCAGGAATAAAGTCAATACAAAACTCAATGACCTCGTCATTTTCATGGCCCTTCGAGATGCTTCCTTCTGGCCTAGCACGGTTATGAACATATTTCTTCATGACTCCCATGAACCTCTCAAAGGGGAACATATTGTGTAGAAATACAGGACCCAACCCGTTAATCTCTTCGCAAAGGTGAACTAGGACGTGCGTCATGATGTTGAAGAAGGATGGTGGGAACACCAACTCAAAACTGACAAGACATTACAACAAATAATTTTGTAACCTTGGTATGATTTCTGGATCGATTACCTTATGAGAGATTGCATTGAGGAATGCACATAGCTTCACAATGGCTAATCGAACGTTTTCCGGTAGAAGCCCCCTCAATGCAACCGGAAGGAGTTGCATCATAATCACGTGGCAGTCATGAGACTTTAGGTTCTGGAACTTTTTCTCTGCCATATTTATTATTCCCTTTATATTCGACGAGAAGCCAGACGGTACCTTCAAGCTGAGCAGGCATTCGAAGAAGATTTCCTTCTCTTCTTTGGTAAGAGCGTAGCTGGCCTGACCCTGATGTATGCCGTATTTTCTGTGCATATGTTGCTGGTCCTCCCATGCCTCTGGTTTATCTTTTGTCTTCCCATACACGCCCAAAAAGCCAAGCAGGGTCACGCAAAGATTCTTCGTCACGTGCATCACGTCGATTGCGGAGCGGACTTCTAGGTCTTTCCAATATGGCAGGTCTCAAAATATAGATTTCTTCTTCCACATGGGTGCGAGTCCGTCAGCGTCCTTCGGAACAGGTTGTCCGCCAGGACACTTTCCAAAGAATACCTTCAAATCCTTGCCATATCATGTACATCACCACCAGTAAGGTGGCGAGGCTTCGTCCGGTGATCCGCCTCACCTTTGAAATGCTTGCCTTTCTTTCTTACGGTATGCCTTGTCGGAAGATATCGACGATGTCCTAGGTACACATTCTTCCTACAACTATCCAAATATATACTATCGGTATCATCCAAACAGTTCGTGCATCCGCGGTATCCCTTGTTTGTCTGTCCTGAAAGGTTACTGAGAGCAGGGCAATAATTGATGGTCATGAACAGCAATGCCTTTAGGTCAAATTCTTCCTGTCCGTGCTCATCCCACGCTCGTACACCTGTTCCATTCCACAACTCTAATAGTTCTTCAACTAATGGCCTTAGGTACACATCAATGTCATTGTCGGGTTTCTTAGGGCCTTGGATGAGCACTGGCATCATAATGAACTTCCGCTTCATGCACAAGGAAGGAGGAAGGTTATACAAACATAGTCACATGCCAGGTGCTATGGTTGCTGCTCTGCTCCCCAAAAGGATAAATGCCATCTGCGCTTAGACCAAACCATAGGTTCCTTGGGTCACCTGCAAACTCCTCCCAGTACTTTCTCTCGATATTTCTCCACTGCGAACCGTCAGTGGGCACTCTCAACTTTCCATCTTTCTTGTGGTCTTCTCCGTGCCACTGCATCGCCATCGCATGCTGTTTGTTTTGGAACAAACGTTTCAACCGTGGTATTATAGGAGCATACCACATCACCATGGCAGGAATCTTCTTCCTGGGGCGCTCGCCCTCGACATCACCAGGGTCATCGCGACTGATCTTATAACGCAATGCACCGCATACTGGGCAAGCGTTCAAATCCGCGTACTCACCGCGGTAGAGGATGCAATCATTAGGGCATGCATGTATCTTGTGCACCTCTAACCCTAGAGGGCAGACAACCTTCTTTGCTTCATACGTACTCTCGGGAAATTCGTTGTCCTTTGGAAGCATATTCTTTATCATTACCAGCAACTTTCCAAATCCCTTGTCAGATACACCATTCTCTGCCTTCCATTGCAGCAATTCCAGTGTGGTGCCCAACTTTTTTTTGTCAGCTTCGCAAGTCGGGTACAACAATTTCTTGTGATCCTCAAACATGCGATGCAACTTCTTCTTCTCCAAATCACTTGCGCAGTTTCTCTTTGTATCGGCAATGGCTCGACCTAGATGATCAGCGGGCTCATCTGATGCCTCTTCTTCAGCTTCTTCCCGCATTGCCGGCTCAACTTCTTCCTCCATTGTTGTATCATCGTATTCAGGGAACCCATGGCCAGGATAGCCGTCGTCGTCCTCTTCTTCTTCATTGTCTTCCATCATAACCCCTATTTCTCCATGCTTGGTCCAAACATTATAGTGGGGCATGAAACCGGACTCAAATAGGTGGACGTGAATGGTTCTTGACGTAGAGTAATTCTGACCATTCTTACAGCCAGCACATGGACAAGGCATAAAACCATCCGCCTGCTTGTTTGCCTCAGCGGCAAGCAAAAAAGTATGCACGCCATTAATGAACTCGGGAGAGCAGCGGTCATCATACATCCATTGTCAGCTCATCTTCATTACACAACACCGAATAGACCAAATTAATACAAGTTCATACATAAAGTTCATATACAACACTTAGTTAAATGCAACATACAAATAACTCTCTAGCTAAAGAATTTAAATTCAATAACAAATGCGATCAAGATCGCAACTAAGGTAACAATTGATCCAACAGCATAATGATACCAAGCCACACTATCAATGGCATATTTTGTAATCTTTCTAATCTTCAACCTCATTTTCTCCATTTTGATCTTGTGATCATCGACGACATCGACAACAAGCAACTCCAATTCCATCTTCTCCCCCTCAATTCTTTTCAAATTTTCTTTCAAATACTCGTTTTCTCTTTCAACTAAATTTAACCTCTTGACAATAGGGCCGGTTGGAATTTCCGGTTCACATACCTCCTAGATAAAAATATCTATGTCAACTTGATGGGCATAATTTGTCATAAACACGAAATGCAACAACTAGTTTTAAAAGAGAATATACCACATCCGAATCATAACAAGGACGAGGGCCGACGGGGACGGATATCAAAACCATGGCACAATCTTTACCTAATAATAAAGCAAATTGGGTTTCTTTCGTCCGTCATGGAATTTTTCAGAAAAGTCCCTCTATTTGAGAGAATTCAACCCGCAGTCCTGTTTTATGTTAAAACGAATCATTATTTTTGTATTTTACACAAAAGTCCCTGTCTTTGCTTGAAATCAACCCGCCGTCCGGATTTAGGTCACACCTGAACCGTTAGTTTACATTTTTCGAAACCCCCCTGATGTTTTAGGTAATTAATCCGCGGATCATATTTAAGTCAAACAAATGCTTTTAAAAATCATCCATATCTTTTAAACCGTAACTCTGATTTGAACATGTTATATATAAAACTTGATTAGAAAAATATGTATAATATGAATATGAGATTATTTTTACCTATTAAGTATTTTTAAATATTATTTTGGAATATAATTTGAGTCAAACCAAATGATTTTCTAAATTATCTGTATCTTTTAAACCGTAACTTCGATTTTAACATATTATATATGAAATTAAATGTGTGGAATCTAAATATGATGATAATCTTACCTGTTAAATACTTTTAAAATATTGTTACGGAAGCAAACTTATAATTTATAGCACAAGATCCGGGTTTTTTTGATACCGACGGCGATCCGGATTGCAAATAAACACCACACTATAACCATATACGGAAAATAAAACATCGATAACTACACATGCATACCTCTGAAAAATGTCGCAGGGGAAAACAACAGATTTCTCATCGCGAGAGTGAGAGAAAGCGAGCAAGAAAGAGAGAGAGAGAGAGAGAGAGAGAGAGAGAGAGAGAGAGAGAGAGAGATAGAGAGAGAGGGGGAGAGGGATGAGAGAGGGAGAGAGAGACGCCTTAGGATTAACCATATTCAACACACATTTTTTGTTATTTTGTGTGAACACCGAGGCCATCGCCGGCGAGGGTGGGAAGGAGGATAAGCGGCAACACAAATATGATGCCTCACAAAAATAAATGAGATGGACCTATTGTGGTCTTGAGTAATGGTTGTTGATTTAAAAGCGCGTGTTATGTTTTCTCTCCCGTTGCAACGCACGGACTCTTTTGCTAGTGTGTAACAAACAACGTATGAGTAAGATAATTATACGAGTAACTATATATCCAAATCACACAAACATCAATTTGGTAATGTAAAACATTCCTGAACAAGAGCCTCAGCACAAGGTGGTGCCAGCGACGGGACGGTGCGGGCGATCGACGGTGGTTACGACGGAGATTTTGAAGGCACTAAGTAAACCACACCTACATATGCAAACTAAGTGTTATTTTTGACCTCAAATTGCATATAAATCAAATACTAGCACATATAATTCCTCCCAAATTAATCACTATAAAAAGCATTGCAAGAGCTAATCTAGCAATGAGAGTTGAAAGGACAAAGTTGCTAACCTTTGTGATCATTTGAATTGATGGGGGCCTTCAAATCATGAGAAATTTTGGGCAAAATTTGTGAGGAGCTCGAGGAAGAGAGGGGAAGAACAGAGGAAGTGAGGGGAAAGGGGAAGAACAGAGCGAGCTCAGGTGGACGAAGGGTTTATGTACGTCGACCTTTAGTACGGTTCGTGCCACGAATCAGTACTAAAGGTGCTGGAGGGGCCCCAGACTGACAACATCCTACCACCACTCTCTTTAGTACCGGTTCGTGGCACGAACCGGTGCTAAAGGTTCACCACGAACCGGTACTAATGAGAGCGGCCGGCTAGCCATTGGAACCGGCACTAATGGACATATTAGTGCCGGCTCAAAATCAAACCAGCACTAATGTGTGTCAGATTTGCCCCTTTTTCAACTAGTGTAAGTTCACGACCTACTACGACATGTTCAAAGACAAACTTCAAAGCCATCAAACTACCTTAGCTCCAAAGTGATCCATTAAGTGGGTTAACTTCTCTTCCTGCTCTTGAGACTTCTTGCACAGCAGCTCAAGTTCCTTGTCGCGTGCAGCTTCAGATTCTTTCGCCTTCATCTTGATTGCCTCCAATTCTTCTTGCATCACTTCAGCTTGAAGCTCGGACCTCTCCAGCTTCTCCTCAAGATCTTGAACATGAGCAGCCACTTCAGCAGTTGCTTTGCCGGAGTTGTTCCTAGATGACTGGAGCCCAACATTCCCGAGGAATGTTCTTTGCTTGACTTCGGTCTTGAGCACTTCTTCAACAATTTCAACAGCAGACTTTGGCTCTTCACCTTCTGGTACCGGCACGTCCTTCATTTTTTCCATCTCAAGGTAGCATATGGAGAAAAATGATAGGCATTAGTGGGAGATCTATTTCACATTTTGCAAACCAAACCAAGCAAGAGAAACCAAACCAACACACAAATGGATTATTTGAAGTAACCAAACCAGCACACAAATGGATTATTTGAAGTAACCAAACAAGCACACAAAATCTATACAAGAAGATGATGAATAGTGACGTGGAGACATGCGATTGGAACAATGTGATCGCTTCATTAAGCCTAGAATGGTGGTTCTACATAAGATGGCTTCCCGAGTGAGCCGATCATCAAACTAACATTCAGATCAAATTTCATCATATCATAAAAAATGCAACAAATAGCTACAACAAGTTCTGATATTTTTGTTGAACTATCAAACAACATCAAATCATCAAAGCATGGAACATAGCGTGTGTTCTTGACTGGCTCCGAATCAAACAACATCAAATCATCAAAGCGTCAAACAACATCAAAGCTGGTTGTGAATCAAATAGGGCTGAGGTTTCTATGTTGGGGAACGTAGCAGAAATTCAAAATTTTCCTACGAGTCACCAAGATCTATCTATGGAGAGACTAGCAACGAGGGGAAGGGGAGTGCATCTACATACCCTTGTAGATTGCTAAGCGGAAGTGTTCAAGAGAACAGGGTTGAAGGAGTCGTACTCGTCGTGATCCAAATCACCGGAGATCCTAGTGCCGAACGGATGGCACCTCCGCGTTCAACACACGTACAGCCCGGTGACGTCTCCCATGCCTTGATCCAGCAAGGAGAGAGGGAGAGGTTGAGGAAGACTCCATCCAGCAGCAGCACGACGGCGTGGTGGTGGTGGTGGTGGAGGAGCGTGGCAATTCTGCAGGGCTTCGCCAAGCACCGCGGGAGAGGAGGAGGACTTGGGAGAGGGGGAGGGCTGCGCCAGAACTTCATGTCAAGCTCCCATGCGCCTCCCCACTATATATAGGGGTGGAGGGGCTGGTTTCTTGCCCTCCAAGTCCATTGGGGCGTTGGCAAAGGTGGGAGGAAAGAAATCCCATCATTTCCTTCCCCACCGATTGTTATCCCCCGTTTTTAGGGATCTTGATCTTATCCCTTCGGGATATGATCTCATTCCTTCTAAGGGGGGAACTTGGTGCGCCTTGACCAGGGGTGTGGGGCCTTGACCCCACTACCCACGTTCATGTGGATCCCCCCATGCAGGTGGGCCCCACTCCGTAACCTTCTAGAACCTTCCCGGTACAATACCGAAAAATCCCGAACATTTTTCGGTGGCCAAAATTGGACTTCCCATATATAAATCTTTACCTCCGGACCATTCCGGAACTCCTCGTTATGTCCGGGATCTCATCCGGGACTCCGAACAACATTCGGTAACCACATACAAACTTCCTTTATAACCCTAGCGTCATCAAACCTTAAGTGTGTAGACCCTACGGGTTCGGGAGACACGTAGACATGACCGAGACAACTTTCCGGCCAATAACCAACAGCGGGATCTGGATACCTATGTTGGCTCCCACATGTTCCACGATGATCTCATCGGATGAACCACGATGTCGAGGATTCAATCAATCCCGTATTCAATTCCCTTTGTCCAGCGGTATTATACTTGCCCGAGATTCGATCGTCGGTATGCCGATACCTTGTTCAATCTCGTTACCGGCAAGTCTCTTTACTCGTTCCATCACACATCATCCCGTGATCAACCCCTTGGTCACATTGTGCACATTATGATGATGTCCTACCGAGTGGGCCCAGAGATACCTCTCCGTTTACACGGAGTGACAAATCCCAGTCTCGATTCGTGCCAACCCAACAGACACTTTCAGAGATACCTGTAGTGCACCTTTATAGCCAGCCAGTTGCGTTGTGACGTTTGGTACACCCAAAGCATTCCTATGGTATCCGGGAGTTGCACAATCTCATGGTCTAAGGAAAAGATACTTGACATTAGAAAAGCTTAGCATACGAACTACGCGATCTTTGTGCTAGGCTTAGGATTGGGTCTTGTCCATCACATCATTCTGCTAATGATGTGATCCCGTTATCAACGACATCCAATGTCCATGGTCAGGAAACTGTAACCATCTATTGATCAACGAGCTAGTCAACTAGAGGCTTACTAGGGACATGGTGTTGTCTATGTACCCACACATGTATCTGAGTTTCCTATCAATACAATTATAGCATGGATAATAAACGATTATCATGAACAAGGAAATATAATAATAACTAATTTATTATTGCCTCTAGGGCATATTTCCAACAGTCTCCCACTTGCACTAGAGTCAGTAATCTAGTTCACATCACCATGTGATTAACACTCATAGGTCACATCACCATGTGATTAAGACTCAATGAGTTCTGGGGTTTGATCATGTTTAGCTTGTGAGAGAGGTTTTAGTCAACGGGTCTGCAACATTCAGATCCGTATGTACCTTGCAAATCTCTAGGTCATATTGTAAATACTGCTTCCACGCTCCACTTGGAGCTATTCCAAATGGTCGCTCCACTATACGTATCCGGTTTGCTACTCAGAGCCATTCGAATAGGTGTTAAAGCTTGCATCGACGTAACCCTTTACGCCGAACTCTTTATCACCTCCATAATCGAGAAACATGTCCTTATTACTCCAAGGACAATTTTGACTGCTATCTGGTGATCCACTCCTTGATCACCTTTGTACCCTCTTGCCAGATATGTAGCAAGGCACTCATCAGGTGTGGTACTTAGCATAGCATACTGCAGAGCCTACGTCTAAAGCATAGGGGACGACCTTCGTCCTTTCTCTCTTTTCTGCCGTGGTCGAGCTTTAAGTCTTAACTTCATACCTTACAGTTCAGGCAAGAACACCTTCTTTGACTGATCCATCTTGAACACCTTCAAGATCATGTCAAGGTATGTGCTCATTTGAAAGTACTATTAAGCATTTTGATATACCTTATAGATCTTTATGCTTATTGTTCAAGTAGCCTAATCTAGGTTTTCCATTGAAAAACACCTTTCAAATAACCCTATATGCTTTCCAGAAATTCTACATCATTTCTGATCAACAATATGTCAACAACATATACTCATCAGAAATTCTATAGTGCTCCCACTCACTTCTTTGGAAATACAAGTTTCTCATGAACTTTGTATAAACCCAAAATCTTTGATCATCTCATCAAAGCGCACATTCCAACTCCGAGATGCTTACTCCAGTCCTTAGAAGGATCGCTAGAGCCAGCATACCTTTTAGCATCCTTAGGATCGACAAAAACTTTCTGATTGTATCACATGCAACCTTTCCATACGAAGACTGGTAAGGAAACTTGTTTTGACATCCATCTGCCAGATTTCATAAATGCAGCTAATGCTAACATGATTCCGACGGACTTAAGCATTGCTACGGATGAGAAAATCTCATCGTAGTCAACTCCTTGAACTTGTGAAAAACTCTTCGCCACAAGTCGAGCTTCATAGACGGTGACATTGCCGTCCACGTCCGTCTTCTTCTTAAAGATCCATTTATCTCAATGGCTTGCCGATCATCGGGCAAGTCCACCAAAGTCCATGCTTTGTTCTGATACATGGATCCTATCTCGGATTTCATGGCTTCTAACCATTTGTTGGAATATGGGCCCATCATTGCTTCTCCATAGCTCGTAGGTTCATGGTTGTCTAGCAACATGACCTTCAAGACAGGATCACCGTACCATTCCGAATTAGTACGCGTCCTTGTCGTCCTACGAGGTTCGGTAGTGACTTGATCCGAAGCTTCATGATCACTATCATAAGCTTCCACTTCAATTCATGTAGGTGCCACATGAACAACTTCCTGTGCCTTGCTACACACTGGTTGAAGTGATGGTTCAATAACCTCATCAAGTCTCCACCATCCTCCCACTCAATTATTTCGAGAGAAACTTTTCCTCGAGAAAGGACCCGTTTCTAGAAACAATCACTTTTGCTTCCGGATCTGAATTAGGAGGTATACCCAACCATTTTGGGTATCCTATGAAGATGCATTTATCCGTTTTGGGTTCGAGCTTATCACGATGAAACTTTTTCACATAAGCGTCGCAGCCCCAAACTTTCAAGAAACGACAGCTTAGGTTTCTCTAAACCATAGTTCTCACGGTGTCATCTCAACGGAATTACGTGGTGCCCTATTAAAGTGAGTGTGGTTGTCTCCAATGCCTAACCCATGAACGATAGTGGTAATTTGATAAGAGACACCATGGTATGCACCATATCCAATAGGGTGCAACTATGATGTTCGGACACACCATCACACTATGGTGTTCCAGGCGGTATTAATCGTGAAACAATTTCCACAATGTCTTAATTGCGTGCCAAAGATCGTAACTCAGATACTCATCTCTATGATCATATCATAGACATTTTATCCTCTTATCATGATGATCTTCAACTTCACTCTGAAATTACTTGAACCATTCAATAATTCAGACTTGTGTTTCATCAAGTAAATATACTCAGTATCTACTCAAATCATCCGTGAAGTAAGAACATAATGATATCCACTGCGTGCCTCGGCACTCATTGGACTGCACACATCAAAATGTATTACTTCCAACAAGTTCCTTTCTTGTTCCATTTTACTGAAAATGAGGCTTTCAGTCATCTTGCCCATGTGGTAAGATTTGCATATCTCAAGTGATTCAAAATCAAATGAGTCCAAACGATCCATCTGCATGGAGTTTCTTCATGCGTATACACCAGTAGACATGGTTCGCATGTCTCAAACTTCTCAAAAACGAGTGAGTCCAAAGATCCATCAACATGGAGCTTCTTCATGCGTTTTATACCAATATGACTTACATGGCAGTGCCACAAGTAAGTGGTACTATCATTACTATCTTATATCTTTTGGCATGAAAATGTGTATCACTACGATCGAGATTCAATAAACCATTCCTTTAGGTGCAAGACCATTAAAGGTATTATTCAAATAAATAGAGTAACCATTATTCTCCTTAAATGAATAACCGTATTGCAATGGACATAATCCAATCATGTCTATGCTCAATGCAAACACCAAAAGGCAATTATTCAGGTTTAATACTAATCTTGATGGTAGAGGGAGCGTGCGATGTTTGATCACATCAAACTTGGAAACACTTCCAACACATATCGTCAGCTCACCTTTAGCTAGTCTCCGTTTATTCCGTAGCTCTTTTATTTCGAGTTACTAACACTTAGCAACTGAACCGGTATCTTAATACCCTGGTGCTACTAGGAGTACTAGTAAAGTACACATTAACATAATGTGTATCGAATATACTTCTATCGACCTTGCCAACCTTCTTATCTACCAAGTATCTAGGGTAATTCTGCTCCACTGGCTGTTCCCCTTATTACATAAGCACTTAGTCTCGGGTTTGGGTTCAACCTTGGGTTTCTTCATTAGAGCAGCAGCTGATTTGTTGTTTCATGAAGTATCCCTTCTTGCCCTTGCCCTTCTTGAAACTAGTGGTTTCACCAACCATCAACAATTGATGCTCCTTCTTGATTCCTACTTTCGCGGTGTCAAACATCACGAATATCTCAAGGATCATCATATCTATCCCTGATTTGTTATAGTTCATCACGAAGCTCTAGTAGCTTGGTGGCAATGACTTTGGAGAAACATCACTATCTCATCTAGAAGATCAACTCCCACTCGATTAAAGTCATTGTTGTACTCAGACAATCTGAGCACAAGCTCAACGATTGAGCTTTTCTCCCTTAGATTGCAGGCTAAGAAAATCGTCGGAGGTCTCATACCTCTTGACGTGGGCACGAGCCTGAAATCCCAATTTCAGCCCTCGAAACATCTCATATGTTCCACGACATTTCGAAAACGTCTTTGGTGCCTCTAATCTAAACTATTTAACTGAACTATCACATAGTTATCAAAACGTGTATGTCAGATGTTCGCAACATCCACAGACTACGTTCGAGGTCCAGCACACCGAGCGGTGCATTAAGGACATAAGCCTTCTACGAAGCAACGAGGACAATCCTCAGTTCACGGACCCGTCCGCATAATTGCTACTATCAACTTTCAACTAAATTTTCTCTAGGAACATATCTAAAATAGTAGAACTATAGTGCGAGCTACGACATAATTTGCAAGAATCTTTTGACTATGTTCAGGATAATTAAGTTCATCTCATGAACTCCCACTTAGATAGACCTACCTCCAGTCATCTAAGTGATTACATGATCCGAGTCAACTAGGCCGTGTCCGATCATCACGTGAGACGGACTAGTCATCATCGGTGAACATCTTCATGTTGATCGTATCTACTATACGACTCATGCTCAACCTTTCGGTCTCTTGTATTCCGAGGCCATGTCTGTACATGCTAGGCTCATCAAGTTAACCTAAGTGTTTCACGTGTGTAAATCTGGCTTACACCCGTTGTATGTGAACGTAAGAATCTATCACACCCGATCATCACGTGGTTCTTCGAAACGACGAACTTTCGCAACGGTGCACAGTTAGGGGGAACACTTTCTTGAAATTTTAATGAGGAATCATCTTATTTACTACCATCGTTCTAAGCAAATAAGATGTATAAATATGATAAACATCACATGCAATCAAATAGTGACATGATATGGCCAATATCATATTGCTCCTTTTGATCTCCATCTTCGGGGCTCCATGATCATCATCGTCACCGGCATGACACCATGAGCTCCATCATCATGATCTCCATCATCGTGTCTCCATGAAGTTGTCTCGCCAACTTATTACTTCTACTACTATGGCTACCAGTTAGCAATAAAGTAAAGTAATTACATGGCGTTGTTCAATGACACGCAGGTCATACAATAAATAAAGACAACTCCTATGGCTCCTGCCGATTGTCATACTCATCGACATGCAAGTTGTGATTCCTATTACAAGAACATGATCAATTTCATACATCACATATCATTCATCACATTCTTCTTGGCCATATCACATCACATAGCATACCCTGCAAAAACAAGTTAGACGTCCTCTAATTGTTGTTTGCATGTTTTACGTGGCTGCTATGGGTTACTAGCAAGAAAGTTTCTTACCTACGCAAAACCACAACGTGATATGTCAATTGCTATTTACCCTTCATAAGGACCCTTTTCATCGAATCCGATCCGACTAAAGTGGGAGAGACTGGCACCCGCTAGCCACCTTATGCAACAAGTGTACGTGTACATGTAAGGTTGGTCCGGGCCGCTTCATCCCACAATACCGTCGATACAAGATTGGACTAGTAATGGTAAGCATATTGAACAAAATCAACGCCCACAACTACTTTGTGTTCTACTCGTGCAAAGAATCTACGCAATAGACCTAGCTCATGATGCCACTATGGGGGAACGTAGCAGAAATTCAAAATTTTCCTACGAGTCACCAAGATCTATCTATGAAGAGACTAGCAACGAGGGGAAGGAGAGTGCATCTACATACCCTTGTAGATCGCTAAGCGGAAGCATTCAAGAGAACGGGGTTGAAGGAGTCGTACTCGTCGTGATCCAAATCACCGGAGATCCTAGTGCCGAACGGACGGCACCTCCGTCGTCTCCCATGCCTTGATCCAGCAAGGAGAAAGGGAGAGGTTGAGGAAGACTCCATCCAGCAGCAGCACGACGGTGTGGTGGTGGTGGAGGAGCGTGGCAATCCTGCAGGGCTTCGCCAAGCACTGCGGGAGAGGAGGAGGACTTGGGAGAGGGGGAGGGCCGCGCCAGAACTTTGTGTCAAGCTCCCATGCGCCTCCCCACTATATATAGGGGTGGAGGGGCTGGTTTCTTGCCCTCCAAGTCCATTGGGGCGTTGGCAAAGGTGGGAGGAAAGAAATCCCATCATTTCCTTCCCCACCGATTGTTATCCCCCCTTTTTAGGGATCTTTATCTTATCCCTTCAGGATATGATCTCATTCCTTCTAAGGGGGGGTCTTGGTGCGCCTTGACCCGGGGTGTGGGGCCTTGCCCACACTACCCACGTTCATGTGTATCCCCCCATGCAGGTGGGCCCCACTCCGGAACCTTCTAGAACCTTCCCGGTACAATACCGAAAAATCCCGAACATTTTTCGGTGGCCAAAATTGGACTTCCCATATATAAATCTTTACCTCCGGACCATTCCGGAACTCCTCGTGATGTCCGGGATCTCATCCGGGACTCCGAACAACATTCGGTAACCACATACAAACTTCCTTTATAACCCTAGCGTTATCGAACCTTAAGTGTGTAGACCCTACGGGTTCGGGAGACACGTAGACATGACCGAGACAACTCTCCGGCCAATAACCAACAGCGGGATCGGGATACCCATGTTGGCTCCCACATGTTCCACGATGATCTCATCAGATGAACCACGATGTCGAGGATTCAATTAATCCCGTATTCAATTCCCTTTGTCCAGCGGTATTATACTTGCCCGAGATTCGATCATCGGTATGGTGATACCTTGTTCAATCTCGTTACCGGCAAGTCTGTTTACTCGTTCCATAACACATCATCCCGTGATCAACCCCTTGGTCACATTGTGCACATTATGATGATGTCCTACCGAGTGGGCCCAGAGATACCTCTCCGTTTACACGAAGTGACAAATCCCAGTCTCGATTCGTGCCAACCCAACAGACACTTTCGGAGATACCTGTAGTGCACCTTTATAGCCACCAAGTTACGTTGTGACGTTTGGTACACCCAAAGCATTCCTAAGGTATCTGGGAGTTGCACAATCTCATGGTCTAAGGAAAAGATACTTGACATTAGAAAAGCTTTAGCATACAAACAACATGATCTTTGTGCTAGGCTTAGGATTGGGTCTTGTCCATCACATCATTCTGCTAATGATGTGATCCTGTTATCAACGACATCCAATGTCCATGGTCAGGAAACTGTAACCATCTATTGATCAACGAGCTAGTCAACTAGAGGCTTACTAGGGACATGGTGTTGTCTATGTACCCACACATGTATCTGAGTTTCCTATCAATACAATTATAGCATGGATAATAAACGATTATCATGAACAAGGAAATATAATAATAACTAATTTATTATTGCCTCTAGGGCATATTTCCAACATTCTAGACAAAAGTTTGAACTGGCTGGACAAAGCATGGAGTGACTTACTATAGCAGTCTTGACTGGCTCCGAAAACCCGTGCTTCTTGCTGTTGTGGGTGGCCTTAAACAAGTCAATCACAGACAGCTCCTCACCCTTACGCTCTTCTTTTTGAAATGTTTTTCAACAAAAATCAAAATGTTATTCAACAAGAATCAGAAATGTTATTGAATGAGTATCAAACGGTAAGGTCTCTAGAGAAAAGTTCTCACAGTGGCAAAAATGTGTGCTGTGTAGTGCCTGGAACCAGTTCTCTGATTGTACACGACTTTTTCTCGATTCATCTTGTTCGACACATAGGTTTCCTACAAAAAAGCATACTGTCAGCATGATCTAGCACTAGCATATCATGTGCAGAACATAAAGCAGCAAACAAAGCAGAGGCAAACCTTGTGTCTTGGGATAGACCACAGCTCCACCAGAGCTTGCCATTCACCGTCCGTCAGATCTGGCACCGGAGACTTGATACTGACTTTGTTTGCGGCTACGGTATCAAAATACTTCTTCTTGATCTGATAGCCTCTGTTCTTTGAATTTTTCTGCAGAATATCTTTGCACATGGTCTTGATGGTCTCTGAGTCCGTGTTCATCTCAAAATTTGCCTACCAAGATAGCAAACAAGGTAGGAACAATATTAGTGATCATGCATAGGTGTAACAGAAAATAGATAGCACATTAACTACGAAACAAGTAGCTTACATCAACTTTCCCAATGTAGTTCTCCAATAGACTAGCATTTTTTTATAGCTTGAAGTGAGGAAGAACCGTCAGATGGCTTCTTGCAACATGTCCACACTCAGAAGCAAGCTTTGCTGCCTGCAGAGGCTTCTCTGGACGCTTCATCCCTTCGGCAATTTGGATAGGCACCTTGCTACAAAGCGACTTGGTGATTCTCTCTAGCCCTTTGCCCTTTCTAAGTCTAGTCTTGGTAGTCATTGCATCTGAAAATGAAATTGAACTCATAAATTAGAATAGAAATCGACAGATGCAGGAATTGACAAAAGCATACATGATCATTCCATTTGGAAAATGCACCAGTAAAAGAGAGCATTGCAAAGGTCAACTTGCCTGGTTGAAGCACAAGTTGTTGTTCTTCTTCATTGATGACAGCATTCCTATCAATAGAAGGTGCAACAGGGCTGAGGTCTGTGTGTACAGTGCCTGCTTCATCTATGAAGATAGTTCCTCCTTCATCTAGGCAGACAGTGCCACTTCCGTCCATGCAGAGAGTGGTTCCTTTATCCATGGGCGGCAACTCATCACCCATTTGCACCGAAGTCTTAGAGTCCATGCGCATCAGACTTTCCTGATGGTCCGTCGCAGTCGCCATCTTTGTTTTCTACCTTGTGACTCTATCAGGGGCAGGTTCATCAGGTTCCAGGATCCTCTTTTTTGTCCTGGAGTTGGGGCCATCACCCTTCCTGGAGGGATTGTAGCAGATGTTTCTGAGCTCTTCTTATTCTTGCTGACTGTCTTCTTAACATTAGGCCTCTTCGTCCTAGATTCTTTCATTGCCTCGTATAAACAGCGCGGAAAAAGCATTAGATGATAAGAGAAATATGTGAGCACAAGGTAACACATAGCATAAAAGAACCCCAACCCTCCAAGCAAGACAGAGTTTGCACCTTAACAATCTTCTTCACTACGACATCATCCACTTCCTCTCCATCAATAACTTCATCCTCCTTAGGATTGTACTCTGGGTCATCATTGATAACTCCACTACCTTCTTGAACCTCATCACTTCTACCTTCTTGCACATCATTTGTTTTCCTAATCATCGACGCTATTGCGCTGATGCCAAGGGACTGCAACATCCGATTGTTCCTCATGATATTTCTAGCCATAACATTCTCGTATTCGATGAGAGGCTCTTCTTTGCATGATAAAGGAAACGTAACTATTAGGTGAATGTTTGGAATGCATGGACAGACAGCCAAACATTTCTTATGAGATTTTATTATCATTTAATCCTAGTTATTCAGGTAAGGAAGACTAACAGCACACAGGCACAATTAAGCCAGCATATTCAGATTGTAGCAATACATTTCACTTAGCATATTAAGACACAAATTTTATAAAACTGACAGTATAATCCCAAGGGGCAAGTTGCATACCAACGGTTGGCCTCATGTTTGACCTTGTCATCCTTGCCATGGATGATCTTGAGGTGGTGCTTGCAAAATAGAATAAACAACAACCAGATACAACAGGGATAAAGTAAAATGATGCACTTGTATCAATAAATGAAAGCATTTGGACCATCATGCACATAAAGGTGTAGCAATGCATCAGTAATAATAAATGTCAAGCAAACTTGCTGGATCAACAATATAATGATGTAGTTAAATTAATTAAGCATACATGTAAGTGCACTAAACAAGCATGCATGTACACAGGAAAGATATGAAGCATCCCTAAAAATCTTGACTACATCAAGCAGGGGGTAGCAATGTACATAACTCAACTAAGTTAATTGGTGTCATTACAGAAAAGTAGCACAAAGTAATAACTAACATATCTAGGTGATCTATAGTATAATGCTCGCAGAAATGGAAGATGGACTTAATCATTTAGTAATGAACACCATGAATTAACTAGACCAACCCAGAGAGCATATATCACACCTACATGAGCTACTCTAGTAGTGTAGTGAGTAGGAAGCTTTCTATATGAACGACAGAGTCCCATAGGAAGCAATGAGAGATCAGCACTGCCACTGATAAATTTAGCAAACCCAGGAACATAGCTATGGAACAAGATCATCCATATGTAAACCAAAGCATGGCAGGAGCTCACATGATTGAAACCAAACATCAATGGGAACGTACAAACCCTAGATAGCATGGGAACAACAACTACAGAGCATTAGATTTAGTGGTGACCATAATCAAGAACACATAACAGGATTGGCAGTAGAAGGAGAGGGAGATGGAGATGGATGTGCTACTTGCTTTTGTGGTGGTGCGTCGTAGTAGCCGTGCTTGAGCTCCTCCTCCTGATGCTGCTCAATAACCTGCAAGACAAACAAGGCCATAGGTGAGCTACCACAGGGCATCCACATGACAATGCAAAACATCAAGCAACATGTCCGAGTCATAGACAGGGATGCACAATCAAAATAGAGCATACAAAATCTAGAATAAAGAACCACCTCCCCACAAAACCCTAACCCTATCAATGTCCGAGTCATTGACACGGATGTTTCTTATCCAAGTGCTACTGATAGAAACAAGCATAGTGCCACTGATAGAAACAAGCAAGCAAAGAAGGAAATATAAGAGCAACAAGAAAGCAAGTATTGTTGATACAAACCCTTGCTTTTTCTCCAGGTGCTACTGATACAAGCAAGTACTGCTGATGGAAACCCTAATTAACCATGTAATCTAGCAAGAAACATGAACTAGAGGGAGGTCATCCCCTAACATCATCCACATCCTCATCTATCCCCATCCCCTAACAGCATGCATTTCCTCTCCATCAACCTGAACCATAACCCCATGAAGCAGCCTACCAGAGGGGGATCGAACGAACCACCAGGAGGTCCTAACCCTAGATCGACCAGGAGAGGGGTCGACAGAACCACCAAGAGCTCCCAACCCCAGAATCCATCCCATGAACAAGAACCACCAGGAGCTCCCAGATCTACCGAATCCTTAACCTAGATCGACCAGGAGGGGGATCGAGGGGAGAAGTACCTGTCGTCGATGATGGGATCGAGGGGATCGTCGATGATGTCGATGTAGCCGCCGTCGTCGATGTAGTCGTAGCCGGGGCCATCGATGTCGTT